>NC_058134.1:153914085-153995862 GCF_016433145.1 Gracilinanus agilis | reverse complement strand
TCTCCCTTGGTTTTTAGTATTTCTAATTTAGTTTTCATCTGGGGATTTTTAATTTGCTCACTTTCTAATTTTTTGAGTTGCATGCCCAATTCATTGATCTCTGCCCTCCTTAATTTGTTAATATATGCACTCAAGGATATAAATTTCCCCCTGAGTACTGCCTTGGCCGCATCCCACAGAGTTTGGTAGGATGTCTCATCATTGTCATTTTCTTCAATGAAATTGTTGATTGTTTCTATGATTCCTTCTTTGACAAATTGGTTTTGAAGAATCATATTATTTAATTTCCAATTAGTTTTTGATTTTTCTGTCCAGGTGCCCTTACTAATTATTATAGAAGAGAAAGTTTTTAAAGCATGAAATCTGAGCATTCCATTACCATGAGAAAAATGTTCCAAATTATTATCAATTGAAGGAATATAAATTAAAGCAACTCTGAGATTCTACTTCATATTCATTAAATTGGCAAAGATGACAAAAAAGGAAAATGACTATTGTTGGAGGGGCTATGGCAAAAGAGGCATATTAGTGCACAGTTGGTGGACTTGTGAATTAGTTCAAGCATTCTGGAAAGTATTTTGGAACTATGTCTGTAAAGCCACTAAACTATATATACCTTTTGACTTAGCAATAGTACTATTAGCTCTATGTTGTAAGAGATAAGAGGAAGGAAATAATGAGATATATACATATATATATACATATATATGTATTAGCTCTTTTTGTATCAAATAATGGAAACTAAGGAGGTGTATTGGGAAATAAATAAACAAATTGTAAAAGAATGTAAAATGATATTACTTTGCTGAAAGAGATTATAAAATTAATAATTTCATTAAAATATGAAGAGACCTCTGTGAACTGATGCAGAGTGAAGTGATCAGAACACTGTAACAACATTATTAGGAAAAACTGAAACACCAGAGAATTCTGATGAATGCTAAAACATGCCACTACTTTAGAGGAATGAAGAAATATACCTACAACTCAACCAAGAAGTGATGAGCTCAAGATGGAAAATGAAATATGCATAATTAAACCCATCCAATATATACATTTACTTTGTTTTATTGTATATTTACTACAATAGTTTTTCCCTCCTTTTACTTTGTTCAAATTGCTCAGGTAAAAGAGGGAGAAAGAAAATAATTGCTTGCTAATTGAAAAAAATTAAATAAAGAATCCTTCCCAGTCTATTTCAGCTGTAACTTTCTGTCAATCCAGTATTTTATGGTCCTCCGTATATGATGGTACAGTGGGAAGGAACTTGGAAATATCCATCACTTTATTTACATAACTTTCTAGAAAGCTTATTTTTTTTCAATCAAAACATAGAATTATTTTGATTGGTTGTTTCTACACTAGCACAAAGCATGATGACATATTAGATTCCTTATCCAACCACTAATCCTTAGTATACAGCCAAAGAAAACCCCAATTTGTATGAAAGTCACTTTCTCTTTCACAAAATGAATCTTTCACTGAAATTGATCCTATCAATGCAAAAAATTGTAGTATTTCATCTGAAAAAATCAATCTTGAACCTTCAACATGGCTACCCCACAGAGGCAGTAAATTAGTAAGGTTGACAATAAAGGAAGTGGCGGTACTTTGTTACTTGGATGATTTCCTAATTGTTAAATCAGAGGAAATAAGGACATATAAAGGATTAGTATAGATTTTCAAAGAGCTAGTTGAGGGACCATGAGCATTACTCATAATATATGAGTCAAAAGGCCCAGTAGTTAAAAATACATCAGATTCTTAATGCTACTGATGTCACAAGTAAGGGCTATCTTACATTTAATCATAGTAGATCACATTTCTATTGTGTCAAGTGTTACATCTGGGGAGCTAAAATTTGGCTCATGATATTTGTGAGTCCATTTAATGAGATTATATATTATATATGTACATATGTATTTAAAGTTTCTATTATAATAATGTCAAATGCAGTTATGGAGATGGAGTGACTTCCTCAAGAAGGACAAACAGCAAGTTGGTGTTATGATTAGGGTTAACAATTGAATAGAAGTGTACTCATACTAAATCTTTTGCCCTGCTCACTAAACCTAATTATTGAAATATTTTCTTCACCATTTGTGCATCATTCTCAGCTAAATAACTGCTTATTCAAAACATCCTTGTTAATTATTAAGGAACAGTAAGTTGGACAAATGATTCTTTCCTTGCAAGACTTGGCTTTATGGAATGATTTTTTTCCCCTCTTTTCTGGTCTTAAAACTTGGGCTTTTTAATGTTTTCATCATTATAGGGGGAAAAGTACACATTCTGCAGTTGGGCCTTTCTTGAATGGAAAAAAAAGCATTTCATGTCCCGACACTTTTTTCTTCACTTACTTGTATTGCTGTTGAATTTTCCAATAAAAGAGCAATAAAGAAAAAAAAGTCAAACTGCAGTAAATAATCGTATATGTCCAATTATCAGGTTAAGGGTTTTGTTGGGAAGAAAGAGATAATTGCTGAAGTCATTTTGGTTGATGTGGACCAGCTGGCTTTTCCTGGTATGCCCTTTCCCTTTTTTTCTAACTTTATTTCTTCTGCTTACAACCATAGGGGGAAAAAGATAGGCGATAAAAACTGATTTTTTAATATTATCTTTCTTCATTCAAAACCTAATCTTCTACAAGCAGGAACAGAATAGTGAAAAAAGGCACTGGAATGAAAAGCAAGAAACCTAAATCTTACTCTGGGCTCTCAAGCAATTATCATGAATTTATTAAGCATTTTTTATTTGCCAGACACCATATTAAAGGTTGAAGATACAAGGAAAAAATATCAAAAGTTTTTGTTTTAAAGGAGTTTACATTGTATTGGGGAAGACAAGAAAAAAACAAATTGTTACAAAACAACACAAGAAGATGGCCTTAGAGATGTAGGCACTAGCAGTCTAATTGGATATATGGGGTAAACAAGCATAAGGAGTTGACATTGATGTTGTAAACCTGAATGCCTGGAAGGATGGAGGTGTCCTACATAGTAACAGAGAAGTTCTGGAGAGACATGAATTGGGAGGGAAAGAAAAGTTCTTATTTCAACCACTTGAATTTGAGGTGCCTTTAGGACATATATTTCACAATGTCCAATGGGTAGTTATGATGCTGGAATGAGCTTAGGAGAAAAACTAGATCTGTGTATGTAAATCCAGGAGTCATCAGCAAAAAAAGATGATAATTCAACTTATCAAAGCTAATGAGATCATAAGTGAGAGAATATATAGAGAAAAGAAAAATGGATCTAGGACAGAGCCTTTGGGGACACACACAATGTGTTAGAGAAAGATGAAGATACAGCAAAGGAGACAGAAGTGGTCAGAGATAAGGGAAAAACTTAAATAGAACAGTCACAAAAATCCAGAAAAGAAAAGAATATTCAGGAGGAGAAGCTCATTGACTATGCCAGATTCTTCAGGGAGGTCAAGAAGGATTAGGATTGAGAGAAAGCTATTAGATTGGTCAATTAAGAGATTGATGGTGTATTTTAGAAAGTAGTTTCTGCTGAATCATGATGAAGTCAGAAGTCGAACTGCAGAGGATTTAGTGATACTGAGCAATTGGGGACAATTCTCAGGTTTTGAAATGGATGACAAAAAAATGGTGGTGGTATTCTTGATAGAAAAAGGGAAGTTCAGAAAAAGGAATGGGTTTGAGTTAAAAAAGTTTAGAATTCATAATGTCCAATAACCTCCTTTTTTTCTTAGTCTTTTATTTTTCATATTGCAAGACAATTAGAAATTCCATACCATGCTATCCCTACCCAATCTCCTAACACCCCCTGAAATCTTTGGGCGTTAGCTCCAGGGCCTGCTCTTCTAAAAATGTAAGAGAAATAGTCTAGATTGCTGTTAATGACCCGTATAGCTTTAAATTTCCTTGTTTCTATCTTGCAAGTGAGAGGAGAATGTCATTCCTCTTAAAGTCTACTAAACAGGCCAATCTTCCTAGTTCTTTGACCTAGCCATCTTACTATGAGGTAAACCTAAATTTCACTTAGTCCAGCAGGTTCAAGATTTTTAAAATTTGTTTGCTTAAAATGCAATAGTTATTTATTTACTGTAAAATTCAATTAAAACCAATTTAATAATTGATGTTTAAAAACTTAATATGAGAATAAAAGTAATATAAAATATCACTTTTCTTCTGCAGGCAAGAACTCAAAGAAGCACCTGGATGCAATTGAAGTTCAAGAAAATATTTTTCATACTAAGTTTCTTCTTTTCACAATTGAAAAAAGCCTTCAAAAAACAACTGCTTGAACACATGGGTTGAGGCGGACATGATTGGGAATGTAGACTCGAAACTACCACACCAATGCAACTATCAACAATTTGGAAATAGGTCTTGATCAATGACACATGTTAAAACCAGTGGAAATACACATCTGCCATGGGGGGGGGAGGAGGAAGTTGGGGGGTGAAGGGGAAAGGAAGAGCATGAATTATGTAACCATGTTAACTTTTCAAAAAAATAAATATTAATAAAGGCTTAAAAAAGTCTTCACCATATCCAGCCCAATCCTTTTATAATTCAAGCCATAGGTTTACAAAACACCAAGTGGGATTGAATCATGAGGCAGGAGAGAGGTAGGCTATGGATGCAATAGCTGCAATAATTCTAGGAGCCTGTCCAAGTTCACACTATACATTCCTCCCTCTCTTACACTTTTACAGAGAACCCAAGAATTAACCAGTCATCATGCATGCTTCATGGGATGACACCATCCAGCAGATGGGGAATTGCAGTGTATCTTTTCTGATTGCACTGATATTTCAAGTTAAAGAGTATAAGTGAACTAGCTGTTGTATAAAAATGCAGATGCCTCAAATTACTTAATGTAATTCTTTGATTGATGAACTTAGACTTCTTGTTCCCAAATTTTATAGCACCTTCTGAGGCAATAAATTACACATAGGCTAGTAGCTTTAATTTCACTCATGCCTCTCAGAAACTAAATGACTCTGTTGGTAGAAAAACCAAATTTTCTTCCAAGAATAACTAGGATGCTGAGAAAAAGACAATAGCAGGAACCACCTGGTGGGTGGCAATCAGGAGATAGTTATACATTTTAAATAAAGGCAGTTCATGAGGCAGGGAGCCAACATTGTACACGGTTCAAGCTCTCTAAAGAGCAGCCTTCCAAATGGCAAATTATACTTGTATCCAATGTGGAGAGGATCTCCAGTCACAAAATCAGTATTTTCAGTCACTCACGTGCTCACAAGGTGGTAACATCATCTGAACAGCTTCAATTATGAAGGTGCCTGCTTGTATCTTACTTAAACTTACTGATGAGCTAAATTTCAAGCTGTTCATGGTGACTTTCATTTAAGAAAATGCCATTCCAAGAGGAGCATATGATCATCTGTGAATGTGATTCTCACCTGATTTTTAAATCAGCTAGAGGTCTCAGTAAAAACTTGAATTTGTTTGGAGGTCAGCCCAAAGAGGAAGGATCTTAAAAGGCAGAATGTTCAAATATAGGATAACATGACAGATGATGGTGGAAGGATATTGTGGACAATTCAGAATTCCCAGTGGCATAGAGATGAACATTTTCACCACTTGAAAGGATTTAAAAAAAAGAAAAAGGAAAATATATTCAGCAATAGCTGGGCATTTGCCATTAATTGTAACTTAACCCAATTGCATAATGAAGAGCTGTTACATGGCTTCGAGATTTATATAACACTTTTCACAGAATGATTTATTTACAAAGAGCTTCTTTGATGTACTTTTTGAAACAGTTCACTTAAGTCACTTAAGTTCTCTATCTCAATACTATATTTTTATTAGGATTCCAAATTTGGGTCTGGAAAAGAATTCAGATATTCCTAGTGCATTTGCTTTGGATGTAGAGGAAATGCAGAGGATACCTGACCTCTATTCACCTAGAGCAATCTCAGACTGTTATCTTGAACCACATTATTCCTTCACAATGAAAATGCCCCCTTTCCGGGTGTTGGTCTGTTTCCCTCAGAACACACTCAGTAGTCCAGTGCCCTGAACTTGCTCAGACTTTTCATGATGGGGCCAAGGGAAGAAATGGTAGCTGCTGAGGTCAACCGTTACTTAACCTATCATGAAACAGAGGGCATTTCTAATTCCCAGAAATTCTTTCCTTAATAGCACTGTTCCATTGAAAGCTCTTCTTGCCAATAATTTGCTCAGAGTATTAAGCAGAAACATATAGACACTATCTATAAATAAAAGTATATGGCACAGTGGATAGAGTGCTAGGCTTGGAGTCAAGAAAACATGGCTTCAAAAACGGCCTCTGGTACTATTTCACTCTGCATAGCATATTTGAAAGAATAATGGATTTGGAGCCAGAGAAACCCATTTGAAACTCCGCCCTTCTAATTATGCTTATATGACCTTGGAAAAGTCACAGCATTTCTAGGCATTAATTTCCTCATCTATGAAATTAAATATCACTTTCAGCTCTAAATCTATGATTTGAGTTACTTTACTTCCAAGTGGCCCAAGAAACTCCCTAGGACTTTTATAAATTGGTTGGTAGAAGGCATTCCCATGCTGGCAGTTACCCACAGTTAACAGATCCTTCCATATTCAGGCACTGAATGGAAAGGGTTTGAACCTGTCCAGGGAAGACAGCAAGAAAGGGCAAGAAAGTTAATGGATTTTAAGAACTGGGAAGAATATTCTCTCCAATTATGATGAGCTCTATCAAGAGTTCCCTTTCCTCAGGGGTGATAGGACACTTCCTGAAGCATCTAAACCCCTTGTTGTGCCAAGATTGGATCATACACAATCAGCAATTCAAATAAAGCTACTCATCATTATAATAAAAGCATCTGGCATACTGCCAGATAGCTATGCACATCATTGTGCTTTATCTAGAATAGTTGTCCTTCATTTCTTTCCAGAAAATAATGCATTGGTCAGTCTTAGAGAGGCGATTTCCCATCTATGAATGTATTAAAAATCATCACAGCCCCTCTCACACATTCTCAGTGTCCCTGGGAGTCAACCTTCCTTTTATCATGTATCAAACTTTGTTTCTAAAAGTCCCCTATTTTTAATGTTTTTATATTTAATTTTAATACAATAATGTGACATTATTATATTATATCACAATATTATATAATAAATAATATTTAATTATAATTTAATTTTAATATTTAATATTCCCATATTATTTTTTCTTCCTTTCATGTTTCATTTATATTCCAAACTTCCAAATTAGTCAACAATGAACTGAGGATAAGAACACCCAGTTAGAGCCATAGAACACTATTTATAACCATTCCTAAATTTCTTGTATTGCTTTCCTTTTTTCCTC
This sequence comes from Gracilinanus agilis, assembly GCF_016433145.1. Lineage (NCBI taxonomy): Eukaryota > Metazoa > Chordata > Mammalia > Didelphimorphia > Didelphidae > Gracilinanus > Gracilinanus agilis. The sequence continues at coordinate 153,988,540 of NC_058134.1, read as the reverse complement.
TTCTTTTCTAATTGCTTCTTTTACCTTCTGTACAATTTCCAGCCAAATCACTCTACTTGTTGGTCTCTAAACTCCAACCCCTGCTTCAGGCTCATGCAATTCCTATCTCAGAATTTATAATTGTCATCAAGGGGTTTTTTTTGTTGGCTAATATTTTATTTTATTCTTTTTTAACATTTAATAATAATTATTTTTTAGAAAAGTTAACATGATTACATGATTAATACTCTTACTTTCCCCTTTAGCCCCCAACCACCCCACACCATAGCCAATGTGCATTTCCACTGGTTTTAACATGTGTCATAGATCAAGACCTATTTCCAAATTGTTGATAGTTGGATTGGTGTGGTAGTTTCGAGTCTGCATCCCCCATCATTGTCCTTCTCAACCCATGTGTTCAAGCCATTGCTTTTCTTCTGTGTTTCCACTCCTGCAGTTCTTCCTCTGAATGTGGGTAGTGTTCTTTTCCATAAATCCCTCAGAATTGTCCTGGGTCATTGCATTACTGTTAGTACAGAAGTCCATTACATTTGATTTTACCACAGTGTATTGGTCTCTGTGTACAATGTTCTTCTGGCTTTGCTCCTTTCGCTCCGCATCAATTCCTGGAGGTCGTTCCAGTTCACATGGAATTCCTCCAGTTTATTATTCCTTTGAGCACAATAGTATTCCATCACCAACATATACCACAATTTGTTTAGCGATTCCCCAATTGAAGGGTATACCCTCCTTTTCCAGATTTTTGCCACCACAAAAAGTGTGGCTATAAATATCTCTGTACAAGTCTGTTTATCTATGATCTCTTTGGGGTACAAACCCAACAATGGTATGGCTGGATCAAAGGGCAGGCATTCTTTTATAGCCCTTTGAGCATAGTTCTAAATTGCCATCCAGAATGGTTGGATCAGTTCACAACTCCACCAGCAATGCATTAATGTCCCAATTTTGCAACATCCCCTCCAACATTCATTACTCTCCCTTTCTATCATTTTAGCCAATCTGCTAGGTGTGAGGTGGTACCTCAAAGTTGTTTTGATTTGCATTTCTCTAATTATTAGACATGTAGAACAGTTTCTCATGTGCTTATTGATAGCTTTGATTTCTTTATCTGAAAATTGCCTATTCATGTCTCTTACCCATTTATCAGTTGGGGAATGGCTTGATTTTTTTATACAATTGATTTAGCTCCTTGTATATTTGAGTAATTAGACCCCGTCAGAGTTTTTTGTTATAAAGATTTTTTCCCAATTTGTTGTTTCCCTTCTGATTTTGACTACATTGTTTTTGTTTGTAAAAAAGCTTTTTAGTTTAATACAATAAAAATAATTTATTTTACATTTTATAATTTTCTCTAACTCTTGCTTGGTTTTAAAATCTTTCCTTTCCCAGAGATCTGACAAGTATACTATTCTGTGTTCACTTAACTTATTTAGAGTTTCCCTCTTTATATTCAAGTCATTCACCCATTCTGAATTTATCTTGGTGTAGGGTGTGAGATGTTAATCTAAACCTAATCTATCCCATATTGTTTTCCAAATTTCCGAGCAGTTTTTGTCAAATAGTGGATTCATGTCCCAAAAGTTGGGCTCTTTGGGTTTATCATACACTGTCTTGCTGATGTCACTTACCCCAAGTCTTTCCCACTGATCCTCCCTTCTGTCTCTTAGCCAGTACCATATTGTTTTGATGACCACTGCTTTATACTATAGTTTAATATCTGGTACTGCTAGACCCCCTTCCTTCACATTTTTTTCATTATTTCCCTTGATATTCTTGATCTTTTGTTATTCCAAATGAAATCTGTTATAGTTTTTCCTAATTCAGTAAAAAAAATTTTTTGGTAGTTTGATAGGAATGGCGCTAAATAGGTAAATTAATTTGGGTAAAATGGTCATTTTTATTATGTTAGCTCATCCTACCCATGAGCAATCAATGTTTTTCCAATTGTGTAGATCAAGTTTTAATTGTTTGGAAAGTGTTTTGTAGTTGTTTTTGTATAATTGCTGTGTTTTTTTTTGGTAGATAGATTCCCAAGTATTTTATATTGTCTAGGGTGATTTTAAATGGTGTTTCTCTTTCTACCTCTTGCTGCTCTAATGTGTTGGAAATATAGAAATGCTGATGATTTATGTGCATTTATTTTGTATCCTGCAACTTTGCTAAAGTTGTTGATTATTTCTACAAGCTTCTTAGTTGATTCTCTAGGATTTTTTAAGTATACCATCATATCATCTGCAAAGAGTGATAGCTTAGTCTCCTCATTGCCTATTTTAATACCTTCAATTTCTTTTTCTTCTCTAATTGCAACTGCTAGTGTTTCTAGTACTATGTTGAATAATAGAGGTGATAATGGGCATCTTGTTTCACTCCTGATCTTATTGGGAAGGCTTCTAATTTATCCCCATTGCATATGATGTTTGTTGATGGTTTTAGGTATATACTGTTTATTATTTTTAGGAAAGGTCCTTCTATTCCTGTACTTTCCAGTGTTTTCAATAAGAACGGGTGCTGTATTTTATAAAAGGCCTTTTCAGCATCTATTGAGATAATCATGTGATTTTTGTTTGTTAGATTGTTGATATGGTCAATTATGTGGATGGTTTTCCTAATGTTGAACCATCCTTGCATTCCTGGTATAAATCCCACCTGATCATGGTGGATAATCCTCTTGATTACTTGCTGGAGTCTCTTTGCTAGTATTCTATTTAAGATTTTTGCATCTATGTTCATTAGGGAGATTGGTCTGTAGTTTTCTTTCTCTGTTTTTGATCTCCCTGGCTTTGGAATCAGTACCATATTCGCATCATAAAAGGAGTTAGGTAGGACTCCTTCTTTGCTTATTATATCAAATAATTTGTATAGTATTGGGATTAGTTGCTCTTTAAATGTCTGATAGCATTCACTTGTGAATCCATCAGGCCCTGGCAATTTTTTCTTAGGGAATACTTTGATGGCTTGTTCAATTTCTTTTTCTGATATAGGATTATTTAGGTATTCTATTTCTTCTGCTGTTAATCAAGGCAATTTATATTTTTGTAAATATTCATCCATATCACCTAGATTGCTATATTTATTGCCATATAGTTTGGCAAAATAGTTTTTAATGATTGCCTTTATTTCCCCTTCATTAGAGGTGAGGTCTCCCTTTTCATTTTTGATACTATCAATTTGGTTTTCTTATTTCCTTTTTTTAAAATTAGATTGACCAGTACTTTGTCTATTTTATCTGTTTTTTCAAAATACCTGTTTCTAGTCTTATTTATTAATTCAATACTTCTTTTACTTTTGATTTTATTAATTTGTCCCTTGATTTTTAGTATTTCTAATTTAGTTTTCATCTGGGGATTTTTAATTAGCTTGCTTTCTAATTTTTTAAGTTGCATGCCTAATTCATTAATCTCTGCCCTCCCTAATTTGTTAATATATGCACTCAAGGATATATATTTCCCCCTGAGTACTGCCTTGGCTGTATCCCACAGAATTTCATAGAATGTCTCATCATTGTCATTCTCTTCAATGAAATTGTTGATTGTTTCTATGATTTCTTCTTTGACTACCTGGTTTTGGAGAATCATATTATTTAATTTCCAATTAGTTTTTGATTTACCTGTCCAGGTGCCTTTAGTAATTATTATTTTTATTGCATTATGATCTGAGAAGGTGACATTTATTATTTCTGCTCTTTTGCATTTGTTTGCAATGATTCTATGTCCTATTACATGGTCAATCTTTGTGAATGTACCATGTACTGCTGAGAAGAAGGTGTATTCCTTTTTGTCCCTATTTATTTTTCTCCACATATCAATTAAATCTAATTTTTCTAGGACTTCATTCACCTCTCTTACATCTTTCTTATTTATTTTTTGGTTTGATTTATCTAGATCTGAAAGAGGAATATTTAGATCTCCCACTATTATGGTTTTACTATCTTTTTCCTTCTTGAGCTCTGCCATTTTCTCCTTTATGAATTTGGATGCTATGCCATTTGGTGCATACATATTGAGCAGTGTTATTTCCTCATTGTCTATGCTGCCTTTTATCAGGATGTAATTACCTTTCCTGTTTTTTTTTAAACCCTTGTACTTCGGTGTATTGTCTCATAGGTGGAAGATTGGTAAGGGTGGGCAATGGGGGTCAAGTGACTTGCCCAGGGTCACACAGCTGGGAAGTGGCTGAGGCTGGGTTTGAACCTAGGACCTCCTGTCTCTAGGCCTGACTCTCACTCCACTGAGCTACCCAGCTGCCCCCTGTTTTTTTTAATCCTATCTATTTTTACTTTGGCTTTGTCAGAAATCATGATAGCCACGCCTGCCTTCTTTTTCTCATTTGAAGCCCAAAAGATTTTTCTCAAGCCCTTTACCTTAAACTTGCCTCATATGTGTCTCTTGTAGATAACATATGGTAGGATTTTGGTTTCTAATCCACTCTGTTATTTGCTTCCGTTTTATGGGAGAGTTCATCCCATTCACATTCAGAGTTATAATTATCAGTTGTGTATTCCCCAATATTTTGGTATCCTCTCCTAGTTCTACCTTTTCTTCTTACACTATTTCCTTTTAAACCTGTGGTTTGCTTTAAGCCAGTGCTTAAAGCCTTGTGCCCTCCCTTGATTTACTTCACTTTCTCTCGCCTCCCTTATTATTCCCTTATTTTTATTTTTTATTTTTTATTGTTAAGGCCTAATGGATTCTCTCCCTCTTCTTCTTCCCTCCCTTTTTTGACCTCTCCACTCTCCTGCTCCCCTTGGTTTATCCCTTCTGACTTTCTCAGTAGGGTTAAATAGAGTTTCATATCCCAATGGATATAGTTACTCTTCGCTCTCAGGGTTAATTACACTGAGAGTAAGGTTTAAATATTACCTCTTAATGCTGTCTTCCTCTGCTTCTTATAATAGTATTCATTCCCTCCCTTTCCCATGCCCTCTTTGTGTGTAATAGAATATCCTATTTTTTTATTCATTCAGGTTTCTCTTGGTGTCCTCTACTATTCACTTCCCTCTTTCCCACCCCCATATCATCTTAGACCATTTAGTATTCCACCCTCTCCCTATGAATAATTCTTCTAATTACTATAATAGTGAATACTATGATAGTGAATAGAGTTCCTTACAGAGAATTATACATACCATTTCTCCACATAGGAATACCAATAATTAGATGATATTGAAGCCCTTAAAGAGGAAAATTTAAAAAAATACGAGTTTTCTTTCTTTCCCCTCTGTTTCTTATTTACCTTTTCATGTTTCTCTTGATTTTTGTGGTTGGATATTGAACTTTTCATTTAGTCTTGGTCTTTTCTGTGCAAATACTTGGAAATCTTCTATCTTGTTGAATGTCCAAACTTTCCCCGGGAAGTATATAGTCAGTTTTGATGGGTAGGTGATCCTTGGTTGTAGATCCAGTTCTCTTGCCTTTCTGAATATCATATTCCAAACCTTGCAGTCTTTTAGGGTGGAGGCTGCCAGATCCTGTGTGATCCTGATTGCTGCTCCTTGATATCTGAATTGTCTCTGGCTTCTTCTAAACGTTTTTCTTTTACTTGGAAGCTCTTGAATTTGGCTATTATATTCCTGGGGGTTGTCTTTTCAGGGTCTAGTGTAGAGGGTGATCTATGGATCCTTTCAGTGTCTATATTGCCCTCTTGTTGTAGAACTTCAGGGCAGTTTTGCTGAATTATTTCTTTTAGTATGGAGTCCAAATTTCTATTAATTTATGCTTTTTCAGGAAGACCAATGATTCTCAGATTGTCTCTTCTAGATCCGTTTTCTTGATCTGTTAATTTTTCATTGAGATATTTCATGTTTCCTTCTATTTTATCAGTTTTTTGACTTTGTTTTATTTGTTTTTGCTGTCTTGAGAAATCATTGGCTTCTACTTGTCCAATTCTTGTCTTTAGAGACTGGTTTTCTGCTATAAGCTTTTGATTTTCCTTTTCGATTTGGTCTGTTCTGTTTTCTAGCTGTTTGATTTTGGTCTCCAATTTGCTTATTAATTCTTTTGATTTGGGGGCGTCTTTTTCGAATTGCCCAATTCTAGCCTTTAGAGACTGATTTTCAGCTATAATCTATTGGTTTTACTTTTCAATCTTGTTATTTCTGGTCTTCAATTTACTTGCCTCACTTTCCAGTTGAGAAATTCTGCCTTTTAAACTGTTATTTTATTGCCAGATCTCTTCCATCTTTCTTATAATCTCAGATTTGAACTCTTCAAGACCTTGTGACCCGTTTTCACTTTTTTGGGAAGGTTTGGATATGGTTACTTGTTTGTTCTCCTCTGCTCTTTGCTCTGTTGTCTGGATTTTTTCTGTGTAAAATTGTCCAGTGTTAAAGATTTTTTCTTGATCTTTCTCTTCTGGAGTTCCTGAGTCTGGTTTCCCATTGTGAGCTGTGTGCCCTCTCAGCTTTATCCTCATGTCCAGGGTCTGTCTGTGCTCTTTAGGCTCCTGAGGTCTCAGGTCTAGTTGTTCTCAGGGTCAAGCCTCCTGGTGGGTCCCCTTGCTTGTTCTTCTGCTTCAAGCTCCTTTAACAGTCTCAGGGTGCTGCTTCCACAGTCATGAACCCCTGTGCACTGGGTACCCACTCAAGGTCCATGCCTGCACTCAGGTTCCTTATCCGAGTCTGGGCTCACAATCTGAGTGCGTGTCTGCGCTCAGGGTCTGTGTTCAAAGTCCGCATGTTCTTTAGCCTCTTGGGTTCTTAAGTCTTGCTGCTCTCAGGAACAGGCCCTGGTGATGCCAAGTAGCTGCCAATGCCTTAATGGGTGCCCCAAACTTGCTCTAAGTCTTTTGCACTGGCTTTGGTACTGTAAGTGGTGTGTGTGGGGGGAGGGGGTTGCTCAGCTCACATTTTAGTGAGAGGTGTTTCACCCCCTTATAGTATGGAAATGCCCTGATTCCACGTACCTTCAATGCTGCGCCATGTTGTGGGGTCCTTTCGTTTGTCTGGATTTGTTTTTATGTCCCCTTGAGGATTCCTATATATGTGGGTTAGGATAGGTCAAGCAGCTGCTTTTTACTCTGCTGCCATCTTAACCGGGAAGCCCAGCCTGTGATATTGTCATCAAGGTTTAATTAATGTACCACTCCCCACAGTAAGACTTCCCTGATCTAGTTTCTATCACTCTCATATTTGCGAATTATATTTATTTATCTGGGTAAATACTAAATCTATCCCTCTTTCTTCAGTAGAATAGAATGTTCTTTAATTCAATGCAGTTAACATCTACTAAGTGGTGGCAAAAGTGAAAAGTTTCTGGGCTTAAGGACCATTTGTTTATTGATTTTGTCTTGTATCTCCACCACCGAGGACAGTGCCTTCAATATAGTAGACAATTCATAAGTACTTGTTGGATTGGACTGATGTTACTGTATTCTTTAATTTAAAAAAAGTATGTTATTAATACAAGGAGAATTGTGATGAGAATGCGATGAGAATAGTAGGTACATGATGCCTAGAATGGTGCTCTGTAGACATCAGATATTTAATAAACATTTGTCGAATGAATAAGTAAGAAAGCAAGGTACATATTATCAAGATTAGGAACAATCATCTGAAAATACCTTATATAATAATAATCAGCATTATAATAAGGAGCGACCCTGCTTAATAAAACCCAATATTAAAAAACTTACACAACAAATTAGGTTGTTCTTTCTCATATTAAAAGGATTCTTTGTATAAAGCATGGTTTAATCAGAATTTATTTAAGTGTTAAGCTTCCCTTGTATGTATATATATATATATAAATATGTGTGTACACATAATACACACATATACAAATATATAATATAAAATAAATCAGAATCAGCTAGATGGTTCACTGTATCGAGAGCCAGGAGGTAGCCCTAGGTTCAAATCTGAACTCAGACACTTAGCTATGTGACCTTTGGCAAGTCACCCAACCCCTATTGACTAGCCCTCATCACTCTTCTGCCTTGGAACCAATACATAGTACTGAGTCTAAAATAGAAGGTAAGAGTTTAAAAATTATGTAATATAAACATGTTATTTAGGCTATATATTTTTATTATATATGATATACAATATTAATATTGAATAATATATTTTTATAACATATTTTCTGCTTTCCAAAGTGAACATTGTGAATCATTGCACAATGCTTGCTATTGGAAATTCCATCCATGAAATGCATCTGTGCCTTTTCAAAAGAGACTATGCCAATTTAAAGGAGAGGCTCTTATGATGATGCTGGCTGGTAGAAGTCTTCTGGGAGTACTGGGAGGCACAAACGTTTTGGAGGCTGCCCAACCAGCCCTCAAAATGTCCATTAAGGCTAATTCCTACTCTGCCAATGTGTAAGGTCAGCTCTAACACAAGACAAGTACAGTTCGATGTCTAGAGTCCTTTTTTCAGTCATTCAACAAACATTCATTAAGGATCATTGGCAAGACAAATATAAAACCCATGGCTCTTATCCTCAAGGAAGTTACACAATAGCAGATTATTCCATAGTCCATAACAGTACAGTGCTGAACCCACTGGATATTCAGTAAATATTTGTTTTTTGACTAACTTGCTGCCTGAAGAAATCAAAATCCTACAAAATAAAAATAATAGAATGCCTGATGTATATTTTACTTTCTGGAAAGCTACTAAACAGTAGCTTTTTTATTATTATTAAATACACATCTAAAAATATTTTACCCAGCATTAATTATCATGGCTTAATATTTATGTGGATCATTTCACCTAAATAGACTCCAAAAACACTTTATAAACAGATTTATAATCTATATAGTGTGTTCAAGTCAATTAAAGTAAAATTCAATTAAAATGCAACCACCTCTGAAGTAGGGCACAGCAGATGTTTAACAGCTCACAGCAACACCTCACAGCAGTGTAACTTCAGCAGCAGCTTATGATGGAAAATGAAGAATTCCATTTCCTATTTAAGCTACAGGAGCAATGGAGAGAAGCAGAATGTAATTACCCAAATTAGAAATTTGCTGTGACACCAAGGTTACCAGCCCTACTATTCACAGAAGCGCCAAGGGATATTTATTGATCACACAGACAAGAGCACTGCTTTATGTCTCTTCTGAAGGACAGCGCCCTCAGGCATATGGCCTCCAAATACTTCAGTGCTGCTAATTCACAATGAAACCAAAATTGTTTGCTGGCCTTCAAAGAGGCAGTCCTTTGGCCCCTACCTAGAGATTTTCCAAAAGGTCATGACTACCAGTCTATTTTCAGTAGGAAAAAAAATTGAATATAACATAGATGTTGCAGTGTCATTGCACTTTCCTACCTATTGTGGTAGGAATTTGGGGCTGAATCATCAAGGTTCCAGAGACAAAGTAGAGTGCAGTTGGAAGTACAGTGACTTTAGAGAACAGGGGACTTGAGTACAAATCTTTGCCTTGTTTCATATCTCATTTGATCTTCACAATCACCCTGGGAGGTAAATACTGTTAGTGTTCCCATTTTACAGATAAGGGAACTAAGGAAAACAGCAGTTAAGGAGGAAGAAAGGAAAGATAGAAAATAATAATTTAATAAGTACCTATTATATACCAGGCACAGTTTTAACAGTCATCCTCCTCATCTGGAGAGAATGCCAGTCAGGATGGCCAAGTCTGCTCACTCCATTTACTTTGTGTGGTTAGAATGTTGTAGCCCAGAACTCTGTTTCCCACAATTCCTTTTCCCCTTTCATTTACGTTTGCGTTGTTACATTCACTGTATATAGTTTTGGTTTCTCCTCTCCCTCTCTCTTTTCTTCCACGTGAGTGGCTAGGGTGAGCTCCTTCTAGTTTTAATAATAAACTTTATATTAAACTTGGAGATATTGGATATTAATTTTCAAATCTACAGCTTTCTCTCTATTTTTGAAATTGTTCCCCTCTCCTCTTCCATCTATATCTCTACTGCCCACACCTCCATTGTCATTGCCAGACTCTCATAAGAAACTCTTATAATACCTCTTAAATTTCCCATGTTATGAAGCCTCATTATCCAATCAGATATGTATTAGATTATAACACTATGCTGCAGGGTCACATACAATCAGCTTGGAAATGTAATCCTGATTTTCCCTAGTGAGAAATGGAATTCATGAACATATATCTTCTAAAATCAATCAATCAAAACTATTATAGGTACTGGGGATAAAAATATTAAAAATGAAACACTCTCTTTGTGCCATCCTAGTTCCAATGAGTTTACATTAATGAGGAAGCCAAGAAGAGCATATAGAAATGCATATCATTAATATTAATTCAATAACATATATAGTATTTATTACACTATTTTGCACACATGTATGTATATAGTGCTACACACTTGCATTTATTGTTGTTCAGTATTTCAGCCATGGCCAGCTCTTCTCTTCTTGACACCATTTGGGATTTTCTTGACAAAGATAATTGAAGTGGTTTGCCATTTCCTTCTCCAGCTCATTTTACAGAAGAGGAACTCAAGCAAATAGGGTTAAGTGACTTACCCAGGGTCATGTAGCTAGTAAGTGCCAGAGGCCAGATTTGAACTCACATAGATGAATCTTCCTGACTTCAGTCCTGACTCACTACCTACCTTACCACCTACTTGCCCCTATATATAATAATCAAATGGAGCCAACCTGGCACATGCATGTATGCAAAGTACTTAAATTCAATATAGTTTTGGAGGAAAGCCACCAGTGATTGGTAGGATCCAGTGCCTTTGCACCAGCTTTCTTGTATTCCTGGCATTCACTCCATCTTTTCCTTTACCTTAGAGAGTTTAAATTCTTTTAAGGTGAAGCACCAGGCACCACCTTCTGCATGAAACCTTTCTTGATCCTACCACATGGTCATATCTGTGCCTAGGGAAATTACTCTGGCAGCAGTATGCAGGATGGATTGGAGCAGCAAAAGACTTGAGGCAGGGAAGATGTTGCATTAATTTAGGAAAGAGGTGATTGCCCGATGGGTGGTAGCTATATGAAGGAAGAAAAGATATTGGACACAAGAGATGATCAGAAGAAGGAAATGAGAAGATTCATCAATTTGTGAGGTGAGGGAGAATGAAGTGTCTAGAATAATGTCGAGATCATGAATCTGAGGCATTAGGAGGATCATGGCACTTTCAACAGAAATAGTAAAATTTGGAAGAAAGCAAAATTAAGGGGGAAAGAAAATGAGTTCATTTTTAAACTTTTTAAAAATGTGTCTATGGGGCAAACAGTTTTAAATGTCTAATTGTCAAGGATATGAAAACAAAGGTACAAAAGTCACACAACAAATTAATGATAAATCCTGAAAAAGAGTTTTTAGAAATTCTATTTATTGACTAGTACTATTCATGAGAAGTCAGATTTTTATATTGGATTCCATTTTTTAAAGCATACTAAAAAAAACCTACAGTGATGCAAAATAGCTCCCTATACATAAAACAATGACAATTTTACTACAACGGTCTTGCATACAGTTAGGGGGATAAAAAAAGTTGAAAAATTATAGCATTTTGGAAAGAACCTTGGAAATAATCTAATCCTATTCCCTTGCCCCTTGTTTTTTCATGTGAGCCCATAAAGTCCTAGAAAAATGTCACAAACCAGGTCACAAAAGCCACAAAGAAGAATTTGGACTAGAACCCTGCTCTTTTGACTCCTAGTTGTTTTCTTTCTCACTCTACCATAAGGCATTTTCTATCATTAAATAAAGGAATCTTACACAAAACAATATCCAACTGAATCTGGAAGGCTTATAAGTAGGAAGGTGAAATTAAATCAATTTCTAGAACCAATGGATTGAACAGAAAGTAGAGCAATATCATAAAAAATGAATAGGATTTGGGGTGAGGTAATATCCTTGTAAGGTTACTTTAAAATAAACTACATAGGGGGGCAGCTGGGTAGCTCAGTGGATTGAGAGCCAGGCCTAGAGATGGGAGGTCCTAGGTTCAAATCTGGCCTCAGACACTTCCCAGCTGTGAGACCCTGGGCAAGTCACTTGACCCCCATTGCCTACCCTTATCACTCTTCTGCCTTGGAGCCAATACACAGTATTGACTCCAAGATGGAAGGTAAAGGTTTTAAAAAAACACAAAACTACATATTCAGCCATTTATATTTATTTTAAGGGAGGGAGGAGATACAATAAAGAATAGGAAGTAGAAAAGAGAAAGAGAACTGAAAGAGAACTATCAGATTTAAAAGAAGAGCAACATTTTTGGAGATTATGATACAGATATGGAGTATTCACTCTTACAGAAATCACTGAATGTTAGCAAATAATCGTCTATTCCAGACCATTCATATCCAGTACCCTAAAAGGGATTCTCATTGTAGGAAAACATAATTGCACAAAGTTTCTTGTAGACCTTTGGTTGGTATAATGCTCCATAGACACATACTGGTTTGGAGAATTTGTTTGGGTTCAACATCTATTCAAACCCCTGCTTATAAGCCCCCATTTTGTACTGTATCTGGATTCACACATACATTCCTAATTGGCAGTCATCATGACATCATATTAAAGTAAAATGATGTTTACTTAAAATTGAATTCAAAGTAATTAAGAAATTAAAATTACACACTCTATTACCTATTTCCCCAATTACCTCCTCTTATGAGTCACGGGAGAGTGCAAAATCACTAAATTCTCTTTCTTATTTTGGGTTATCAGTTGATTCCTATAATTGAGGAGAGGAGATTATTGTTACAGACTTTCCCATTGGATGAAAAGTATAGCTTCAATGCCTAGAAGCCAGTTTATCAAAGTATGAGAACTGCGAAGTCTCAGGGTCAGGGTTATAACTATGAATTCTTATGCTTGGAGCAAATTCAGTTAATTGGGGTTGAGGGCAGCACAGAGTACCGTTTTGCCAGTTGGGTATAGTCATGTTGGCATGTGCTTTCCAACACCCAGAGTCCAGCTAATGACCTTCAATCTCCTCAGCCTCAGTAAGAGGTGGTGGGTGGCAGGTGGTAGAGATGGCAGGGAGAGGGATACAGTAGTGGGGGAAGGCAGGCAATCAGGGAATCCTGGGCAGTTTTTGTCCCTCATGAATTTCTGTGTCTAATGCTTTCCTAGAAACTTCTGTTTTTCTTAAACTGTTATTCATAGTACTTTAGATGCCACCGATTTTAGCTTCTGCAGCTCCTAGTTCTAATTTTTTTCTTTTAATGCTATTCCTTATAACCTTCTTTTTCTGGTGGGTTAAGGATGGTAAGATACCCTCCCTCAACCCCAACACATGCACATCTCTCTTTTCCCAACTTCACTCTTTTACCTCTTGCATCTTAAAAGAAACAGTTCATTGGAATATAGTTGAAATATTGGTTTTTCTTCTATAAGCCAGAAGAATCGGGATTTTCCTTTTTAGTTGTCAGCTCTTTGGTTAGTTTGGCTTTGTACATGAACAATGCAGCCAGAACAAGGAGTTTGTATACCTCAGGCAAAGTGAGAAACTTGTGCCTGTTTTGTGTAGTTGCTCAGGAGACAGAGCATAGGGCCCAGAGTCAAGAAGATGACTTCAGATTAGACCTAAGATATTAGCTGTGTGATCTTGGGATCTCTGCCTGACTCAGTTTATTCATCTGAAAAATGGAGATAGTAACAGAATCTATTTCCTGGTGGTGGTGGGAGAATAAAATAATACGTGTAAAGCACTTCACAAATCCCAGGGTACTGAATAAATCCTAGCTATTATTATTATTATTATTATTATATAACTTGACATCACAAAATAAAGATCCTCATGATATATAAATTAGAATTTTATGGTATAAAGTATGTGTATGTCTAAAATGTTATATATATTTTTAAGTTAAATAATTAGTTTTTAGTTTATTAAATACAGTTATATATTATAATTATACATTTTTCTTATTAAAACTATAAATATTGAAAAATTATGTGTTTTTTTCTCAAAGTGACACTCCCCCCCCCAGTTATGCTTGTTTTTTTGGTGAATTTTGACACACCAAGCTCAAAAGGTTGCCCATCACTGTTGTAACCAGTCAGTGTGTGTTTCTTTTCCTTCATGCCCCAGAGTGTATATAGAACCTATATAGGACTCCAAGTTTTCAATTCATTGGAAAATCCCTTTTCAAGGTGTATTTTCCCAGACACATTGTTCCCAGAGTCCAGAGCTTCTCTATGGTATTTTGCACATAACTCTGTGTAGAGACCATTAGAGAATTGTCTTCCTTGTCCTGATTAAAGACTTGTTCTTTCTAACTACTTTGATGGTTCTGTGTTTTTCAAGGTTGACATATTTCCTCTTTTTCTCACCTGTTCTCTAACATGAAAATTTTACATTTTTTCTTAAATCCAAAAAATCTGTGCCTTTGCCTCAAAAGTGACCACAGCCATGTATCTTCTCTTTGCCCTAAGACTTCCCTATCATTTTATTCAATTCAATGTAACTTCTAGATTCTTGGGAAAAGTATCACCCATTCCACATTTGAAGTATCATACTTTTTTCTAAAACATGTCATATTTTAAAAGTATCTTTTTGTCCTGATGCTTGTATGTTGCCCTTTTGGATGCTATGTACCTACCTATTTCCTGTCCCAGGTCCAATGAATGGCAAAATATTTTTATATGACCAAAATATAGGAGAAAAAAGCCTTCCAAACTTTTTGGAATTTTTTATATTCCCCAAATGGTCACTAACTTATGTATTTATTTTCTTAGAAACCTTTGTATAAAAAAGATAAAAGTTGGTTTAAACAAATGTCCAAACCAATCCTTTTAAGAATTTATAAAATAACCACAAAAGCACAAATAGTTGAAATGTAGCAAGCTGACAGAGCTCAGGTACAAGGTTAATCCTGAGGAATTCTTTCTGCAATGGATCAAGCAATGCTAGCAATTAAATTTTAGGAAAATGACTGGAATTTGCTGGTTCTCTGCCTTTGGTTAAGACAGAGGCAGGAAGAAACTGAACAGAGAGACCTTATTAGCAAATAGAACATGATATGAGGATGCCTGCCCTAAGGAAAGCATATTTCAGGATCTATCTGAATAATGGGCAGCTTGCTGGCATAAAATTCAGAGATATTCCATATTTCCATTTTGGAATGACTAAGAAACTTAAATTTAAGGACTGAACACTACACAATTCCATAGAAACTTGGAGTTTCAGAGCTGGAAGAGACTTTAAATTTTATAGTATCCCTGAAGGTTAAAGTACATCATCATCTAGTACAACCTATCCATGAAAAAACTCTCCACAACAATAGAATGTCTTTCTTTTGCTTGAAGAGTTCCAAAGAGTGGGAAGCCACCATCTCTCCAGGCAATAAAACAACAAGTATTTATTAAGTGCTTACTCTGTGCCAGGTACTGTACTAAGTTGTAGTCAGCCCATTCTACTTCTGGATAGCTTTATTAGGAAGTTTTCTCTAATATCAAGCCTGAATTAACTTCTTTACTTAAATTGGGCTCCGTACTACTTTCACCATCATGAAGCCTTTTTAGTTTTACAGATGAGAATGCTGAAGTCCAGAAAGATACAGCAGCATATCTAGTTTTCCAGCTAAACTAGCAGTAGAACCAAGACTGGATTTAAGTCTTTTTTATTCCAGCTTCTGACTTGTTTCACTAAGCTAAGCTGGTTCTTTAATGACTTGGATGATAGATTCAATTTTCCAAAATGTTCTTAACATGCTAGAAAGATGAGGTAAATATAGTAACACGAAAGGTAATACAAGTATTTATAAAGTCCCATGCTGTAGGTTAAAACAATAAGGACAAGTAAACCCTAGTAAGTACAGGATAGTGAAGAGAAGGCAATACAGAAGAACTTTGCACAAATAATATGGGGATTTTATCACAAGTTCAATATGAGTCAACAATGTGATGTGTGTATGTGTATATGTATAAGACAGTTACATTTTATTTTAAAACAAAAGACTGTGGCTATATTAGGCTCAGACACTTGGCAAATGTGTATCCAGTGGCAAGTTACTTAACTTCTTAATGGAGATACTAATATTTTCCCTATCCTCCATTGGATGGCGGGGAAAGCATGTTTTACTAATTTAAAGTTTTAAAGACAAACCCCTATGATCAACAATAATAATATCAGAAGAATAGTGCCAAGAATAAGAAAAGAAATACTTCTATTCTCTTTTTGTTGGTTGGATTGTTCCTTGTAAATTGTAGCCCAGTCAAGATGCTACATTTTGAAGAGAATGAAAGTGATTTTCCAAGGTCACACACAAGTTAGCAGCAGATCCTGCCATGGGATCCAGGTATTCTGATTCTAAGTCTATGCATTATACCATACTACATTTGAGCTTATCATTAGCCATGTAGGAAGACTTTGTGTCATGTCTAAGGAGGAATATTGGACACCCAAATATCACACATGAACTTTCTTGAAATAGCAGAGATAAGAAAAGTTTATTGTATTTCTCATTCACTTTTCATATTTTTGCCGTCCATTTTTATAAGAGTTCCCTCTAAGCATTTTAATCCTTTTATGATTTTATTATTTTCCACTTGGCAGATAATCATTTTTCCCTTTGTGCTTGTGTTTTCTTAAAAACGGAACTGAGATTAACATGGATATTTTTTGCTTGACAACTTCAATTTCTGTAGCTCTTTATTATAACTAAACATCTTTAATTTTGCTATTGCATAAGTGATTAGGATCAGTTATGGGGTATGCATATGCCTCCTAGTTAAGAAGAATTTTAATTGTAAAAAAGTACAAAATAATCATGCTACTCTCATAGGTGGAATGGAAGATTTGAAGCTAAAACTATACTTTTAGGATTGAGAAGATTTTCTCCAACAAATAATGGGAACTAAAAAAACTTAAGCAGCATCCTCTTCTGTATTATAATTAGTATGGTGAACAGTAGAATAACATTAACATTTTTTTTCTACTAGCAAAAACATTACACCCTGTTTCATGGTCTATAAGATAGTCAAGTCATGCATGAACTTGGACTGGGTCTCAAGGGCACTATTTCTCTTTATTACTTTCAGTGATAAATTTATAAAATAAATTTATAAAATAAATAATCATACTGAAACCCCACCAATGAGTGTAATGAAGGTTGAAGGGATAAAGGCTAGCAGGCAGGGTAGAAGCTTGGGCTGCATCAGATTTCCAGTGGAAACATTTCCTGCTGTACAGTCAATGGGAAATCAAGTGCAATAAGTGGAAAACCCATGGAGATCTAGAACCATCAAATGCAAGGGAACAGACAGGAGGGAAATGAAGCATAAGTCAAGTTGATGAACTGGGCCACTGAAAGAAGCAGATCAAGCCTACTGGGAGAGATGAATGGGAAAAGTCAGAACAGAGAAGCAAAGAAACAAAACCACAGGGAAGCAGAGAGTAGTATCTGAAATTAAACCATTGGCAAATAAGTTGTTGAATAATATGTAATGCTATTCTCAGTCTTGTACTTCGGTGTATTGTCTCATAGGTGGAAGATTGGTAAGGGTGGGCAATGGGGGTCAAGTGACTTGCCCAGGGTCACACAGCTGGGAAGTGGCTGAGGCCGGGTTTGAACCTAGGACCTCCTGTCTCTAGGCCTGACTCTCACTCCACTGAGCTACCCAGCTGCCCCTTATTTCCTTAACATTTATCACCCTTCCATACATATCTCAATCTGACTTTTGTTCCCAACTCTAATGAAAAAGTTCTTTTAAAAAAAGGCACTAATGGCCTACTTGCCAAATTCAATTGTCATTTCTCATTCATTCTCTTTGGACTTCCTTTAGCATATGCTATTTTTATTAGACTTTCCTTGAATTTTTTCCTCTTACAGCTTCTGTTTATGACATCTGGATTTTTTTCATACTGTACTGCTTTTAATTATTTCTCTGTTCCTTTCTCTGCCTCCTCATCTTCCTCCCACCTTATAATTTTTGATATTACTTAGGTACGTGGCCCTCTGCTTTTCTCTTTTGATATACTCTTCCTTGGGGAGCTCATGTAATCTCATGGCTTTGACTCTTATGAATCTGCTAACTGATGCAGTGGATAGATTGTTAGATCTGGAGTCAGGAAGACCTGAGTTCATATCCAGCCTCAGACATTTACTAGCTGTGTAATCCTGGACAAGTAATTTAACTTCCATATGTCTTGGCTTCTTCAAAAGTAATAGGAAAGATAACTATACCTATCTGTGAGGGTTGTTGTGAGAATCAAATGAGATAGATCTTTGTAAGATGCTTTGCAAACTCTAAAATGTTATATAATTGCTATTATTTTTTAGGTCAATATGAATTATTTTTGAACCTACATCTCCTGGGAGGCAACAGGATGTGGAATAAAGCCACTGGATTGAGATATAGCAGGTTTGAACTCTAGTCACAGTTCTTCTACTAAGTAGAACCATATCTTCAGAGTTCCACATTGTAAAATCCTCTTGAGTTTATTAAATTAAAATTAGCACTTATTAAATGTCTATTCTAGGGAAAATGGTAGTGATTCACAGACAAAAACAAAATATTCCATCCTAACATGCTACTGGGCAATACAACATGTATTGAAATCAACAATACAAAATATATGTTAAGAAATACAAAGTAATTTCAAGAGGGAAAGAGCATTAATAACCAAGATAGGGGAAAATCAGAAAAAAGAATTGGACAAGAGCTAAGTCATGAAGAAAGCTAAGGATTCTCTGAGGCAAACATTAGGAGAGAATATCAAACATAGGATAGCATCTGCCCAAAAGTATAGAGGTGTAAGTTGGAATGTCATGTATGGGAAATGGAGAACAGCTAGTTTTTCATTTGGATTAGAACAAAGATTATGTTTGAAGTGGAATAAAATGTGAACAATGTGTAGGAAGACAGGAGGAGGATAGATCGTGGAGGGCACTAAATGTCTCAACCTAGAGGAAACAGAAGACACCGAAGACTATAAATGGGGAGAAGGATGTGAGAGATGTTTTGAAGGTAGACTTGACAAGACTGGGGAACTTATTTGATAGGAATCTCATGGAAGAGTTCAGAGTCAGTTTGGAAATTTGAATGAGTGGATGGAAGCCAGTGTAATCCACAAAAAGGGGGAAGTTTGGAACAGAAAAATGTTAGTGGGATATGTTCCATTTTTATATGTTAAGCTTGAGCTTATAAAACCAATTATAGGCATTCATCAGGTAGTTGGTTATTCAGTTGATTCACTTGATTTTAAAGCTGGACGTATAGATTTAACCATAGGGATGGCAATTAAACCCCTTCAAGTCTATTAAATCACTGAGAAAGAGTGTACACCATAGAAAGAAAAGAATAGAGCACAAGATAGAGACTTGGGATAATTACAAAGAACATTTTATTCGTTATAGCAAAATACAGCTTAAAAAGAAAAAAAAAACCAAAAAGCTCTCCCTCTAGAAAGTTGTATCCCATGCCTCTAGTTAAGCATTAATAGATATATGTACAAAGATATACTTGTTTCCTTCTGATTTTTTATTTCAAATGACACATAAAATGGGGAGAGATAGTTGTCAAAGACATTCATCATCATCATCATCATCATCATCATCATCATCATCATCATGATGGAATGGGTCTTACATGGAATCTAAAAAGAAGTGGGTATTCATATACATTGTCAGATCTTCCAGATGCTCTTGCCTATGAGTAACATTGGTATGATATCATCAAATGCAAGAATGCTACGTATTTTCCTGAGGGATATTCAGAGTCTCAAAAGAAATTGGCCTACCTAGCTATATAAGAAAAATTAATTTATATGATAGTGCATATCATCTAGATTATGACATTTAGTCAAGTAGGACTTACATTGTTAATCCACGTATATATTTACCAACAAATTCACCAAACAACAAGCATTTATCAAGTTGTAGATTATTTGCCAGGCTAGAGGATATGAAATTCTGAGCAAAACACTACTGCCCTTGAACAGCTTATATTATAGTTGTTATCTTTCTGGGAGAGATAATATATCCAAATTTAGGTATATATAAGATATAAAAAATAGAAACAAGATAATTAGGGCAAGATATTAACAACTGGGAATATGTGGAAAGAACTGATTGATCAAGAGTTATTAACCTACCACATAATGACTGAACTTGAATGGGAAAAATCCATCTTTATTTTCACTAAAAGCTGACATTTTTAATTTTTTTCGATTATACTTGAAGACAACAAAGTTGTAGGCAACAAACCATAATAGTATTAACATATCTGTGTCTTTGTCATCAAAAGAAATCACAATATTTTCATATCAAGTTATAATTATTATAGATAATAAAAATGCTATTCTTATCACTACTTAAAATTATGGTAGTTATATTAAATATATTTAGATGTATTACTATTAAAATTTTTTGAGAACTATTTTTCATTATATTTGGTTTCCTTCATAATCTTCTGCATTTTATTTTATATGTCTAAAAACATTATTGTGAGAGGAGTTCCTAGGCTTTACCAGAATCACTAATTCAGACGGTGGAGCTTTTATATTCTTTGGACAGGCACTGCATACAGATTATATGTTGGACCTTGCATTGAGTAGGAGAGGAGAAGACTAGGTTGTTATTAAGAAATTGTCAAGATTACCAAGCTACTCCCTTTTACAAAAGCCCATCTCTTTAGTATCAATATTCTCCAGGTCATATGACATAGCAATAAGTTGTGGAACACTACAATCTCCCAAGAATTATAAGTACATTATTCAAAAGGCAATAAAGGGAAGCATGGGAGTTATAGTTAAGCTACAGTGTGTTACCAATAATGACTCGTGTGGGAGAAGTAGTGTAAAAGACATTACTCAGAATATGTATTGTGGTAAAAGGATATAATCAGGTTATAAAGTGATATTAAAGAATAAGAGACAGATAGTCTGAATGCTTCAATGTTTTGATACTCACCAAATATTAGAAATAAACAAATGAGTGAGTTATTAAGTAAAAAAAAAACAAACTAGCCCAAATCCTAGCACATTGGGCAGGATATGGAAGGATATGGATAAGAATCATAAAGGTTCAAAAGGTATAAGTGGGTAAATATCCATGTCATTTTAAGGAGTACTTACATTAATGAGACCATAGATCCATTAGATATATGAGACTGAAGATTTAAGGGTTTGGTTTTTTTTGTCCTTTCCAGTGGTAATTAAACTTTAGCAGACGGCTATTATCCTTGAAGACTACAATACAAAAAGATCTGTCTCTAATACCGTAATTTTAGGTGCTTTCAGAGAGTGATGAAAATATTTTGTATCCTGTACCTGTCTTTGACAAGCAGTCTCTCATACTCATACATGTCACCTCTACCTTTCTCATGTCCCTTTTGTAGTATCTGGAGTTTTACAAATAATATGAGGCCATTTCCCTAGGGGTTGGCATTTATTAATAGACCATGCGATCTATTAATAAAGGATTGAGACTTCTGTGTTTGCCTTTTATGTGGAAAAGATGCTCAAGGATCCCTGACTTTCTCTTTCATAGGGAGTTATATGTTCTTGTCTTTTGGACCTCTCCTAGCAGAATTGGTGGCTGTTTGAAAGAGGAGGTGGATTTAGAGCCCTCAACTCTTCTTCTATCATTTTATCATGGGGGAGGTATGTTTTTATTCAATGAGGGAAACTTGGACCCACCTTGCTTTCAAATGCTTTAACAAAAGACCCAAAATCCCAACCCAATTAGATGTCTTGAGGCCTAAGGATACATTAGAAATGGGCTGTTTTAGCCTCACTTGAGAAGGCCAAGGGGCTTGGGGAAAATGAAAGATTTCACATAGAAATATTACTATTAAATAATGCAATCCAACATTAATTTCCCTCACTTTCCCACTATACCACTTCTCTGTGTTCTTCAGAACATCTATTCTTTATTAACAAATTCCCTTCATATTATACCTTTGTCAGCCCCCTAGAAATTATTTTGTATGTATTTTAGATCTAATTCTTCTAATCATGTGTTGTTTACTCCACTACAATTTCCATCCTCAGAAATTATGTTCTATTTACTTAAAATTTATTCAAAATATCTTTACTTAAATATATCTTATATTTAATTTTTATGCACATTTTCTCAACCAGAAGACTATATATTCCTGGAGGGAAGGGACTATTTCATTTTTGTTTTTGTATTCCCAGCACCTTGCCCAATGACTGACATGTAAGTACCTCATAAGTCCTTGTTGACTATACTAGAATTAAATTCTCCCCATCTTTCTCTCAGACCCATCTCATGCTATACCTGGCCCTAACACAAGACACACTAAACTGAAATGAAAAAGAATTATCTTTCTCATGCCTTCTAAAAACCTGAATTACATAAACCAAATAACATGATCTCAAAGCAACTAATAGAACCTTTAATGCTTTGTAGTTTGAACAGTCACTGGTACAAGAAGGAAAAGTCCACAGAAATAACCATGTAGAAAAAATGTAAAAGTTATGGCTTTTTTTTGAATGATAGCAACAGCTCATCACAGAAGAGGCAGTGGGTTGCCATAGCAACAGTAATACTGCGAACTGAGCCTGTGGTCTTTCAGTCTGCTTTTTCTTTCTCTTCTGGTCCCTCTTGCCTTTTGGTAGTAAAGAGCCCTCCCAGATGTTGTGTAAAGCTCTGATCATATTGTTTACAAGTTAGTCTCTGGCAACACAAATGATATTCACAAATTTTTAAATAAATAGCTTGTCACAATACATTCAAAGAGCAACAACATCTATAACTAATTCACAATTTGTTCTATCTAGTGAAAAACTAGCCAAATAGATTATAGTTGGGGATCACTGATGTCTTCTTGGTAGTGGTTCTGACTTCTTATTTCTGCCTCATCTTTAAGATAATGCATTCTCTCATAAGGAGTTCTGTTTATCAGCTCCTGTGAGGCAGCTGTTATTACTATCCCCATTTTACAGAAAAGTAAACTGAGGCCCAGAGTCACACAGCTACTATGTCTGAGATGGCATTTAAACCTGATCTTCTTGACTCTGAAAATAAAGCTCTGGTCTCTACCTTATGCTTCCCTGATGACCAAGAAGGTACAAAGTATTGCTCATGTCCAGAGGTATTATGAATACTTTTATTTAAGCCAATACACAGTTACTGAGTTTTAGCTTGTTCATTTCTTAGAAACAAAACTCTGATTCAGGACTGCTGTTCAGTCATTTGGCTGTGTCCAACTTTTTGTGACTCCATGGATCATTACATGTGTGGCCTTTTTAAATTCTACTATCTCTGGAAGTCTGTCCAAGTTCATTTATATTGCTCATATATTCATATTATTCTCTGCCATCCCCTTCTCCTTTTGCCATCAATCTATCCCGATGTCAAGGTCTTTTCCATTTGGACCTGTCTTCTCATTATGTGGCCAAAATATTTAAGCTTTAAGAATTTTACTTAAGTATTATATTGTATTAAGTATTTGACTTTCCAAATAGTAGTCAATTAATTTCTTTAAGTATTGACTGATTTGATCACCTTACAGTCCAAGGGAATCTCCAAAGTCTTCTCTAGCCCCACAATTCAAAGGTGTCAGTTTTGTAGAACTCAGTTTTCCTATAGTTCAATTCTCGTAGCCATGTACTATTACTGGAAAAACTATAGCTTTGATTATATGAACCTTTGTTGGAAAGCCACTGTCTTGGCTTTTTAGTTTGCCATCCAGATTTGCCATATCTTTATTTCCAAGAAGCAAGTATCTTTTAATTTCATGGCTGCAGTTGCCATCTGCAGTGACCTTTGAGTTTCATAATATAAAATCTAACTCTGCTTCCATTTCTTCTCCCTCTATTTGCCAGAATGCAATGGAATCAATTGCCAAGATATTAGATTTTTAATGGTAAGCTTCAAGTCAGCTTTTATACTCTTTTCTTTCACCCTGATTAAAAAGGTCCTTATTTCTTCTTCACTTTCTGTCATAAAGTGGCATCAATATGCCATCTTCATCTAATCTGAGATTACTGATATTTCTCTTGGTAACCTTAACTCTGGCTTTTGATTCATCCAGCCTAGCATTTTACTTGATACACTCTGCATATGTTAAGTAAATAAGGTAACAATACACAGCTTTGTGCTACTCCTTTTCTGATATTACGCCAACTAATTGTTCCATGTTCAGTTCTAACTGTTGTTTCTTAGCCCACATACAGTTTTCTCAGGTGATAAGTAAAATGATCTGGTACTCCTATTTCTTTGAGGACTTGCCACATTTTGTTATGATCCATACAAAGGTTTTAGTATAGTCAATGAATCAGAAATACATTTTCCCCCCTGGAAATCCTTTGCTTTTTCCACAATCCAGCAAATGTTGGCAATTTGGTCTCTAGTTCCTCTGCCTCTTCAAAAACTAGTCTGCTTTTCTGGTGATTCTAGCATAACCTTGCTGGTATATGGAACGAATGAAATTACTTAGTAATTTGAACATTCTTTGGCATTGACCTTCTTTAGGATTAGGATGTAAAATGGTCTTTTTCTATCCAGAGGCTGCTGTTGAGTTTTCCAAATTTGAGTGCTGCTTTTCAGTTAGCACAGTCATTTAGGATTTCAAATAGCTCAATTGGAATTCTATCTTCTCCATTTAGCTTTAGAATTAGTATTGCTTCCTAAGGCTCACTTGACTTCATTCTCCAGGATGTTTGTCTATAAGTCATTTAGCATACCATCATTCTTATCAGTGATATTAAGAACTTTATTGTTTAGTACATCTGTGCATTCTTGCCACTTCTCTTTCAATCTCTTCTACTTCTGTTGAATCCCTACCATTTTTGCCTTTTATCATTACCTTTTTTTAACATGAAACATTCCCTTGATATCTCTAATTTTCTTGAAGAGATTTCTTGTCCTTCTCATTCTATTTCTTTTCATTGCTTACTTAAGAGACCCTTCTTATTTAACCTTGTTGGAGACTGTGGATAGTGCCAGGCCTGGAATGAAGAAGTCTCTTCTTTGTGAGTTCAAATCTATCCTCAGACACTTACTAGCTATATGACCCTAGACAAGACTAATTTTCTTATCTATAAAAATGAGTTGGAGAAAGACATGGAAAACATCTCCAGTATTTTTGCCATAAAAATCTCAACAGGGGTCAAAAAGAGTTAGATATAACTGAAAAAGGACTTAATAACATCATCAAGAAGAAAATACAATGTATTTTAGGGGGTATATGTAGTGCTCAGAGAGGTTGAACACTTCTGACATGAGGGCTTACCAAGTCCCTTTCAGGGCTCTTCATCCACCTTTGGTGTCGACCTTTCATCCAACTCCCACTGTGACTTGAAGAAACTACAGCATGTGCAGTGACCATACCCTGGTAAAACCAACTTGGCAAGGTTGAGGATAACAAACAGGTCTCAGACCCATTGATGAGTTAGAGGATGTCTATCTCAAACATGTGAAAACCTCTCCTTGCAGAATAGGTAGATGAAAAAACAATTTGTTCTAATGGCAATGAAGCAGGTGCTATGGAGTGCTTAGGGCTTGATCAGAGATGGAAAATTGCAAGGCCCTTGCATTCTGGGCCATCACCAGTCATCCTGACTTTTGCTTTGCTTATTGGACTTCAATGACTGTAAGAGAGAGTGAGTTTGAAGTGAATTGTGAAATTCTGTATCACTTAAATCTAACTCACATTCAGGTTAAAACATTACCCTATGATTCCACTGATCCTCTCCAAAAAAAGGATAAACAACAAATTCTCTGAAATTATGTTCATTTGGGTATATCTTTCTCTTTCTCCTTTATTTTTCACTTTCCTTCATTCCTCATCTATTTGTAAAGCCTTATTAGATAGCTATTTTGTTTTCTTGCTCTTCTTTTTCTTTGAAATGTTTTTAATTGCTGCCTCCTGTACATTATTGCAAACCTCTGACTATAGTTCTTCAGACACTCTACATACCAGATCTAATCCTAAAATCTATTTATCACTTCCACTTCATATTCATAAGGGATGTTATTTAGGTCATTCTTATATGGTCTAATGTTTTCCCCAAATTTCTTCAATTTAAGTCCTAATTTTGTAATAATAAACTCATGATTTAAGCTAGAGTTAGCCCCAGGTCACATTTCAACTGATTGTCTAGAGTTTCTTCACCTTTGGCTTTAAAGTTTATAATCAATCTGATTTTTTTTAACCCTTAACTTCTGTGTATTGGTTCCTTGGTGGAAGAGTGGTGAGGGTGGGCAATGGGGGTCAAGTGACTTGCCCAGGGTCACACAGCTGGGAAGTATCTGAGGCCGGATTTGAACCTAGGACCTCCCGTCTCTAGGCTTGGCTCTCAATCCAGTGAGCTACCCGGCTGCCACCTAATCAATCTGATTTTGATAGACCATCTGGGATATCCCATGGGTAGAGTTGCCTTTTGGGTTGTTGAAAAAGAATGTTTCTTATGACCAGTAAGTTATTTTGACAAAACTCTATTAGTCTGCCTGCTTCATTTAGTATTCTAAACTAAACTTTCCTGTTATTCCAATTATCTTTTGATTTCCTGCATTAGTATTCTCATTCCCTATGAGTGTTGGGGAAAATAGTTGTATTAATCTGATGTTGAATGGTTTGTTATGGATTTGAACAGAGATTTACTCTCTTATTTGGGAGATTATACCATGGTACTACTTTTCTTACAATTTTATTGACTATGAGGGTTACTCTATTTCTTCTATGAGATTCTTGCCCACTTTAGAATATGTAATGATCACTTTAAATTCACCCAAACTAGTCCATGTAAATTCACTGACATCTAAGATGTCAGTGTTTAATCTTTCCATCTCCTGTTTGACCACATCTAGTGCAATATTGATCTTTACAGTATTAGAATTCCCTTTCATTAATAGACATCTGAAACTGCACTTCCTTTTTATTTTGGCTACTCTACTTCATTAGTACTAGAGCTAATTATAGCTCTCTATTCTTTCCCAGTAATGTGCTGGGTACCTTCTGACCTGAGGGGCTCGTCTTCCAATGTCGTGTCTTTTATCATTTTAATGCTGTTCATGGGATTTTCTTGGCAAAGATACCAGAATGCTCTGTTATTTCCTTCTTCAGCACATTGTCTTTTGTCAGAACGCTCCATTGTGACCTGTCCATCTTGGGTAATCCTATACAGCATAGTTCATAGTTTCATTGAGGTACACAAACCCCTCCAACATGACAAGGTAGCATGATTCAGGAAAAGTGATTTGGGATTAGGGATGAGCAACAGCCTCCCTCTGATCTTCTATGAACAGTTTACATTTTATGGCACTTTATAATGAGGAAGGATTTTATATACATTGTTAAGAAGATAACCAGGATAGTAAGGATTTGGAAAGCAGGCCAAAAAATACTAAAGAAACTTGGAATGCTTAATCTGGAACAGGAAACACTTAAAGGAACATGATGGCTATGTCCTAATGTCTTTGGGAAAGGGGAAGAGTGGGAAGGAGGGTATAAAAAAGAATGAGACAAATTTTTGGACAAAACTAATGTGAGAATATGTTTCTCTTGGATAAGAATATTTATATTAATTTATTATATATCATTATTATATTACATGTTATGTTATATGGGAAAAAATAAATGGTAACCAAAAAAATTTTATGTCCAATAGAAAGGAACTATATTATCTGAGGTACCTTCCAAATCATAGAACCTATGCTCTTTAAAACATCCTTGTGAGATATATAGGGAAGGTATTTATTATTGCTATTATTATCCTAATCTTATAGATGAGGATGTTGAGGTCTTCAAGATAATAATGGATGACCTCTTGTCTGGTATGCTGCAGAGAGGATTCTCTTTTAAGTATGGATTGGACTGAATGGCCTCTGGTATGCCTTCCAATTCTGAAACTTTGTGATTCTGAGATATTCTAAGTGAAATTCATGTATGGTGGTGTTAAAAGAAATGGGGGTAGTGTAGATATATGTATAATGATAATGATGTATATCTGTCTATGATTTCCTCAACTGCCGTTGGCGGGGAGGAACACCTACTCCTCTCACCTTGGCTGCTGCTCTAATCCCCTTCTCCTTGACAGGTTTGGTTGATTAACCTGTCAGTGATTCCTTTAACAGCTGCCCAAGTGAAGACCCTTGAGAGGTTAAATGGATGGTTAACCTCTCTAGGCCCAACCTGGGTTGGATAGATTGGTAATGGGCTATTGATTAGCTTTGGATAATGATTAGCATCTGACTGCGTATTTGAACTCCTTTCCTAAGGGCTATAATAGAATGACCTCTCAGGAAGGTACTTGCTATTAAACACTGTTTATCTATTGATAGGGAAAGGATAACAAGGTCAAGGATTGGGGATTGGAAAATCTATTGCTCTATTGACTATTAAACTAATTGATAATCAGGACTGGAGGCTGCTAGGCTAGTGGAGGCTTGAGGTCTTCACCCTCTCTCTATCTCTGACTAGATCTGACCACAGCCAAGCCAGAGAATAGGGATGGCTATTGCTGAAGATAGATATTGATGGTCTTTGTATTCCCTCAGCTCTCTCACCAATAGTGTTGATGGTTCACTAGCTCTTACAGTCTAGCAAGGAAATAGATTCAGGCTTTTCCCACCCTCTTCTTCTTCAACCACTCTTCCACCCTTTAACCACCCTTTAACCACCCTTCAGCCACCCTCTGCCCAGATTGATCCACAGAGGCTTGCTCAAGACTCCACTCAGAGATCTGAGATTTCCAGTTCTGAGCCTCTGAGTCCAGAGACTTCCTCCACTGTAGCTGTAAGGGGGTATATATAGGATGGGGCTAACTAATGTTTGCCCTTGGCTCATGGCACCTGGGAACATTCCAAATCTCTCAACTGCCATCCCTGTCAGTCAAGGTGGCATCCATCTCATTCCAGATTAATGATTATAACAGTGGTAAAAAAGGCATGGACTAGAAGTCAGGTGACCTGAATTGTAATTCTGACTCTACCATTAATCAGTGGAATCTTATACAAGTCACAACCTTACTAGGCTTTGTTTTTTCTCACTGGTAAAATTAGCAGTTTGGACCAGTTCCATGTTGACCCTATTATTCTGTAACTTAACTATGGACATAGAGCTAGGAAATTATGGTTCTAGGACTTAAACTGAAATCTGACCCCAAGTCTATTGGCTGTTCTGTCCAATTTGTGGATTTTTAAACTCTACTTTTGTTTCCCCTTCATCTTCCTTCCCGGAGAAGCTGCATTGTCCTGTTCTCATTATTCTAGCTTTTGTATCTCCTGCTCATGAATAAAAATGGTAAGTCAACTTTCTGATAAACAAGTCTCATTAAAATCCCTGTTTTGAAAAAAAAAACGCCCTGTTTGGCAATCCTTTGCAAGGATAAAGTGGGTTAAAGAAAGGATGGTTATACTCTCTCTCTCCAAGACTGTATAAATCAAGAAGTTAAGGAGGAATAGCAAATAAAAATTCTCAAGCCTCTTATTGAGGAAATAGGATCCTTAGCCAAGAAAGTGACCAAAAAATATTATACCCTAAAAAATACAAATGCTCAAAGGACTTTCTCTAATTTATCCTGTAAATAACATGTTTGTACCTAATTGCTGGCATGTTGTTTCTTCCCTTAGACTGTGAGCTCTTTAAAAACACGGACTGGCTTTTCCCTTGAGATCCCCAGTGCTTACTACAATGCCTAGAACATAGTAAGCCCTTAGTGACTGAAAGAAAACGCTGAAGTTGTATGTATTTACTTACTACAGTATATCTGTGATCTCATCAATTTGGAGTTCCCTCCTAGTGAGGAAGATTTCAATTCATCTATGATAGCCTTTACTGTGACTTATGTCCTCCCTCAAATTCCCTATAAAGGTTCCACTCAATATACTGGAAGATGTATATAAAATCAAAAACTTCACTGGAAAACTGAAGTTTTGAGTAACCAAATTTTCTTCTTTATATAGCATAAGATTTTTAACTGAAATTTTCAGTTTTTTCATAGATATTTAAGCACAATGTACCTATTTCCTAAAAATAAAGAGATCTTTTCTACATTTATAAGACCATAGAGAATAAGCTAGAAGGGAATTTATAGGTCATATTCTAAAGCCCTCATTTTATGGATGAGGAATATGAGGCACAGAGTGGTTAATTCACTATTGCAATGTAACACAAATTGTCAAGATTTGAACCCAGATCATCTAACTCCAGATCCAGCATTCTTTCAACCACACCCTGCTGTTTCTTCAGCAAAGGAAATTACAGACATTCATGAATAGTACATCTTTAGGATTAATCAAGAAGGTTTTTACAAAAATATAAAAATTCAAGATGGTACCCCTAATTAGAGGAGAATACATAAGGGAACTGTTGAGTTGGCATCAGCCCAAAGCAAAATTGTGAAGTAGGCCTGAAGTTCCTTTTGAATTCTTGTTCTCTAGGCCTTTGACCCATTGGACAGGTCACTCCCCTTAGTGCCTAGCACTCTCAGGTTTTTCCCTTCTTCTCTATCACAACTTTTTTCATAATCTTTATTCACTCTTTGGTGTAAATAGCTGGAAAACACTGAATGGTTTATGTTCTCCATGTATATTTTAATATTATAAGTCAAGGATGTAATGAGATCAAGCTAAAGAGTGAAGCTTGACTAATGGAACTTTAGAAATTAGCTAGTGGGTAAGAAGACATAGTAGGGCAACTAGGTGGTACTAGATAGGATACTGGGCTTGGGGTCAGGAAGATCCATCTTCCTGAGTTCAAATCTAGCCTCAGAGTACTATCTGTGAGACCCTGGACAATTTACTTATCCCTGCTTGCCTTAGTTTCCCATCCATAAAATAAGCTGGGGTGGAAAATGGCAAACAGCTCCATTATCTTTGCTAAGAAAACCCTGGAGCAGGTCACAAAGATCTGGACATGATTGAAAAAGAAGAAACAAGGAAGGGAAAATTCATGGTCTTAAGGTCTCTCTTTATGTTTACTCTAAAATCACACAATGTAGGCACTTACCTGTACTGTCATTAAACAATGCAAAGAGTTCTCATGGCATTCAGTTGAGTGGTTATGAAGTTCTGCAGTTATTGTGGAAAGTTAATTTTGATTTTTATCCCCCTTTTGGCCTTCCAAAACAGCCTTTTGATTTTAAGACAAAAAAAAAAGTTTGGTCTTAGGGCTGAAACTATGAAATGGCTTCTCTTCACAGGCTGAGGTACCAGGGAGACAAGTTTTTTAGCTGTAAATAAGAAATCTCTTGGGCAGTGAAGTAATTAAATGAGCTAGGCAGAGCCACGTGGAGAAAAATGAACATGCCCATGTGGCTATTCTGAATACCTTGTGGTTATTCCTGGCATCCTGAAGATCCTCCTCTTATCCTGATTGAATCAAAAAGTCAGAAAGGCTTAGGAAAGGGATATCACAAAAAAGCATAAATTGACAGAGGGGACAGGAAGTTGGCTCCTTTTTCCTGGAACCAGGGACTCAGGAGGGCTCATGGTCTGGCTCTGAGCTAACTTAGCTTTCTTGTGGAGGAAGCAGCTGTAAAATCTAGCCAGCTACATGTCTTGTCTCTGTCTGTCTCTCCAACTTTTTGCTATTTAACAAATAATTGTAAAATTAAGATACAATTTTTGGAGAATTTTAATTGCAACATTATGAAGAAAGTCCCCCATTTAAGAGAACAGTTTTAGGGAGCAGTATCAATGGTAATAAGTAGTGGACAGAATCACAGTTTGAGCAAGCCAACATAAAAAAACTGGGAATACGGATCATAGATCTGAAAGGATCAGAGATTGGAGTCGTGTCTGAATTGTGAACCAAATAAAAACCTGTATCACCATAAAATCTATGGGAAAGGCGAGTTTTCTAGTTTTGGCCTGTGAAAGTTCTTTCTAAGGGAAAATAACAGAATATGGAGGCACACAAAGAGTTTTTAGGGGTGTGCATATTTATGCCATATCATATTTGTGGCCAGTTCCAATCTTCTGGGAAGCTTCCACCACACTCATCCCTCATTGTTCTCTATAATAGGTGTGTAATCTAAGCATTTAGTTTCATCAAAGACTTGGCTAGACCTTTTTGGAGTATTTGGTTCTTTAAAAACCAGCAATTAATTGCATGCTACTATTCATAGCCAATCTCTAAACATTACAAATTGTCACAGGAAATTTTATAAAACAAACTCAGGAAGAAAAATGCCAAGGGATGTAAACAAATTGATTGGTTTTTGCCAGTTTCAGTAGCTCAAAGGATCCACTGAGCATTACTTTTCTTGCATTATTTCTTGTTCAAGAGCTTTACAAAATAAAGCAAGTAACAGTTGAAGAGAAGCATTTTGACCAAATGACTTAAAAACACTAGACCACAACTTTGTTGAGTTTTGTTTTCAGTTGTCTTAAGAAACAATTTGGAATCTGTGCTTAATCTTATCAATTATGCCATTTCAGCCATTAATACAGTTAAAACCAGAACAAATTTACTATGCCTTTATCTATTTAGTTATATTGTCTAGATAGTACCTTAGGAAAAGGAAATATTATGTTTAAATTCTTTTGGCTAAATGTCACAATGACCAGAATTAAACATTGGTTCATCTTTGTTGTTATTTAGTCATTTCAGTAGTGTCTGACTCTCTGGGATTCCATTTGAAGTTTTCTAGGCAAAGACAATGGTTTGCCATTTCTTTCTCCAGTTCATTTTACAGATGAGGAAACTGAGGCAAATAAGTTTAACCTCAGTTCTTCTTATTTCATTAAAATATTCCTTGGGAGTGAATTAAATAACCTTTGGAAACTGTGGGAGTCGTGTCACAACTTATATAAAATCTTTTTCTGATGCCTCAGTTTTTAATTCTCCCCGACAAATAACATTGTATAGATTTTGTATTTATTTGTCTCTCCTCTGTATATATATATATATATATATATATATATATATATATNCAAGTCACTTGACCCCCATTGCCTACCCTTCAAACTCTTCTGCCTTGGAGCCAATACACAGTATTGACTCCAAGATGGAAGGTAAGGGTTTAAAAAAAAAAAAAAAGAAGTTCTTCCTTCTCCTTCCTCCTCCAGAGAATTACCCAGAATCCTCTCTGGTCCCAACTGTCAGTAACTATCACCAATGGCCTTATTTTCGCTCTTTTTGTCCCATCCCCCATCCTTATAGTATCCCAGTTTTGTGTGGTGGGACTTTAGGAAAAAGTTCCACTTAATTCATGCATCGCTATTTCTTATTCCTATCTTATGCTCCCCCTCCCTCCAAAATAATAAATCCTTATCTTGTCTTATCAGTATACTAATAATATAGTGCATATTTGGCCCTGAGGAGAGAGCTGGAGGAGAGAGTCACCACCTCATAGACTCTCTATCTCCCCCTCTATTATAACATTTGGTTACAGGCTCTGTTTATTCTTATAATCATCCCCAACAAGTGCCCATCCATCCTTCACTAAAAGACCTCTAGTCAGTGGGAACTAATTATAAAAACCCATTTTAAGTGACAATGTAACAAACATGAGCATCCCTCTATGACTTATTTTAAAATACTGCAAAGTTGAAAATATATGTTTCAAAAAAAATAAAATAAAATATTTGATCAAGCTATAGCAAAGATATTTTTTCTAAAGATAACTTAAGCAACAATTTCATCCTATGTCCACCTCCCTTCATCCAGTCTAGCTCCTTCCATATACATAAAACTTCCCAGTTAGAAGGGAAGAGACCATCTTGTTTGCCTTTGTATTCCAGCACTTCACATAATTTCAGACATATAAAGACCCTTAACATGTTTCTCTTTTTCATCCCCTTTTTTCTTCCTTCCTCTTGCCCTCCATTCCTTCCCTTTTTCCTTCTCTGTCTCTGTCTCTCACACATACATACATACAAGTGAACTCATACATACATATATCTTTTTTTGTTGTTGTTATGAAGGATCCTAGTGCAAAAACATGCAAACCTTATAGAGAAAATGGTGAGAAGTCTCATGTGAACTGAATAATGACTTGTACTTTTCATGAAAAAGCAAAGTCAGGTGATTTGTTCCCACTTCCTTACCCCCACCTATTTTGTTGACTAAGTACCTGACATTTCTGATAATATACGCCTTCCTAGGCAGGATCATATATCATATCTGTATGTTGTCTAGTGAAGACTTTCATTACTAATTCATTTTCTCATATACCATTTTTATCAGCATATGAATCTTTCTAGCTACAAGGTACAGAGATACAAAACCAGATATAATCAAAAAAAGAATGAGTATGGTGAAGCTTTCGTCAAAGTGAAATAGATTGCAAACCTTGTTTCCACTGAACTAAGTGTCCTGAGCACATATCTAATTCTAGGAATCATGCAATGCTTGATCTGGGGTGAAGTTACTGAAGATGGAGGCTAGAGTGGGGAAAGAATAGGGGATATGCCTTCTCAAGACCACAAAAACTAGACAAAAGTTCTGATTAATGAATTTTAAATTGATGGACTCTATGATCAACAATACTATGAATTTTCTGTAGAAAAGTTTTATTAAAATCTAAGGGACAGTAATGTCTCGTATGTTTACTGTTCAGCAGAGGTCCAAATAATCTCATGGGAAAATGTTATATCTAAACTGGATTATGAGTTAAAAAAAGGAGGAATCTCAAAGACAGTGTAAGACATTCTTTTTTTTTAATAAATGAGGAAATGGAGACTCGGAAAGAGTAAATATCTAGCACAAAGCTACAAAGGTTGTAAGTAGCTAAATCAGAACTCCAACTTATGCCCTCTGACACCAACATCTAGATAAGTTCTACTGCACCCAGTTCTGGTAATCCTATCAGGCTGAAATGACTTAAACTATAGCCCTAGGAACAGACAATATCTATTTTCCAATATCTTGACCTAAAAAGAGTCTGTAGTAGTCTAACCATGTCAGTTCCATGCTGCAATATTAGCCAATATTAGTCAAAACCATTGAATAGAAGCTCAGTCATTTTTTGAACTGCTACATATCCCAGATCTAGGGAGTTCTGGGCATGACTCTCCTAAGTATTAGAAGAGTTACAGAATGTGCCAATAGGGAACACTGACTTTTTAATTGGCAAAATACTTTATTTTATTAGGTAAAGTATATAGAGAGAAACGATTGTACCATTTCTTTCCCACATGGCCTTTTAACCTGTTATTCTTTCACCCGTTTGGGTGGCATAGTAGATAGAGTGCTGGTCCTGGAATCAAGAAGACCTGATTTCAAAACTGGTTTCAGACACTTACTAGTTATTTGATCCTGGCCAAGCCACTTAACTTTTCCCTGGCTCAGTTTCCTCAACTATAAAATAGTGATAACAATAGCACTTTCCTCTCAGAGGTGCTGAGGATTAAATGATATAATATTTGTAAAAGAGTTAGCAGCTGGTTTGTTTCCTTTCTTCCTTCTAAAGGGCCAAGCCTATCACTCCCAAGATTTGAGATTTGTAGCGGTTCAGATAGCTTCCACAAATCAGGAAATGCCTAGATACTATTTAGTCCTCATAGCTCCAAACCGGGGGCAACCTGGAGAGTGATTACACATGTAAGCATTTTATGTAACAAACACCATGAGTTAGTTAATTTGACACTTAGAAATAGCTCCAAAGGGATAGAGAATTACAGCATAGGTGAATTGCAAATTTTGACTGATCACAGCAGGGGAATCATATAATTTAACAATAACATTATGTAAGCATAGGAGATACAATATAAGGCACACAATCATTTAAAGCTGTAAACCAGTGAAAATCTATTCCAATAAATTGCATTAGATATTTATAGTTCAGTTAATGACATCTCCTGGACTGCCATAGAAGCATATCCCTAGCAAGTTGGCTATAAGGTGATGGAATACTTTGATCCTGGCAACCCATGAAATAAAAGACAAATACAAAAGAATAGCTAATATTTAGATAGTGCTTTAAGGCTTGCAAACCAATTTATGAATAATATTTGATTTTCACAACAACCCTGTGAAGTAAGTGTTATTATTATGTTCATTTTACAGATGTGAAAACCAAGGTCAAAAGAAGTTAGGTGTATATGACACACAATTAGTAAATGTTTGAGGAAGGTCTTCCAAACTCCCAAGTCCAGAACTCCAGCACTCTGTCATGTAGATTCCTCCATAATGTCCCTTGATCCTAGATAATCCCCTCCATGCTTCAGCAGAGCAAACTAAACTGCATTATTTTTTTTTAAACCCATAACTTCTGTGTATTGGCTCCTAGGTGGAAAAGTGGTAAGGGTGGACAATGGGGGTCAAGTGACTTGCCCAGGGTCACACAGCTGGGAAGTGTCTGAGGCCGGATTTGAACCTAGGACCTCCCGTCTCTAGGCCTGACTCTCAATCCACTGAGCTACCCAGCTGCCTCTGCAAACTGTATTCTTGAAGATACTTTGAGTCACCCAGAAATGTTAAGATCATAGAAACATAAGAGCCATAGGACTATAGATCTAGGGCTGGAAGGGAATTAAGAGGTCGTGAATATACTTCTATTTTATGGATGAGGAAAGTGAGGATCAGAGAGATTGACTTGTCCAAAGTTACACAGGCAATAAATAGCAGAGCCCTATTTGAACTTATGTCCCAGACTCATTAGAGAAGCAGTGTGATGCAGAGGATAAACCAGTGATGTAGAATGAGGAAAATCTGAAAATTATAAGCATTTCTATATAAGCTGTATATATAAGATCCTGGAGCAGTCACTCAAATGTCTCTCAGAATCAGTTTTCTCATCTGGAAAATAAAGGAGTTGGACTAGATAATTTCTTAAGTCTCTTCTATTTACATATATATGCATATATATATGTTTCCATGATCCTATGATTTTAATATTTGTGTGAGAGAGAACTTAACTTTAAGGCTGAATTTCGCTCTATGAAGGCAATATTTTTGTATTAACTAAAAACAATGGCATCATGTATTTTCTACACTTCATAGTCAAGCATATGCTTGTGAAGGTAATCTGCCATAGGGACCCATCTGTAAGCCTACATTTTCCTTTCTCATATTTTCATTGTAGAATAACTTCCATACAAGGGTAGATAATTTTCAAGATGATTTTATAGAGATGAGAAAGAAGTCATATGGGAAAGGAATTTCTGAAGTCTTTATGGCCACATTTTTTCCTCTCTATAATATCATCAATGATTTTAGTTCCCCTTTAGCTCCAGAGGCAAGATGTAGTGGATAAAGAATTGCCATTGAAGCCAGGAAGGAGTATCATCTTTTGCTTTTCTTTGTATCCAATGTTAAGCACGGTGTCTGCTGCATACTAGGCACTTGGTAAATGTTTATTGATTGACTAGTTGACAAATTCAAATCCTGTTTTTCATAAATGTATGACCTCTGGCAATCCATTTAACTTCTTAGTGCCCTATGTAATTGTCCAAGATAAATTTCAGAGGTGACAACTGATAGTATAGGGAGTTTCCTTACCCAGGAATTCCCTATACTAGTGAAATCACAGGTTCAGTCCCTATTCCTAATCAGTTCCAAATCTATGATCTGTTGGTCCCATCATCAAAATTTGGCACTTAACATTTAGTGCCATTTAGTACTTTTCCCGCTATAGCATGATCTCTTCTTATATAAATTATTCAGCAATATTCTGATCACTATTATCAATTGCAGCATAAAGGAGTCCTAAACTTATTAAATGTGTTAACCAATGTCATGAAAGATCCACCCAGAGTCCAAATACAAGTTTTTCATATAGCTGACAATGTCCTCCTTGTGGTCCTTTATTCAAATGACATTGTATTGATTATAACTACATAGGGACATTATAGAATTTCCTCAATGAAATCACAGTTGTTAAAAAGAGAGGAGACCAGCAATTTATACAGGAAAAACCAAGTGGATTAATTGCCAAGTTTATTATGTAGTTGAATGTGCTGTTCATTGAGTCAGTCCATCATTGCATGTATCTTGGACAGGCATTACAGAAGTACAATATCCCGGACTCAGAATTAAATGGCCAGCAACCTAGATTTCATTTGGGAAATCTGCATTATTTACAGTGATTCCATCTTGTTCTTTGATGCAAAAAATTATCTTTTAAACATTAATAATTCTTGGTTATGATATATATTTATACATGAAATATTATGATCTTTGATGAATCAAAATCAAAGAGAAATCTAAGTGGATAGGAGGTATAATAGCATATTATTAATGGTTTCTTATGTGAAAAGCAATAAGTATCACCTAGAAAATATAGGCTCAGAAAAGGCAGTGGGCCAGTAATGTAGTAAGAGTGATGGATAACAAATGTACATCCTGAGAAGCACACCATGTTAGTTAGATTAGAAATGAATGATCATCTTTGGAAAGCTTATAGAAGAACATGCAAAAAAATTACACAGTATTGTTGGATAAGAATCTCCAGCTATGAAACAATCTAGGGTTAATAACATCATAGATATGCCCAATTGTTGAGTATAGAAAATTTTAGGAAGTGGTGAAGAAGGTCCATGAAAATGAATAAAACTTCAAGAAATTTATGTTTATTGTAAAAGGGAAAAAGGGTTTTTTTTGTTGGATATTAATATTTAAAGGTGTGGTCACCAAGGAACTGAATAAATGCCAATTCCTAAAATGATTTTAGCAATTTATTTACAAAATATAGGAGATAGTGGATGTAGAGAGATGAGAAGAGGGTAGAGTAAGAGATCTAACTTAACAAGCTAGATTTGTATTCAAGTCTGGGCTTCACTTGGTAGGGCTCCAGAGGCCTAGCTAGAGAGCCTAAAAGTCAATTAACAAGGGTTTTAGCCATGAGGGCTTCTCCCAATCAAGGGAGCTTCCAGGAAACTAGTACCTCCAGGGAGGTTAAGGTAATCAGACTTCTTCATTCATCATGTATAGTTCTAAGGATTTAAGAAGTCTCACCAAGGTCTTATGGTCAAAGTCCAGCATCTCCAACTCAACCTCCAATTCCAGTAAACAAACAAGAACTCTCTGACAGGAAGTTGCCATTCCCTTTTAAAAAGTGATTCTTTTGCATCACTTCCTGTGTCTTCCTCTTAGTTTACATGTTCAATCACAACAGATGCTTTGCTTAGGACTGCCCAGGAGGTAGTCAGAAGATTTTGATTCATCACTCACTCTAGCACACATGGGTCACAGACCTCCCAACTTGTGAATTAAGAGGGGATGTTCTCACTTTTGGTGATTAGATTAAGGATGGGCAGGGTAGATTTAATCTCATTATCACATTATATAAAATTTGATTCAATAAGGACAAGCCAGAGAAAGATAAGAGATACTTTATGTGTATATGATTCCCTATAAATTTAAGTGCCTAATCTCTCATGGAATACTGAAAACAGAATCCTATGATAAACTGGATTCTCTGTGATTTATAAAAATATTTTTTGAAATACTCAGTATGAAGTAGTATTAATTTCCTCACCAATCCTAAAAGAAAGCAGAACTAATCTTGGTTGAAGACCAATTGTCTTGGTTGAAGACATAAAAAACAACAACAACAAATAAAACCTAGTGGAGTTTCATTATTGAAGTCTTTTTATTGTACAAATGGGGCCAGGTACTAATGAATCACTATGCTATTAAGCCTGAAACAGATCAGATAACAATTTTCATTTTCAATTTTTCTTCAAATTCCTACATACCATAGCTTGATTTATCTTCAAGTCAATATAATTTCCTTTAGTTACTACTTGGGCTGTATCTACTTGTAGAGTTACCTTATGCTCTGGAATTTACACCTGGAAAGTACTCTTCACCTCTACACTCCTGCCTTCTGATTGGATGGTTTCCATTGCTTCCATTTTAATGGGACACCCAGGCAAACCTTCTCTTCATTTCTCCCCAAACTGCATTCTCGACTTCTCTCTCATGCAATTGGTACCTTCCTTCCACCATCCCACTCCACCTTTTTTCTTCTTTTTGTATGTTGTCTTCTGTTATAAAAAATATAAATTCCTTTATGATAATGACCATTTTTTTCTTCTTCTTTTATTTGTATTCACAGTGGCTCATAATGGGTGATTATTAAACATTTCTTGACTGACTTCGAAGCCCAGATTAGTCAGAGTCCAAAACATTTGATCTACTGAATTGTCTCCAAGAATATTTTTAAAAAGAAGTGCTGTGTGGCCTACTTTTCCCCCATTCCTGATAGTCCTTCCAGTACTAAAATTATAAAAGTCTAATAGACTAGCAACACAGTCTATATTTCATGCTGCATAACATGGTGGAACTGTATTGAATCATGGGTTGGTCTCATTGCTGACCCTTTGTGGCAGAAGATAAATATTTCTTTTTTTTTTTTAAAGATAAATATTTCTGAAAAGAGAAGTCTTCTTTGGTTAATTTTGAAAGTTTATTGTTCAATGTTTCTAATTCTATGCTGTTGAAGATCAGGTTTTCAACTAGTTATTTATCACATATGAATCATGTTATAGTTTCAAAATAAATACTTTTCTATCATTAGTAACTTCTCAGTATGAATCAGACTAATTTTATTATCTCTTCCTAACAGAGCAGGAAATGAAAAGGAGACATGTCTTCCCCAGAATTATCACAGGGAACTGAAAACATAGAGCTTCACAGCTGTTTGGCTTCTGCATTTCTGAGGTTGATATAGTTCTAATAACAATTATAAAAATGATATTAATAATAATAGCTAGTCATTTCATAGTAATTTAAAGTTCACAAAGCACTTCATCAGTATTATCTTATCGATATTATCCCCATTTTACAGATAAGGAACTGGGGCAGACAGAAGTTAAGTGACTTGATCAGAGGTTGAATGTGATATCACCTAGCTGCCTAGTCCTGTCAAAACACTTTGATTTAATTTTGTAATTATTAGCATGACTCCTGGAGTCCCAGTTTATAAATGTAGAATATTGATCAGACCCAGGTTATTCCTAGTTTCTTGAACACTTGGAAGACCAAATTGGCCACAGGGATCTATCTGCTGGGCAGAAGGATAGAGTTTATATAGCCACACTCTTCCTATCTCTTCAATGAAAGGAAAGAGGTGCATTCTTGTATCTCTTTCTTGAGGCCAAGTTTGGTCATAAAAATTGCACAATATTTAGTTTTTATTTTTTCTATTTTTGCTATTCTTTCCTTAGATTGTTGGGGTTAGATGTGTGTGTGTGTGTGTGTGTGTGTGTGTGTGTGTGTGTGTGTGTGTGTGTATTGTGAATTTCTGATATAATAAGCACACATTATGGGGTCAGCTAGGTAATACTTCATAGCTGTTTGGCTGATAAAGCACCAGACCTGAAATCAGAAAGGCTCAACTTCTTGAGTTCAAATCTAGCCTCAGACATTTACTATGTGACCCTGGGCAAGTGACTTAATCCTGTTTTGCTTCAGTTTTCTCATCTATAAAATGATCCAGAGAGCGAAATAGCAAATCACTCCAGTATCTTTGCCAAGAAAACCCAAAATAGGGTCATGGATAGTTAGACACGACTGAAAAAGGACAACAAGAAGACAATACACATATAAACACACACACACACACACACACACACACACATATATATATGTATACATATATATATAAACATGCACTCTTATAATACAAATACATATATATACATATATCTATGTGCATATTTTATATATAAGAGAATTTTCTTGATTCTGCTTATATTACTTTTATATCAGTTCATATACCTCCCCATGCATCTGTATTTTTAATATTCATCATTTTTTCTAGTAGAGTATAAGTCTATTATATTAATGTAATACAATTTGTTTAGTCATTTCTCTATCCTTGGACATCTACTTTGCTTTAAAT
This sequence comes from Gracilinanus agilis, assembly GCF_016433145.1. NCBI lineage: Eukaryota > Metazoa > Chordata > Mammalia > Didelphimorphia > Didelphidae > Gracilinanus > Gracilinanus agilis. The sequence continues at coordinate 153,946,929 of NC_058134.1, read as the reverse complement.
GCTTGGATATCAACTTTTGCTTTTTTGTTACTAAAAATACTATTATATTCCTTTCCGGGTTTCACCTCTGACTCTCTAGGCTCACATAGCATAGAGGCCTCCTCATTCCAGAAGTTTACTTTATCCCTAACCAGAACCTTTGTTTTAAGGAAAGTTCCCAGGCCAGTAATATCTTCATTCAACTCTAGGTTCTGGACTTTCTCTATCATGTTCCTGTGGGTACTTTCCATCATCTGTTTAAATTTCTTTTTATGTGTTGTCTCTTTCTTCATTAAAATGTAAACTCCTTGAAGGCAGACAGGGACTGTCTGTATTTCTGCTTTTCTTCATATTCCCATCACTTAGTACAGTGCCTGACATAGAGTGGGCATTTATTTCATGTATATGGAATTTTTATGTCTGATATTTTTAGGGTAATACACCTAGCAATAAAATCTTAGAATCAAATTTCGTGGATATTTTAGTCACTTTCTTAGTATTTTAAAGATGGGGCACCAGGGATGTCAAAATGTGACCTAAATGGTTTGTGGGTACACACCCTGGGTTGAAGGAGATACTGGACCAACCAGGATAGGGAGACCAGAGGAGACCAGAGTTCACTGCTAAGCTGGTAACTGTCAAGAATGGCAGTTGGGCCAACAGTCACCCAGCTCACCTTAGGCCAGGGTCTATGGAATCAGCAGGCAAGGTAAAGGTTTTTAACAGTTTAATTGTGAGTAACTAAATAAAAGATGGGATAGGGGATTCTGCACTTGAAAACCTAAAGGGCAAACCACAGAGCAAGGGGAGGACTTGACTACTCTAATCTAATTGACCTAAGCCAGGCAGGGCCCAAAGGAGCAGTCCTGGAGTCACTGGGAAGGCTGCTTCAAACCTGGTTCCAGCCAGGTTTGACCAGCACAGATAAAGTGCCTAAGGGTGGCTTTGGGGCTCACGGTTATCCAAGGATGATCACAGGATGCCAAGAGCCAAGGTGGTCCAAGGTACCCAGGTAGACAGAGTGTGCTTGAGATGCTGTCCACCAGATCCCAAACCCCTTCTCCACTTGGTGCAGCTCTGCAGGTCTTGTCCACTTGCTGAAAGCCTCCACCACTCAGGATCCCAGGGAATCTGGATGCAGGGTTTCCTTAACTCTGAGATCTCCCAGGGCTAGCAACAGTTTGTGCCAACCACTAATGGAGTCCCTCTCAGAGCATAAGCCCACTTCCTGCTCCTTCATTCCATCTTGGAATCCTCCAGCCCTTCCTGCTAGGTCCAACACTATTGCTAAATAAATTACTAAATAAACCCTCACAACAGCATAACTCAAATTACTTTCCATAATGCTTGGACCAATTCATAACCCCAACTCCAATGTGTCAGTGTGCCTGTCTTTTTACAACCCCTCCAACATTGACTCCAACCCAAGATTCATTCTTTATCTAGAATCAAACCCACCTTGGGAATGTAATGAATTGAATGGCAGTTTTGAAGTCACTGCATTTGACTTCATGCCAGGCACCAGTCTTTCAGGGTCATATTAAGTTAATTATAGAGCTGAAGTCCAAATCCAGAAATTGTCACTCTCAGACACTGTTCCAGCCTGTCTCAATACCCCCATTGGCAAGAGAGCTAATTAGACATGGATTTTTAAAAGAGGCACTGTTTCACACAGCCAGGTGCTGGGGGATTTGGGAGCTTGGGACAGTCACTTGAAATTAATGTCAGTACTTCCTATAAAGCTATCTCTGTCCTAGTGATGGGTGGTCTTGCCAGATGGTCTTATAAATCCTATTACCCTCTCATGCCCTCTCCTTCTTTGTCCTACAGTCAAAATCTTCTGTGTTATCAATGTGTCTGAGAAAAGCAGAGAAAAAACTCTGTATGAGTCCTTCACAATTGGAATTAATATTATTGATGATGATGGTGCAATATCCCACCATCATCATTAATCATAAAATCAAAGAACCAGGAACATCATATTGTGTAAAATCTCTAGAGATTCTACAACTTTTTATGCTAAAAATTTAACTTCATCAACAGTAAATTATTTCTCCTGTATAACTGAATTCCCTTATTTTACTACTTAAACCAATTTACTTTTTTCCCCTCTACTCAGAGAAATGTGACCATTGGTCACTATTTTCTTACATATTATTCAGTTTTGTCTGACTCTTTATGACCTCATTTGGTTTCATTGGCAAAGATACTGAGGTGGTTTGCTACTGCCTTCTCCAGCTCATTTTACAGATAAGGAAACTGAGGCAAAAAGGTTTAAGTGACTTGACCAGGGTCACATAGCCTGAGGTCAGATTTAAGATCAGGAAGTTGAGTGTTCCCAACTCCAGCTCCCTCCCCCCTTACCATTGTTTATTCTTTAAGATGATCTAAGAATTAACTTCACTTTTTTATGACCTTATATGCAAATAGGAAATAAAGAAATATCATCAGATGTCCTAAAGAATCCTGAAGCTACATGCTAATTGACTCTCATGGTGGATGATTTTGTTTTAATAGAGATCAAATTCACTTTATCACCTAGCTGCCCATTTTCTTACATGAGAGGTCTCCAAAAAATGTATGAGGGATGAGAAGCTGAAACTAAATTTTATTTCCTGAGGTGTTCTGGCATTTCAAGAGGCCAGTCTTGGGGAATGCTGCATGTCAGCTTTGCATATCTCATTGCTTGTCCTCTGTCTTTATGGAGCAAACAGTCTAGTAAGGAAAAAAGATAACAACCTATTTAACTATATTAGCCAAGACAACAGAAATGCACCAGAAAGTTACTAAACAGAATGAGTACTCTAGTTAGTCTCAGGGAGAGTTGTTATGATTGTGGTAGGAGGTAGATCAGGAAAATCTTAGAAATTAAATTTGAATCTTACTTTAAAGAATGAGCAGTAAAGGAATAGTTAATTAAAGGTATGGAAATATAACTTTGCAGTGAATATTTGGGGATAGTTGTCTGATTTTGCTGGAGTGTTGAGTATAAAATAAAGATGAGAAGGGAGAATGAAGTTAGATTATGGAAGGTCTTTTAAAATATTTTTTAAAAAATTTAAATTAAATTATTTGTTTGTTACATTAAAATTCTCAGGTATCCCCCCATTTCCCTCCTCTTTTCACATCATTTGACAAAAAATGATATATGTATATATAAAACTATGTCTTGCTTAGGAGGTGGACTCACAAAGGTTATTCTTCAAACAATATTTCTTTTGCTTTATATAATATTACATATGGAGGTCTTGTGCACAAGGTTTGGAAATTATATCTTACTCAGAAGGAAATAGTTACTGAAGATTTTGGGGGAGAAAAATGGCACGAACAGATTATTGCATAAGAAAAAATATTGTGCCAGATGTTTGAAAACAGTTTATATTTCCAAATAAAATCTTTTCTAACTACTGAGTATTTTAATCTCATTGCTCTTTGTACTACATTGCATTTCTCTTTTTTGTTTTGTTTTTGTTTTTGTTTTAAAGGAATGAAGTGTAAAACTGGAAAATACAAGGAAAAGGAATGTCAAAAAAGAAGAGAAAGGAAAGAAAAAGGGCCAGATTGTGGGAAAACAGCATGAAAGCAAAGTCTACAACAGCAGTGAGAGTAAAATTAATTATCTGGATAATTCAGGACAAATGAACACTTTGAAATGTCCAGATAATTTGCTGGAAAGTAGGCTTGGGTTTATCTACAAAACAGAAAATTTTACTACTTTATCTGTTTTGTTCAGGTATTCATGGCATGAAATTAATAATTTTCTAAGCAATACTCTACATTTCTCATACATGCTTACTTCCAGATCCCTGTCCATGGTAGTTTCTTCATCTGTGATTTTTTCATGATTTTGAACATACTGTTGAGATACACATATTTTTTCTAATTTAAAATAAGATTTCAGTTTGCCTAACAGGTACCTGTTTAATGTAACAACTCATTATGCAATGCCCTGTTATATGAAAGCCAAAGTGGGGAATACTCAGTTGTCTTTACCCTGGAGTACTTTAAATCTAGACTCTTAGTAGGATCCTTTAATTGGGGGTGGAGGTGGGGTGGAGGGAAAGGGTATAAGACCTCTATGCAAATAATTATGTTGAAAGAAGAGGAACATGAGGAGAGGAGGGGGAAAGATGATAGATAGAAGTCAGCTTAGAATTACAAGGACAGTTTTTTGATTTTCTTTGTATCCCCAAGACTTAGTACACTGCCAGGCATATAGAAAGTGCTTAACAAATGTTTATTGACTGACTGCATGCCAGAGCTGGATTGGATCTTAGATATTATTTACTGGAACCTTAATTTTACTGAAGAGAAAATTGAGGCCCTGAGAGGAATCAGAATATTTTAGGATCATATATTTAAAACTGGAAAAAGTTCTGAGTCCTTCTAGTCCAACCACATCATTTTACAGATGAGGAAATTGGGGTACAAGGAGGTTAATTGACTTGCCCAAGTTTATTCAAGTAGTAAGCATAGGAGACATAATCAGGGAAAGTTATTTGCCCAAGGTCATAGGACTAAAGTAAGAGAAATTAGAATTGAACCCGGGATTTCTGACCACAAATTCCATATCTTTTCTGCAATATCACCATTTCATAGAATCATAGTTTGTTTTTTTTTAAAACCACTGAAAAGGACATTATAATAGTTAGATTATAGATGTGTATATCTCCATATCTTCTTGGCAGTGTTGAATTTCTGTGCTATATCTTCCTAACCAGGAGTTGTTAGACGTGTGAATGGGGAATTCTCCTTAAGGAAAAATAATTTGTTTATTAATAAGAAAACTCTGTTGACCTGTGATTTCCTACATAGAACACAGTACAACAAAACTGCTATGAAAGACTGAGTGACATAAAAGTGATAAGGGAAGGCATGATGTCAGAATCTCACCAAGGGAACCACTAAATTGGGCACATCTGTTTCATTCAAGTATCAGATTACAGTGAAAAGCATATTCTGAACATTAAGTGCAAAGCATTGTGCTAGCGACCCAGATCACAGACTTAGAGCTGGGGAGGTGGGGTGGGAGGGGGCGAGAGGCACCGTAGAAGTCCTACAGTTTGACACTTCTTTTATACAGATGAAGAAGTGAAACCTCAGAGAGGTGAAGTCACTACTTGCCCAAGGGCATTTAGTCACTGTAGCCAGCTACAAGGCCAAGACTCCAACCCTAGCTCGCTGACTTTGTCCATTCATTGGTTATTTCCTCCATGAAAGTCTCAACAGTGCTCAGAAGGGACCCGCGGTTCTCAAAGGCAAGGGCCAGCAGAGTTCAAACTCTTGACAGGTCCGACAAGTTGGAAAGTCTTCTGGCGCTGGTCAGGCGATTTTCTCTCCGTTGTGAGAAGACCAGTCTCATTTCAGAGAGCTTCCTCACAGTAAGTTTGACTAGCAGTTGATGATTCCTCCCTCCCAACCCCTTTTGGGATATAGTAGCCCACGAGAACTGTCTCCTAGGGCAAAAGTGGTTGTTTTCCTATTTACTTGTTGTTGTTGTTTTTGCAGCCCCCCTTTCAACTTTCTTCTCGTTTCTCCTTACCTCTCTTTTCAGCAGGCACTTCTGTTAATTGAGGAACTATCAAGAGGTTCCCCCTTCAGATTCCTCCAGCGAGGGAATGGGGAACACCACAGAGCACGGTTCAACCCGGGGTTGCTCCGCGCCCCTCCCTACCTCACCTGCCTTATAACTCCTCCTCCCCGCCCTCCCCGGGCAAGATTGAGAAAGGTTGAAGCACTTTGTCTCACGGTGATAAAATGGTTTTAGAATAAGCCCGTAGTCGGGCCCAGGGCCCCGAGCCCAGCGCCAACTCTGGGAATCCCTGGGACACCCCGAGCTCCCCATAGTGGGAACTGTGCACTCTCCTCTCCATTCCATTCCATTCCATTCCTCTCTTCTCCTAGGTGCTGTCGCCCCAGCCTTGCCCCCCTTTCGTCCTCTGCTCCCTGAGCAGTTTCTCCTGCCCGCTTCTGCCTGCCACGTGAGGGACGTCCCCGGGCCTGCCGCGAGCGCTAGGGGTTCGTGCTACTAGAAGCCGGCCACGGCGCGCGCTTTCTAGTGCTGCCGCTCTGGCTTCGGCGTAACCCAAGCCCTGGCCCCGCAGCTTTCCTGGGCAACTCGAGCCTAGTGCCTCATTGCCCAGCAGCGGATTTGTCACCTCCTGCTGCAGCAGCTGCTGCAGCTGCAGCAACATCGGCATCAGCTGCGGGAACAACCACCACGGGCAGCTGGAGTCAGAGAAAAGCGGAGTGGAGAAGACCGCGGTGGGGGTTGGGGGTGTGTGGAGTGCTGGTGAGCTGGACTGGAGAAGCGGGAGGACAGGAGGAAGATCAGGGCGAGCAAAAAGGGGGATGCTCAGCCCTCCCCCCTGTCTCCTTCCGGGAGGGAGGATGCAGACTCTGAAACTGGCGCTGCTAGGCTGAGGCTGGAGCATTGGCGGTGCAGCGCTGCTCCGAGTGTGTATGTGTGTGTACGTGTGTGTGTGCGTGTGTCTCCTGTGCATAAAGAGGTGAGGGGAGGGGGAGGAAGAGGAGGAGGAGGAGGAAGAGGAGGTGGCGGTGGTGGCGGTGGAGGAGGAGAATGCCAGGAGCAGCAGCAGCAGCAGCAGCCGCCGCCGCTATGCTCCCAGCTCAGGAGGCTGCTAAGCTCTATCACACCAACTATGTACGGAACTCCCGGGCCATTGGCGTGCTCTGGGCCATCTTCACCATCTGCTTTGCCATCGTCAACGTGGTGTGCTTCATCCAGCCCTACTGGATTGGGGACGGCGTGGACACTCCTCAAGCTGGCTATTTCGGGCTCTTCCACTACTGCATCGGGAACGGCTTCTCCAGGGAACTGACCTGCCGGGGCAGCTTCACGGACTTCTCCACCCTGCCCTCCAGCGCCTTCAAAGCTGCCTCCTTCTTCATAGGGCTCTCCATGATGCTCATCATTGCCTGCATCGTCTGCTTTACCCTCTTCTTCTTCTGCAACACGGCCACTGTCTACAAAATCTGTGCCTGGATGCAGCTCACCTCCGGTAAGTGCCCACCCACCCCCCTCTCTTACTGGAGGGGAGGGAACTCGAGGTGTCCAGGGAGGGAAGTGGCGGAGCCCAGAAGGGGGCAATGGGTGAGAGAAGATCATGAGATGTCTCTCTTAATGGAAAAACTTAATCGGACAACGGATGGGGAGAGAGGTGGAGAAGGCCAGTGTTCAGAAGTCATTCCCCCCTACCACCCCATCAGATAGCAAACCATCCCGTGGCGTTTGGGTGCCTTATAGAAGTCCCGGTGAAAGCCACCTGAAGGGACCAGCTAACTGCAAGGCAGTGGCTGGGAAGAGTCAGTTTGTAAGGGGGAATGAAGAGTCACTGAAATCCTCAGATTGGAGAAGTCTGAGGGTTTGAGGGCCGGGAGGGGGGGGGGTTGAGGAAAGAATTTGTGGAGGCTCTCCTAGAGGTTTTGGTCTTGGGATTGTGTTTATCAGCCTACTTCTTGGTAGGTCCAGCCTTCGTGGACCACAAATCTGTCATTGCTGGAGGGCGATTGGAGCCTCTGAATGCTGGTGTTGGTTTGTGTCCATCTGCCCCTAGCAGGTTTGGAAAAAAAATCCTTGGACTACCCTGAACACTTGAAAATTCTATAATGGTTTCAGTCCTTTGAATGACAACACATATAGAATTCCTTGGACATTTCCCAATGTCAAGTTTTCCATTCCAGCCTTTTAGCTGTCAAAATATCATTCTCCCTGTCCTATGACCCCTCCCCTCCAAGAGAGAGAAAGGGGTCTTGGGAGAAGGTTCACTTGCCCTCATGATTCCACCTTAGCTAGTGCTTTTAGGGAGGTAGAAAGCAAAGAAAACTACTTTCATTTGCATTCCCTGAAAGAGCTTTGCCTGTTTGGGTCAGGCTTTGATTGGTGAAGAAAATAGACATAAAAATGCAGTTCTGAGCGTCAGAGTGACTTTTAGCCCAGGAATAAAGAATAAAAGTGATTTCTTAGTCACTTAGAAGAGTTTAGAAGTAAAACTCTGCTTCTCTCTTGCTTTCTCCTTTTCTTTTGACTGTTATTAACCAACCTCTCTTGGAATCCCCCTATGTCTCTGACACACTCTTTTCCAAATACTAACCCTGCTGTCCTAAGTTTGTTGGCCCTCTCTTGTCAAGGCACATCAGATAAAGTTGAGACCCCCAAAAGCTGATAGAATGTGCAAATAATGAATGTATTTCAGATACCCAGGCTTTCTCATTTGTATATGCTTTCATTTTCCTGATTTTTCAAAGGGAATTTTTTTTTCTTTGTTAGCTTCAAGATTTTGTAGTTTGTCCTCAGAGGCTAACAATGTATTCTGGGGAGTAGGGCTTCAGACTCTGAATTTACAAGTCAAGTTAGCCTACAATGTACATCTGTGTATCTTGTCAGTGTTTTGATTTCTCTCCTATATTATCCTGTAGGTGACTTTTTTGACATGAGAATGGGGAACTCTCCTCGAGGCTAAAATTGTGTGAAAGTCATTTTTTAATAGAAAAAAAAATGGCCCAGTAGACTGTGATTATGCCATATACTCTAAGTACCTGCATTTGAAGAGTACCAAGAAATGGGTATGAATACACTGATTTGGGAATTCTGAAATCTCTACAGCAACTTATTTGTCTTTCTTACAGAAAAAAATTCTCTGTAACTTCCATGACACTTTCTTTTTCTGAACTGCTTATCAACTTTAGTGGCAGTTTCAAACATGGTGTAACTAAATTTTATGCTGAAAAAATTAGACCATTTCGAATGAATGCATATATTATAGAAATTCAGCTAGGGTTGCTCTTGATTCCTGTCCCCGGTGTGACCCTGGAGAGAAAAAGGACATGCAGGATGCAGATGTTTGAGGAAAGACTTCACCCTGCACAACTAATCTAATTTCTCTCTGTTAACTGACCTATTTAGGTTTGGTGATTCAAGTCAGATTCATCATTCAAACAACTGAAACTAAACTTGGATATCTTAACTATAAGTTTATAAGGTTTTATATATTGCATTAAATCTGAACCTCAGGATGACACAAGAAAGGGAAGGTGTTTTTGGAGAAAGTTTATGAAGCTTTGGTTCACAAGCAAACTGGGTTTGACTTTCACATGAATGCTTTTCCTTCTTGCTCAGGGGGTAATGTTTTAGAGCGGCTTTTAGTATTTTATAAAGAATAATAATCAAACATAGCATAAACCTTAAATTTCAAAAATTAGTATCCTTTTACTCTGGAATGGTGAAGAATGTATAGTTTAATAAATCTGTTTTTCATAATATTACTGTGAAATGTTAGGGTATCTCTTGAAATGAAATAATAGGAGAAGCATTTAATTTGCTTCACATTTTGAGAAGTACTTGTCCATGCATGTGCTTCAAATCTTCATTTGGAATTACTAGTTTTATCAGAGTTTTAAAAAATTCCAGATAAGACATATGGGAAAATAACTTCAATTTCTGATATGACATATCAAGGAAAGTCTAATATTTGTGTTGCAGAATTGAATCACATTAATGCAGAATTAAATTAAATCAAAAGCAACAACATTCACTGTTTCATTAATGAATGTGGTATAAAAGCTACTTCTAAAGGGAGGTCAGATTGAAAAGGTTTTCAGTTTTTATGAGCCTAATGATATCAACAAGACATTTTACATTATATATTACCAACTTAATTGGAATCTGTAGAATGTTACCTTTTCACCTTTAATTGTCCTCTAGTACTTATAGTCTAAATGTATCTCAGCTAATCTCCAATGTAATTTGCCAAATATGAAAGACCAGAATTAATTCACCATTCACATTTAGAGAATGTTTAACTTTCCTGGAAGCCAAATGATCAGTTTGTGTATTTCATTATGAGTGATTTTTGTTTTAGTGACAAGAGATCATAACATGTTCAGATCTAAAAAGCCCATATGTATCAATCAATATTGATAGTGAGGGAGGTCATATCTTTTCTAGTACAAGTCTACCACCAAGAATCTTTCTCTTTTCCTTCTCCTTCTCTCATTTTGAACACTGGTTCAGACCAGTACAGTTGTCTTTAAATCATCGTGGTCATCATCATCATTGCTGATTCATATAACACTTAACATATACAAAGTGCTTTAGTCAACAAGTCACGTCAAAATGCATTTATTGTGCACCCACTATATTCCAGGCTCTATGTTAAACAATGGAGATAAAAAGAAAGGCAAAAACAGAGCTTGCTTTTGAGGAGCTTACAGTATAATTGGGAGACAACATTCTAACAGCCATATACAAACAAGATTTATACAGAATAAATTGGAGATTGATCCCAAAGGAATATCCAGAGGCAGTTAAGGTCTCTTACCAAAGAAGAGATTTTTGTTGAGACCTGAAGAAATCCAAGGAAACCATAAGTTGGAGATGGCGAAAGAGAGAATTCAGGGTTAGGAGATGGAGTATCTCTTGTGAGGAACAATATGGAGGTCAGTGTCACTGGTTTGCTGAGTAGGTGAAATGGAGAGGATTAAGGTATAATAAAATTGGGAACATTAGGAAAGAGCCAGGTTATGAAGGTCTTTAAAAGTCAACCAAAGGATTTTTATCCTAAAGGTAATCTGAGACTACTGGAATTTATTGAACATGATCAGACCTGTACTTGAGGAAGACCACTTTGGTAGCTGAGTTAAAGTATGGATTAAAGTGGGGAATCTTGACGCAGAGAAACAAACAAATTATTGCACTGGTTCAGGCATAAGGTACTGAAAGATTACACCAGGGCAGTGGCACAGAAGACAGATACAAGAGATGTGAAGGATGACTTGACAGTAGATTAGATTTGAAGTGTGAAAGTGAATGAAGAGTCAGGGTTGTTGCCTAGGTTGGGAGTCTGGTTGACCAGGAAAATGTTTGTACTCATGACAGTAATGGGAAAAATTGGAAAAGGTGAGGTTTGGGATGGTAGATAATTAGTTCTGTTTTAGGTATGATGAATTTAAGATGTTTACAGAGCATCCTATTCAAAATGTTCATTAAGCAGTTAGAGATAAGAGTCCTGAGAGATGTTCCAGTTGGATAAACCTATCTTCCTATCATTTGCATGATACGACAATTGAATAGCCGGAAGCTGATGAAATTGCCAAACTAATATGAAAGAAGAAGAGAAGAGATCCCAAGACAGGGCCTCAGGGGCAGCAACAGTTAGCATGTACAGCTTGGATGAAGTTACAGCAGAGGAGATTGAAGAATGTTAAGAAATAGGAGAGAGCAGTATCACAAAAACAGTGAGTAAAGAGGATATCAATGAGAAAAGGGTAATCAATGATGTTAAAGGCTGTAGAAAGGTCAAAGAAGATAAAAATTGAAAGAAGATTATTAGACTTGGCAAAAAAAGTTTATTGGTTAACTCTATAGAAAGGCAGTTTCAATTGAGATACATCAGGAGCCAGACTGCAGAGTCTGAAAGAAAAGTAGAGGGAAGTAAGTGGAGGCACCAGTTGTATAGCCTTTTCTCAAGGAGGTTAGCCATGAAAGGGAAAAGAGATGTTGGATGATGACTAGAGGGGATGGAAAGACAAAGTGAGATATATGAGGATGAAAGAGACATGGGCAGCAGAGAAGCAGCCAGTAGGCAGAGAGAGATTCAAGATTAGTGAGAGTACAGAAGATAGAGGGGGCAGTCTTCTAGAGAAGATAAAAAGGAATATGATCACTTATACATGAAGAAGTATTTGCCTAAGCAAGGAAAAGGGTAATCTTTTCATTTGAGGCAAGGGTAAAGCAAGAGTTAGTTGGGGGGAAAAGTATCTCAGTGAAATAAAATCAGAAAGGGCAAAGAGGTAACTATGGGTGAATGGCTTTAATTTCTTCAGTGAAAGGAGAGACAGGGTTCTCCCCTTTACATATATTGTATCACTTGGTCCTTACAACAATCCTGAGTCACGGGCTATGTTCCCATTTCATGGGTTAGGAGACTGAGGCCAAAAGAGATTAAGTAGCTTTTCCAGAGTTATATAGCTAGTAATTGTTTCAGACAGGTTTTGAACATAGGTCTTCCTGGCTCTAGGTCTACCTACACTCTAAGATAGCTAATGGTACTTTAATGATTATCTAATCAGTCCATTTGTTGAAAACCTTTGATCTATGGCCCTCAAGAAGTCTATGGATAGAATTCAGGGGAGGGGGCTGTAAAATTAGATGATAAAAATTAAATCTTGGTTTTCACTAACACCTAACAGAATTGATTAATTCCTTGATTCCAAAAACATTATCCTGACAAGGGAGCAGTTAGATGGCAGTGCATAGAGTGCAGGGTTAGGAGTCAGAAAGACTCATCTTTCAGAGTTCAAATCTGGTCTGAGACACTTACTAACTGTGTGACCCTGGGCAAGTCTCTTAACCCTATTTGCCTCAGTTTTCTCATCTATAAAATGAGTTGGAGAAGGAAATGGCAAACACCTCCAGTATCTTTTCCAAGACAGCCTCCATTAAGGTCATGAAGAGTCTGAAACAACTGAAAAATGGCTCAACAACAACAAATTTTGAGAAGAGGTTCAAAGGTTTCCTCAGACTACTAAAGGGAACCATGTCTCAGAAAATATTAAGAATTCCTCATCTTTTCCAGTTGTTCTCTCTTTTTTTTGCATAAGAGAAATTGAGAAGTGAAGGTAGCCAGGTTCACTACACAGAGTAAGTAACAAATCTAAGATTCAAACCCAAGATTCGGGGATTCATTTCTGGTCGTCTTTTCATTGCTTCCCAAGAAATAATTTGTTTGAGATCACTCAGGTAGGAAGTGGGAAAGACAGAATTCAGTTCTAGATCCTTTGGCTGAAAGTTCAGTGCTCTTTCCACTATGCCACACTTGCTCGGAAATATTTTTATTTGGTCTAAAAATATTTTTAGTGTCCTAGTCATGTTTGTCTAGCACTGGAAGCTATATGTGAAAAGCATGTCATTTTAGATGTTGTTATGAGCTCCCTGACCTTCCCTCATCTATTTTCTCCAAATAATTATCAGCCTTCTTGCGTAGAACAAATCACAGTTCATTAACTCTTACTTAACCTGACATGGAAATTAGTATATTATACCATTGAGAGAAAGGTGTAAAATTACATTCTTTTTTTGTTTCTGATGTCTAAAACTACCTCTGAGTACAGAACACCATATATAAAATAATGCATAACATTCAAAGATAAAAATGTCCATGAGTCCATCCATGAAGGGAGAGAATTGATTATTCTAACAATCGGATTCCTCCAAACCCTGGAGAAAAGAGAAATCTCTAGTTAGCCTTAGAGGTTAATAAACAGCACATATGCTGGATGCAGATAGAAAGTGAATGCCATGCCTTTAGGAATTCTGATTCCCTGCTTCTATCTCCTTAGTGTAGAGACTAGAGAATAGTTAGATGAAGTTAGATGAAGTAAAAGCAGGGAATAACTGAATCCTATAATGCCTTAAACTAGTTCTAGAAGCATATACATAACCAGCATAAACTAAAGAGCAAATGTCTTAGGACACATGGATTCTTTTGAATTCATGCTGTCGCATTTGTCTCCTGAATGGCTGAAGTCTCCAGATGGCACTGAAGATTTTGCACAGGTCCAGCGTGGATTACTAAAACAAGGCCAACCTTTGAGAGATAAGTGAGAGCTGAGAAAGCCAAAACCTTGCCATCTGACAAAAGTGCTAGTCAAAGAGGTGAACCTCTCTGACAAAGGCAGAAGAGTCACAGTTGCATTAATGACTGCTTCATTTTCCCCTCACCCAACACTATCAGTTTTTTCTCAGTGGTTATTGAGAAGAAGTTTGCTCTCGTGGAAACCACACTCACTGGTAGTGGAATCAGAAGATGTGAGCTCTAGGGCTCTCCTACTGGCTCTGCCATTTACTAGCTGTGCAAATGTAGGCAAATCAGTTAGCCTAACTTGGTCCCACTTTCTTCATCTATAAAACGGAGATAATAATACTTGCATCACTTACTTGGTAAATAAAGTAGTTTTGAAGCTCAAATGACACAATGTATGTAAAATGCTATACAAATGTGAATGTATAGAGAATGGATGAGAAAACTTTCCTGTTCTAATATTCTACTAGCCAGTTCCTTTTTAAAAATTACAAAATGACATTGTTTTATGTGAAAAAGACTGAAAAGTGAGATTATTGTAGGGATAGCTAAAATGTTCCACCACCTCTTCTGATTATTACTAGACTGCCATATTGGAGTTCAAGTAAGAGAATTTTTATTTTCTAATTTAAACCCTTAACATGCCATGGCTTAGAAATGAATGCCATATATCTTTAACGAGCACAAACACTCATCATTTTCATTGGTGCATAGTGTAGCCTCTTTCACAGCTCAGGACAATCCCTAAATCTAGCTCTTTGGAATGATTTGCTATCCTTCTAACTTTTTTTCTCAGAAAGGTACTCTTTGAGCTATGGTTTGTTTTTGTTTTGTCAAACTGTGATTTTATTGATGTGGGAAACTCTCAATGAGAAGACTCCTTGTCTTATATCTTAGTCTTAGAGAGTCTAAGACAGAGCCTGGGGCAGAAAAATTAATCAACTGGTCGATATGTATAAAAAGTGGGACTTGACTCAGGGCTGTCTGATTGGAGGCCTGCTCTCTGTCCACTAGACTAAAGTGCCTGTTAATGAATGGGTTAAATTTGTTAGAAAACCTTTTGGAAGATGGCAAACTTTCCTAAGGAATGAACAGAACAGTTCACCTTTAAACCCCTGTAACATTTTTACTTCATTCAAGATTTAGATTTCAAATATGAATTTGAAGCTCTACCCAGAAGAAGGAACCTGATCCAAGTTAGGCTTCTTGTTTCCTTGTTTAGATGACACTGTGATAAGGAAAAGAGGAGGTGGTCATTGTCTTCTCTTTTCCCTTCTTCTTCATTATAACCCTGCTTCCTTTCCACCTGTCAAGTGGCCCCAGATTTAGGCTACTCTGCTTGTGCATATCGCTAAGATGCAGAATCCAAGATGAGCATGGCTGGGATTTCCTCCAGCAAAGGATGAGAGGGACTGGAGAGCCCCTGGTCTTACCATTGTTGATGTAAGCTATTTTTGCTGACAGCTGAAGAGAACATTAATTCCAGGTAGTGGATTTTTTGCTCAGATGGAACTAATCACACCTAGAGTAGAGAAGCTGTGAAGGAGGCTGATGGAGAAATTAGGCTCTACTGATGTATTGTCAACCCTTTTCCTTGCTGGAGAGCCAAGAGGCCCCAGGCAATGTATTCTAATATGAGCTAATCATAGTACCTCACATTTATTTAATGCTTTGATGTTTGCAAAATGCTTTTTTTTTTAACCCGGCTGATGTGAAAATTTCCATTGTGGGGCAGTATGTCCCACTCGCTAGAAAGTATAGGTCTCTTTAACGTAGATTAAATTTTCAAGAACTAAAATAAATTTACAAGTTATTTTAAATGAGTGACAAACTTTTTTGCCTTTAAAAATGACACAAATAATTTGTCAGTTGAAGAGGTGTTGAAAATATATTAATTTTGTATGTCAAAACAAACTGTATTCCATAACAAATAGCAGTTTTTAAGTGAAAGAAATGGAGACCATAAACATACCCACACAATATGTTTGTGCTATGGGACTGTGTGAGTGTGTGTGTATGTGTAAAGAGTAGTATATTTAATTGATTTTCGCTATAGTAGATGTACTGACAAGGTTCTTACAATTGTCTTACTCTTTAAAAGAATGATGATGATAATTATTACACAATAAAAAGTCACAAAAAAGACCAAATGCTGTCTGTTTGAGAACATGAAAAAAGTTTGGTAATTACAATTTCAACGAAACTATGACCCAATAAATGGTACTCCTGATGTCCACCGTGTTACAATTTTTATATGTGCCTCAGAAATCTTTTATTTTCAGTGAGAAAAATTTTAAACAAAGGGCGGGGGAACCTACAGAGCTTATTCTCATAGTTGTGGCCTGTGGTATAGCTCCCTTCATGTGTGTGGCAGGAAGGGATAAGCCATGGAGAGAGCAATGGGAGGTCACACTAGTATGAAGTAAAAAGTCTTTAATAGAATTCTAAATCAGTGGGTTGAATAGAATGGCAACAAGGATGGCTTCAAATGTGGAACATTCAGAAAATACTTGAACTTTGGGGGTCAGCAAGCAACTCTAATGAATTTGAATTCTTCCTTATCATAATGAATTAACTGGCATTTTTACTTGATGTCCAGGGACCAAAGAGCTGACCTCCACTCTTAGTTAGTAATATCAAGAAGAACATTTTTGGAAGAGAGAGGAAGAGCCTCATTATAATACAAATACAACATTGATAAAAGACTGTGAGGATGTTATAAAAGAAATATTTACAATATTCTAAGTCTTTCTATTCATATCCTAACCAGTAATGATGTATAGTTCCCAAAGCCATATTTATTTGAGTCAAAATTTTCCCAAGATTGGGAAACTTGGTGAAATACAATGATATGGTCCTATCAACATTATCATTATAGAGTGGCTAGAACGAAGTGCATAATGAGTGCATGTTGATTGATTACAAGCGCTTTATAACCTTGTTGGATATTTAAATATAACAAGATGAAATATTGTTTAAGAAAAAGGAAAATCTTTTCCCAGCCCAATGTAGGTAGCAACAATATGTTACTATTTTCAGCAAGGCAGAACTAAAGAAAAGAATCCATTTTAAAAAACAGAGATATCTTGAGGATGACATAAAGACTTCATTGTATATCTGTTTTTCATGGGATTTCCCCTTAATCTAATAAAATGAAACCCTATAGTATAGGGACTCTCTATGGTACATGTACATACAGTACAGGTAATCTCTATGGGGAAAAGTGTACAAATTATAAACCTGATGAATTTTTTTAGAATTATAGGATTATAGAGCCTGAGGAGATCTTAGAGATGTTTTAGTCCAACATCCTCATTTTCAAATGAAGACTGTCTTAGTTGATTTGCCTAAAGTCATTTAGCTAACTAGTGTCAGAGTTATGATTAGAATCCAGTACTTGGATGTAGTATTCTTGATACCATTATTGCCTACTACTTGCAATCAGCTCTGTGATTCACAAATAAATCATCAGAATAAGAGACTGTGGCAAGTGAAAAGAAAAAAGAGCATATTAAAACAAATGAAAAAGAAGCTTGGACTCAGAAACAAATATTGACCTAATAAAGAGAATTATGAGCATCTTACAAAGAAAGGAAGAGCACTGAGCTTTGAGACAGAGGATTTTGCTCTGGTGTGTGATGCTGGGCAAGTCATCTAATTTCTCTGTGTCTCAGCTTCCTCATCTGTAAATTGGAGATAATAGTGCTCTTACTGCCTACGTCACAGGAGTATTGTGAGGAAAGTACTTGGTGAATTCTTATGTGAGCCAGGATAAAACAATGACAGAAGAGAGAAAGTTGGCAGTGACTCAGCATTGGTAAGGAAGACTTGATTACGTGAAATAAGAGACACAGGCATATATTATTATCACTAAAAACTTCAAGTGTCCTTCCACAGGGTACTAGGAGTGTGCTTTGAACATCCCTAAGTGTGCTCCATTGAAAGTAAAACAGCAAGACTAGTACCAGGATGAACAATTTGTAGCCCTCTCTGACAGGAGACTCAGTATTTGAAAACTAGCCAAACCAAAATAAGATACAGCTTTGAAGAATGACAAGGTCACAGTAGAGTAACTGCCCAAAAGAAATAAAACACAACTATCTTCTCAGCTAGAAGCGGCAGCATAGAAAAGTCATGGAGAAAACTCAGGACTGAAAATCCTGTAGTATTTGATAACATCAATTGCAAAGAGAAATGTATTGGCAGCCTGACAAAGTGGGTACTTGGGATAGACATTACTGTGTGGAACAGTGTACAAATCCCAATTACCAAGAAAAAGAAATTATAGTTGAATCTACTTAAAGGGAGAGCTACACTAGATTTTAAGACCTGTGTATTTAAAGGGAGATGTAATCCATCTCTCTTATGACAGATTTTGAAACAAGCTGGCCTTGGGGGTGCAGATCACTATAAAACTGGGAAAGAAGGCATTTATTTATTTTTCTCTTTTGAAATTTAGGCACAGGTTTGAAGAGTTCATTGACTGTTATCACGAACAAGAGTATTTCCCATTAAGGATCTCTTTCTTTTACATATAAAATGGTTTGATTTCATTCACTTAAACCAATGAAGACAAGACTATGTTTCATCTGTGAGATGCTGAAGAAAGGGCAAATGGATGTTTTACTTTATAACCACTTACATGGACCTGCTATAATAAAAACTATTCAACTTGTAATGGGAATTATATCCATGAAATGAATGTTCTTTGAAAAAAAACATGACTTTATATCATTTTCTGGAGTGAGTTGTTAAATAGTTCTGGACCTGGAATCAGGAAGACCTGAGTTCAAATCTCACTCCAGACACCAGTTGTTTGGCCCTGGGCAAGCCCCTTCATATTTGCCCAAGTTTCTTCATTTTAAAAATAGAAATGATGATAGTATTTCTTTTCAAGATTGTTGTAAGGTTAAAATGATATAAATAATAATAATATTAAAATTTCAATATATATTTATTAAGTATATAATATATAAAACACAATATTTAAACAATGAAAATAAGATAAGAGATAAATAATAATAAATTAAAATTAAAAGGGCCTCAAAACTTAAAGCACTAAAGAAATATTATTGTTATGTTATTATTATTGCTGTTATAAAAAGATAAGATAAAAATGTTTATGTCTTTTATGAGACAAAGGTAAAATGAAGAGAAGTACTGAATCAACTAATTTTTGTTTTTGGAAATTGTAAGATAGCATCAATTAACAGACATAGTGGGGGAAAATCTACCTAATATACAGATCCATTTGGGCAGAGAATTTATATAACTTCTGTGACTCTCTTCTTTTCTTACACATCTGAGACTTTTTCCTGTGAAGTTCTCTAAAATATCTCTCAAATGAGTTGAACCAGTGTTTGGGTTATTTTGTTTGGTAAGAAAACCAGACTCTATTGACCATTTATGCTATAATCGATAAGTTGTCAACAATTGAACCAAACAATCCATTAAATTTGTCATATGTTAACTTAACCCTTGGCTGGAGCTAATTATAAACAATGAAGATTTTAGAGTTTAAAGGAACTTCAGAACACATTTGGTCTATTCTCTACCCCATTATTCCTTGGTTTTCTGACTCCTATTGTGCCCATGTGTAGGTAACATTTTTTATGGATAGCTAGGTGGCACCAGTGTATAGAGTGCTGGGCCTGAAATCAGGAAGACCTGAGTTCAAATCCAGCCTCAAGTCATATGCTAGCTGTGTGACCCTGGACGAGTCATTTAACCCTGTTGGCCTCAGTTTCTTCATTTGTAAAATCAACTGGAGAAGAAAATGGCAAACCCTACTACCTCTGCCAAGAAACCCCAGATGGGGTCATGAAGAATTAGCCATGACTTAAAATGACTGAACAACAACTAATGAAGAAATGGGTTTTCTCTTTATTCCTCTACTTTTGCTCTTGATCTCATTACCTCACATCCCCTCTAGAAGCTTCATGTCTTGATTATTCTCTTTCTCACAGTTACAAACTCTACTTATATTCTGGCTTCTTCCTGCCATCTACAAATCTGCTCATATATCTGTAATCTATAAAATAACTTGAGCCTATTATCTGTATCTCTTTTTTACAATTTAGAATATTTTTCCATGGTTACATGATTCATGACCCCACTCCTTCCCTTCCTCCTCCCAGAGCTGATGAGCAGTTCCACTGGGTTATACATGTATCATCATGCAAAACCTATTTCCATATTATTTATATTTGCAGTAAAGTGATCTTTTAATGCCCAAAACCCAATCACATCCCCATTGAACCATGTGATCGATCATATGTTTTTCTTCTGAATTTCTGTTTCCACAGTTCTTTCTCTGAATGTGGATAGCATTCTTTCTCCTAAGTTCCTTTGGATTGTCCTGGCTGTAGTAGTATACATTGCTGTAGTAGTACATGTGATTGTGTTGAATGTTCTCCTGGTTCTGCTCCTTTCACTCTGAATCAATTCCTGAAGGTCTTTCCAGTTCACATGGAATTCCTCCATTATTTATTCCTTTCAGCACAATAATATTCCATCACCAACATATACCACAATTTTTTCAGCCATTTCCCAATCAATGGACACCCCCCCCCATTTTCCAATTTTTTGCCAACACAAAGAGTGCGGCTATAAATATTTTTGTACAAGTTGTTTTCCTTATGATCTCTTTGGGGTAAAAACCCAGCAGTGGTATAACTGGATCAAAGGGCAGGCAGTCATTTAATACCCTTTGCACATAGTTCCAAATTGCTCTCCAGAATGGAGAGCAGAATGGACCAATTTATAATGCCACAGCAGTGTATTAATGTCCTAATTTTGCTATATTCCCTCCAACATTTATCACTTTCTTTTGCTGCCATATTAACCAATCTGTTAGGTGTGAGGTGGTACCTCAGAGTTGTTTTAATTTGCATTTCTATAATCAGGAGGGATTTAGCACACTTTTTCATGTGCTTATTGATAGTTTTCATTTCATCTTGTGAAAACTGCCTATTCATGTCCCTTGGCCATTTGTCTATTGGGGAATGGCTTGATTTTTTGTAGATTTGACTTAGTTCCTTATTTATTTGGGAAATTAAACCTTTTTCAGAGAGTTTTGTTATAAAAATGTTTTCCCTGTATCTACTTTTCACAACAAAACTTCTAGAAATGGTTAACCATATACGTTATTTTGATTTTCTCACTTCCCATCTTTTTCTCAGGTCTCTTAAAATTTTGTTTCCAAATGGGTATTATCAGTGGACTTAACTGTGAAATCCACTGGCCTTTTCCCAATTTTTATCTTTCTTGACCTTTATGGAATTAAAAAAAGTACTGTGGACCCAGTTCTGAATATTTTTCTTTCTTAACTTAGTGACATTTTCTCTTTGGGTTATTCTATAACCTCTTTAATTGTTCTTAGTCTCCTTTGCTCTATCATTATCCTCTTCTCATCTAATATTTATTTGCCCATCAAGTTTTAATTCTTTGCTCTTCTGCCTCTCCAGCCTCTCTCTCTGCATTCTTATCAGCTCCTAAGAGTTCAATTACTCTATGAAAAGATGACTCATAAATTTATTATATATCCAGACCTAATCTATCTTCTGATCTATTTTCATAGAATGATGATAATAAGCATTTATATAGCACTTTAATGTTTGTAAAACACTATATATTTTCTCATTTTATTAATTGCCTACTAGATATCTTTAGAAGGATGTCCTGGAGTCATCTCAAACTTAACATGTCTAAGCTAAAATGAATTATATTTCCTCTCAAATGACTCCTCCTCTTGACTTTCCCTATTTTTGTTCAAGGGACTACAATCCTTCCACTTACCCAGTTTTCCAAACTTAGAATCTTCATTGACTTTTCCTACTCTAAATACCCAAATCCAACGGAATGCCAAGCCTTCTTGATTCTTTCTCCACAACAACATTTTTTGTATCCATCCCTTTCTCTTCACCCATTCAATTCCTACCCTATTTGAGGCTCATGTCACCTCTTGCCTAGACTATTATGATAGTCTCCTTACTGTTCTCTTTGATTCCAAGCTCTTTGATTTCAAATTCATCCTTCACACTGCTACTAAATTGGTCTTGCTGAAACATAGATCTCATTGGCATCCCCATTCTTTAAAAATTCTTTTGGTACTGTCTATGGGATAAAACACAACATTCCCTCCTCAGTCTGCTTCCCACATATCTTTCTGATCTTATTTCATATTAAACTCCTTCATGCACAAACCATGAAGAATTGACCATTAGGATATTTTAAGCTAATCATTTAACTATTGGTCATACAGGACATCTTACCTCCAAGTCTTGTGCCTTTGTACAAGTCATCCCCTATTTGTGCCATGTATTTCATCCTCACCGACACCTCAAAAAATTGTTAGCTTCCTCCAAAGTGCAGATCAGGTGTACACGAAGCCTTTCCTATTCCTCCGGTTATTAATACTTTTCCCTGCTTCTATCAGAGGGTAATAGATTTAGAGCTTGAAGGGAAATTGTGTTTGTCATCCTTCTTACCACACTTTATTCTTCTTATCCCTCTGGGACCCCCTGATAGATGGTGCCTGAATATTCCCTCTCCCCCGAGGAACATTGGGGAGTTACAGGTAAGAAGAACCTTACCCCCCAAAAAAGAGGAATCAAGTAGAGCTTACAGGAAGGACATCCCCAACCCGTGGCAGGGGAATTAAGTAGAGGACAGGGAGGATTAATCAGGAGTAAAACAGGGGACAAGCCAGTTCTTAAATCTAAAGCTGAGTCTGTTCTCCTTCTTTCAGAGGCATCTAGTTTAAAAGGACAAAACTTTTCCCTTCCCCCCCCTCCCCAAGAAGCCGCACTCTCATTTTACAGGTGAAAAATAAGCTTTGAGAAGTTAAGTGATATGTCCATGGTGATACAAGTAGTAAGAAGCAGAGGGAATATTTTAATATTGTCTGGAAAAGGAAGGGCAAATGAGAAAGAAATTTTAATTAAAATAGGAACAGGGAAGAAGTGTCACCCTGCTATAAAGAAATGACTTTAAGGTATTGGACCATTTTGTCACCAGAAAACCCTGGGCAATAACCACTTTTTATCCTCTCTAAAAATCTATTATCTAGCTTTTAAAAAATTATTTCCCCCCAGTTACACATAAAATAAATTTTACATTCAAAAATTTTTTATTTGAGTTTCAAATTCTCTCCTTCCCTCCCTTCTTCCTTCCCTTCCCCATCCCTGAGATTGCAAGCAATTTGATAGAGATTATGTGCAATCAAGTAGAACATATTTCCAAAAGAGCCATGTTGCAAAAGAAAACATAGACCTAAGAAACAAAATAAAAAACAAATCACATACACTCAACATATAAAAAATAATAATAGTATGACTCTATCTGCATTTAGGCTCTATAAGTTCTTTCTCTGAAGTATTTTTTTCTTATGAGTCCTTCAGAATTGTGTGGATCACTGTATTACTAAGAATACCTAAGTCTATCATAGTGGATCATCATTGCAATATTGCTTTTACTGTGTACATTCTTTTCCAGGTTCTGCTCACTTTACTTTACATCAGTTCATGTAAGTCTTTCCAGGTTTTTCTGAAATCATCCTGTTTGTCATTTATTATAGCACAATAATATTCTATTACAAATACCTTCCATCTCTTGTTCAGCCATTCCCCAATTGATGGGCATCCCTTCAATTTTCATTTCTTTCTAAGTAGCTTTTTTAGTGCCTTCCATGGCTTTTATCCTTGACTTCTTGTGATTCTTACTGATCTTTGCTTATTCTCTTGCTGCTTCATCTATCACTTGTTTTGATTTCTTTTGCTACTGGTTTCTTATATCTTTCAATGACCAAAATTAGAATTTTCTGGTGGTTAGCATATCAAGATTATGAGATAAAACTCAAGAAATCTCCCTTCATGTCAAGTTCTGAAACTAATAATCTTTATATAATCTTGTCATAGACCCCAAAGAACTGATTTATAAATGTTGTCAATTATAACCTTTAAATAAGCCATCAGATAATAAATATGCTGATGAACTACAACACTTTGCAATTAGAAGACACAGTGGGTAGAATGTTAGGCTTAGACTATGGTAGTCCTGAGTTTTATATATTTTATAGCTGCATGACCCCCAAAAAGTCTCTTAACATCTCTCAGCCTCTTTTTTCTCAGCTGTAAAGTGAGGATAATAGCCCCTAACTCCCAGGGATATTATAAGGTTATGAGATAATGTACACAAAGCACTTTGCAAAACTTAAATAATACCATATACAAATTTAGCTATTTGCCACATTCATTGTCTTGCCTTTAGACAGAAATCAATACACACATGTTGAGGGGTTAAGTTGTCATTCATTAGGTTGTTAGAACAGATTGTCTTTCCTTAATATTTTATCTGGAAGATTATTTTTCTTCATAATTTGATTTAATCAGTTTTCATTATATAAATGTTCCTTTTCTGCTGTTTTTCAGCAACCAAACTGTTTACATATGAAATAAGGCAGTACATTATGAAATCTCATTCCCAGGGAACTTTTCCCAGGAACATTCGAGGCAGAAATCTAGATCTCTGAAACCCATCTCTTTTTCTTGTTCACAGATCTTAGTTCCATATCCTAGTTTCAATTGCTTGAGAAAAAAATAGCCATTGCCATTTCAGTTGAGAAGTAGTTCAAACAAACATTAACTATTTATTTCAGGAAGGAGGAAGGAGAGCGGTGCTATACTAATATAAATATTTGAAAGGTTGTTACAAAGGAAAAAGGTTAGGCTTTTTCTTCTTAGCCCCCCAAACAAATAACTAGGAGTTAAAGGTGAAAGTCATAAAGAGAAGTATTTTAGTATGATATAAACAAAAATTCCTAACCAGTATAGGTAGCTAAAAATGTAATGGCCTACCTCTGGTATGGTAGATTCCCAATCACCAAAGGTCTTGAAATTAGGTTTGGAATGATCATTGTTGGGGAATGTTAAAAAATGATTTTTTTCAGTTATGCGTTGGATTAGATAGGTTTCAAAGTACATTCCAAATTTGAGATTCTTTGATTGGGCACTGCCTATACAGTGGTAAACCATTTTTCCTTAGAAGTCTCTCTAAAATGAACTAATCTATTTGTTTGATTTTTTTTTTAAGACGAGGAATGACCTGCAATGCACTGTTCTCCCACCTCTTTGGAAAGAATGAGCAGTTGAAATGAAAGAAGTTCCCTAAGGAATTGACTTACCAAAAGCACATGTTCTCTTGCTTAGTGCCAAATCTTTTTTTCATCTCATATTCCAAAAACATTTCTTTTTTTCCTGGTTTGGCTTGTGGGTCCTCTGGCCCCAAAGTATAGCAAAGAGTTCTGTGCCTGAATAGATTAAATAGTATATCTGAAATACTACAATTTTTTTTGTCCAAGATAACACACTAGTTATTGCTGTGGGATATTTTAATATTGTATCGACCAAATGTAATATGCTTTTAGGCTTAAGAAAAAAGATAAAAAGTTGTGGAAGGATGCAATCAATGTGTGTTCATTTGAAAAGTGCCACTCTCTTCCTTTGTGTAACATTACAGAATTGATTTTTAAAATGAGACTACTCCCTCCAACAAACAAATAGTTGTGGTAGAGATTTCCTAAATATTTCTATCTTATTCATGATAGATCTATATTAATTCAAAAAGCATGATTCACAGATTAATTTCAGCAAATATTTATTAACCCTCTCCAATGAGTAATTTAAATTAGCCTTGTCATCTCATGGTGTCACAGGATATTTGAAGTTTATTTACAAAATTTGTTAAAGTAACTAATTTCTATGTTTAATGGAAAAAAACCCTATATAAAGAGAATAGAAAATTTCCTCCTTATTGCCTCTTATTCTTTATAGTTTATATTTTGTTTATTTTTTTGTATAATGGAAAATATTTTTCCTAGCAAACTTGCCATGGGAAAAAAGTTGCCTCTTTAGTCTTCAGAAACTGTCTTTTACCTTTCTTTATATTCCTGGTGTTTATTTAAGTGGTTGGCACATAGTAGGTACTTAATAAACACTTGTTGACCGGCTATTGATTGTACACATTATATTCAGAAAGCCTTTTACTAATATATGCCATTGATCAAAATGAAGTCATGGCCAAAGAACATGGGAATATTCCTACAAATACAGCACAATGGAAAAGTAACTCATATATTCTGATATTGGATTAGCAACTTAATCATCTAAGAGCATCACATTCAGTTTACCCTTGTGAATGGAAATCTCTAGTGCTTATATAAAAATAACAATGAGGGCTACACTGAAGTCATAGTTGTATAATCATTTCTACTACTGTCATCTTCTTTGGAACAATTATGTCTGGACAAACATTTATTTTCATCCCAAGATAGGAAAAACTCCATAGTAAGAAGAAAGATGAAAAATCAATGGTGATACTATCCTAGGGGGAATTTGAATAAATATCGATGTAATATAATCCCAGCACTTTCTATTGGAAGCTCTAAGCCACCTCAGTTACTCTGGACTTCTATTTCTTTGCTTTTAAACAAAAAGGAAGATGCTTATATTGTGGGAAGTATTCACACCTTCCCTTATGGCAATCCATCCTAATTCCCATGTTTCCTTCCATATGCCTTTGGGTAAAGTTTTGAGTACTGTAGATGATAGAGGGGATTTTCCCATGAATGAATATAATGGAAGGAGTCTTTTTTTGTGTGTGGGAGAAGCTGGGGACTGATGCTCCTTACGGCTTCTCCTTGAACAATATGTTTCTATTAATAAACATTCAATTGGTTTTTCATTTTGAATCTTAATATTGCCACTACAAATAGACTATCAGTGTTACTCTTTAGCAAAATAATAGCTACTGACTCTGGAGTCTAGCATAATGAACATTTCCAAAGTCTCTTCAAAAAGACTGATTGAACCCAGAAAGAGGAATAATAATAATAAGGAAACTTTTCCTGATTGAGTCAATAAGACCCAAGATACTGTAAGAGTCTGTCTCATTTAAGCTCTGTTAGGAAAAAAAAAACTCAGAATCTATTTTTGAATCCAAATATCAAAATGATAAATGTGATCCAAACTTGATTATGCATTAACATTATGTGTGTGTATGAATATGAAATGGCACATTCTAAATGGCTCACCTTGACAGGCTGGGCAAAAGGATTAGTCATTAAAAATACATATATTTTTAAAGCAGTCTGATGTGTTAGGTGCCATTCTCTGTAATTTTATCTTTAAAACAATAAAATAAAACATTAGGAAACCAAAAAAGCACTGATGCACCTGACAGTTTAAACAGTTTAAAAGCAAATTATTTGTCAGGGAAGAAAGTCTCAGTTCCTAAGCTGCAAGATAGCTTAATCATCTGATTTCAGAGTCATACAAGGTAGGAAGAAATAGAGGACAAATGAGGAAGATACACAGCTATACAGTTCAAGTAGCTAAACAGATGGGACTGACATGTGACAAAAACAGCAGTGATCTTGGGCACTTCCTATCACCACTGCTCCATTTACAGACTTTTATATAATAGTAGCAAAGGAAGAATTATTAAATCAGGACTTCATATATGTCACAAAAGCCAGATAGTTCAGGAGAGTCCAATAATCTCTTTAGCAAATGTGGTTTGAAATTCAAATTCAAATTCTTGATGGGGAGGGTGAGGGCGGGGGAGAGAGACAGAGGCAGGGAGAAAGGCAGATAAACCGATGGAAAATCAATGTTGAGAAGCAGGGAAAAAAAGACCACATTGGTATGAAAAGAATGTTTTGCTTGGAAATATAGAGAAAGATAATAGAAAATAATGAAAAAATGAATTTGAACATTCTTCAAAATAGAGTAGCATCAATTTGCTCCTTCCTAGGGCAACAATAAAATTTGTCACGAGAAATTTCTTATAACTATCTAATCAATTCTCTCCCTTCTCTTGTAAAAGCTATTTCCCCTGTTTTATTTTGCTATAGTTTTAAAAAAGCAAGCCTTCAGAAAAGAAAATGAAATATTGTTCAGGACTCATCAAGTTATTTTAAGCAGACATTTGCTGCTGGGGAAAAGGGTTTCAGGAGATAAATTACCTTAAAATCTCAAATAAACAAGAAAGCCCTTGCATGGTATTGGTATTATACAGTGTTTCTTTGGGGAGATGTTCTTTGTCTTTGAGTTTGTAATGACTTTATGATGTCAGGCTGCTATGGTAACTGCCTTTTTATTAAAGAGTAACATTGATAGTCAACTAAAATCATGAACTTGTTGATGTGATACTCTAGATTTCCCTGTTTCTCATGTTAATGTATTTTATGTGCTGTTTTGGTAATCAGAGATGATGCTTGTATCTATCACTTTTTCTTATGTCTTTCATCTCTCAGATATCTTGTAGCTATGATGTCAGACTGGACAAGGTTTAATTGTTCTGGAAAAAAATGTCACGTTCTTTTTCTAACATGACAGTTTAACATGTACTCCAGAGGTTCTTTCTTTTTCGTTCATCAAAAAAGAAATTACTCATTCATGACTTCCAAAGGAAGGCGATGAAGCAAATTTCCCATATTTCCAAAGAGAAATTGTGAGTTTATACAATACACTATTGATTGATGAGGTTTATTTTACTGTGTCTTCTAGTTTCAAGGGAAGTAGGGCCATTGAGTATTGGATGCATGTTTAAAAAACACTCAAAGCACAAATAAAACATTTTTTTAAAAATCTAGTTATTAAATTTGAGATTTTTATGACTATTCTTTTTAACATTAACCTGAAGACAAGAGATAGTATACAATAGAACATAAAATCATAATAGCTTTTACTTATGTTATACATTAGGGTTCTAAAGAGCAATCATGGCTTTAGAAGACAAATACTGAAGAAACATATCTCTCATCTTTTGGTAGAGATGTGATGGGCCAGAGATGCAGAATGAAACATACATTTTCAGATATTGCTAAGGTTGATTTGTTACAAGAGAAATCTATGGGCTGAAAGTCATGGTAGGCTAGTGGGTAATGAAATATAA
Source organism: Gracilinanus agilis (assembly GCF_016433145.1). Taxonomy (NCBI): domain Eukaryota; kingdom Metazoa; phylum Chordata; class Mammalia; order Didelphimorphia; family Didelphidae; genus Gracilinanus; species Gracilinanus agilis. The sequence goes on along the minus strand of NC_058134.1, from coordinate 153,918,394 downwards.
CCAAAAAAAAGTAGCAAAAACATTTTTTGATTATGTAGAAGAAAACCAAAAAATATAGAAGGGGATGCAAACAAATTAACTCTTTTATTATGTAGTTATATGTAATATGTATGTGTATGCATATATATATATATACATTTTCCAAAAAAATATGTAACAGAAGTCCATAGTTTTTTTATACTGTCCTCTTTCAAGTTTTTTGTATATTGAAATAGTTATATTTTGTGTTTTTAAATTAACAGTTAAAATAATTAAAATAATTTTCACAAATATCTTATTTAAATTTTATAACATAATTGTGAAGTAGGTAGTTCAAGAAATGACTTTTTATAGATGAAGAAACTGAGTTTTAGAGAAATTGAATGACTTTTTCCATGTCCTACAGAGAATGAGTGATAGGTAAGAGTTTAATCTAAGTTGTCTGATTTTTAATCTGGTGTTCCTTCCAAAATAACATGCTTCCTCCAATGGCTAAAATTGTTTTCCCATAGTAGTCATTCTCTCCTCCAGAGATACTGATGAAGTTCCTTTTTCTTTGGTTACATATGTCTGGGGTTGATTCTATCACTTTCTCAGCCCTCACAAACAAACAGTGTGTATACTGTTAGGACTTGAGCTACTTCAATTTTATGCTTATTGAAATCCATTCAAATGATCCAAAAAAGATGAATGGAGGAGGAGGAAAACTAATGCTTCTCTTTTGACTGCTCTCCTTTTATAGGCAGTTGCATGGTGGTAATTATTTGACTTCTCAAACAAATTTAATAACCATACTTTTGGGAGCTAGATACTATTACTGTATTTTATATAGTATTAACTGAAAAGGATAGGAAAAGTAGCAGACTTTTTTTTTCCTACAGTAAATCAAGATGAAAATTAACTTAATGAATTATAATTTTAATTGTACTTATAGATTTTTAAGCCAGTTCTTGTGGATTTAATGTTTAATCTTTGGTTGTTAATATAAACTATCATAGAAAATGAATTCCCAAGTGTTTGAGCCAATTTAACTTTTGTAAGATGACAAATCCCATGACATCCAGTAGGGATAATTTCAACCTTTCATTTGCCCAGTGTAATTAGGCAAAGTTTCATTCTTGTGACAAAAAGAGAGCATCCTATTAGTAATTCCCACTCTTAAAAAACCTAGACTTTGTCTTGATCTTTTTTCCTCTCAAGTTCCAAATACTTGCACCAAGACAATATTATTCTTATATCACTAACTCTTCTCTCTCCCACGCTTCTTTTCTGCTTCATCACTTCTTTCTTCCACCTGCCCAGATTTAAATTTTGGTGCCCACACTCAAAAAAACCTTACCCAATGAAGGCTTCTTTATATGCTTCTATCTTGCTGTTCCTAAGATTTTGAACCTATTCTGTTTACTGTTTACTTTTATCACTTTGGCTAAACAGATCTCTTCTTTGTTTCTTTATCTGCCACTTCTGCCCTGACACTCTTTTAGTGGTAGCTAGTAAATAGTAGTGAATGTGCCATTTGCTTCTTTTTTTCCCCTTCTATTTTTAGTAAGCTGGTTCTTAGTTACTTCTAGAGATCTGGGCTCTCTAAGAGGTCATTTTTGACACTTTACAAATGTTCAAAAGATGTGACCCTAGGTCAAAATGTGTTTGCAATCTGTGGTAGAGAAGCTTAGTTAGATAATGCTATTCAGTTCAACAAGTGTTTACTATGTGCAAAGTACTATGTGACATGATGGGGGTACCAAAGATGCAAACAGAAACAAATCTTACTTTCAAGAAGCTTACAGTCCTCTAGGATGAAGCAAAAAGTGCAGATAAGTAGGTACAGGAAATAAAAGTAGGACCTCATTTTATGTGACTTTTGAGTAAATTGAAAATCACACATAATACTGAACCCCAATATTTAATAAGTATTTCTTATAATATGAACATAATTAGGCACTTTATGACTTTTTTTAGGCTTAACAGAGCTACTAGCATCACTACGCTTATATTTTGGGGTCATTATTAATAATTAAATAGTGTTAATGAAACAAACAAGCACTGCTCTTAGGAGGACATGACTTGTTACAACTCACAACTCTGGACAAAGAGATGAAGGAGCTAATGTTTGGTGCAAAACAATGTAATGATTCACACTGATGCTTCACAAAGTAAGAATGAGGGAGATTGATGAACTGTTGGGAGACTTCATGCTGCTTGGGGAAATGGCACAGATTTAGCACATAATTAAAATGCTTTATTCTACATATTTTCTGCCTTTATTTATTTATTTTTGGTTGTCCATCATGTATACCTGAATTTGTGTGTGTCAAGTTCTTGTAAAACAAGGTCCTACACTGTATATAAATCCAAAGCAATTTGAGGCATGGGGAGCACTATTAACGGAGAAAAGATAAGGTTCAAGTTGTTTAAATAGATAATGGCTGTCTTTGACTCTACTTGTGTTATCTCTTTTACTTACAATAAATCTGAGGTAGGTGTTATTCTTATCCCCATTTTACAGATCCATAATCTAGGTATTTGAGTAAGGGTAACAATGAAGTCTTTTTTGAAGGCTTGGCTTGGCTCAGTCCATAGTGGGAAAATATCAGTGGTTTTACTTTGTGCTAGAGAACATCTATTCCCTCTTTGGATGATCACAAGTAGCATATTTGCAGGTATGATATTGGTACAGGTAGATCCTACCTATGAAACATATCCTTGGGCACTTTCCCTGTCATAACTAGACCTAGTGCCTTTCTTCAGGGCTTTTCAAAGTTGTAAAAGAAGGCTTTGGACCTGGTAGCTGTGAATAAACTACTTGTGCCTCCAACCAAATTTAGTATGAGCCTGGTTCCAATGAAGAGCTCTTTCCTCAAAGCTACACAGAGAGATTCAGCTTCATTCTTCAGGCCTGGAGGGCACAGGGAGGATCAAAAGGACAGAAACTGGGCACAGAGTTGGGGCTGCTCCCCTTTAACAGTTGGGTTCATGTTTATAAGGTATTTGTGAGGAAAACCATTGAATGAATATAAATGAATAAAAGAAACTGACCATTTTATGCACCTTCTATTACTTGATATAGTTGGGGATTATAGTCTATTGCAGAAAGAAGTAGAAAATATTTCCCTACTGCCAGAACTTTCAGCTATTGTATAGCATCAATAATGAAAAGGAATAAATTAGAGTTCATAGGGATGCAGCAGTAGGAATGTCAGACAAAACCAAAAAGAGGAAGGTAATTTATGCAAGAGATCACTATTTAAAAAAACTTTTTAATATTCTGTCATTGAATTACATTAGTCCTCTTTATTTATGTTTCCTTAGGCCTTGGTTTGATTCGGTGTTCTTGATAGATTCTATGATAAATTATTCATTTGTATATAAATAAAGATAGCAGAATCTGGATGTGAGAAGTGTTGTACTGAGTGAAAGTAATCACTGTAAGGTAAAGGGTAATCCTGCATTAGCACATAAAATCTAAATTATGACACTTTATTTTTTGGACAGCACCTTATTATCTAGGAGTTAAATATGCTATGGGCATTAGGACTTAAGAAGACTAGAGAGAAAGTGTATTTTGAAGAAGACTGAACAGCTAAAGGTATACTGGCATCAGTAGCACAAGACCAAACCAGGAATGTGGACAGAGCCCACAAAGCAAGAAGACATAAGATATCTGAACTAAATGAAAACAAGGCTTAGTCCAAATTTTAGATCACAATCAGAATTCAGACAAAAGAGATTTACCAGATCCAGAGTCCACAAGGGAAAGGCAGGGTTCATACCAGAAAAACATGAAATGGAAAAGGAAGGATGCCCAGAAGACAAAATAAAGTGCTGTTGAACAAAAGCTTCCTGTAGAAGCATTAATAACTTGTCTAGGGAACTAGGACCAGAGGTAGACAAAACAAATATTGGTGGTCAGTGCACATTAACCTCATAATCATCACTATTATCCTACTGCTGGGTCAATAGTAGATAATTATGGTACATTGAACCTTAGAGTTCAAAGAGAATTTATCATTGTTCTAGTATAAATTTCCATTTTTATATAATTATCCACTTTCTACAAAATTTCCTGAAAAACAGTCACATATGCCTTCTGCTTAAAAATTTGCAGAGGGACAGGGAGTGAAAAGTATTTTAAGGCAGTCCCATTCTATCCCATTTGATATAGCTCCATTTTTGGTAAAGTATTTTTCCCAAATTAAGCTGAAACCTGCCACCATGTAACTTCTCTCCAATGGTCCAACTCCCTCTGTTCTCTAAAGCTATACAGTATGTAAGGGTAACTCGCTTCTATATAATATAATATAATATAATATAATATAATATAATATAATAT
>NC_058134.1:153877269-153909155 GCF_016433145.1 Gracilinanus agilis | reverse complement strand
CTTTATATATATATATATATATATATATATATATATATATATATATATATATATATATATATATATATATATATTCCTTGGACATAATAGACACTTAGTAAATATTAATTTGATTCAGCAAAAAAAATCATCTCATTCTCTAAAACAACTGAAATTTAAAAAAATGATTTAGAAATGATCATAGATATGAATCTCATAGCAGTGGAGTAGACCCTTAGACTATCAGTGTCTGTCCAAGAGGGATTTATAAGAAACTTTCTGAATCTAGTTGGTCTGACATGTGAATTAGCTAATATGTTTTATTACAAATGCAAAGTCAATGTATACTCTCATCTTTATGAAAAATGTGTGATATAGAAATATAAATTTTCATTTTGATTTTTTACTGATAGAATATATTACATACATCTACCAAATTAGGATATAAAGGCATACAATATGGTGAGTATTAATAACAATGACAGTATTGAAGATTAAAGTAAAAATATGGTGTCAGTAAAATGATTTTATTAGGATTTAGTCATTATAAAAAAAGGAAATATGATATAACTAAGGAATGAAAAATGTGATTGCTTGATACAAGCATATTTTAAAGTTTGGTCACTGGCTCCTGACTCTGATAATACATAGAGGAAGATGGTGAAAGAAGAGTGGAGAGATTCAGTACCTTGTGGCACAGTGGTTCTTTGAATCTATAATAAGTAATTATCCTCTTTATGTTATGATGTACCATCCCCTTTATTTGGCAGCTTGTTGTTACAGTAGCTAGGATTGGATCTGGAATCAAGAAGACTAGAGTTCAAGTCCTGCCCCAAATCACTTAATGCCTCTCAATTTTCTCATCTATAAAATGGAGATAAAAACAACTCTTACCTCCCAGGGTTGTTGTAAGGATAAAATGAGATAATATTTGTAAAGCACTTTGCAAACCTTAAAGTGCTATACAAATACTAGCAAGTATTATTTTTTAAAATAGTGATTAGTGATGCCCTTGCTAAATGTTTTCATGTTCAAAATATCTTTTCCTCCAGAAGCATCTGTTTTGAAGGTTTGGAATACCCTCTTCTTCAGTCTCTTCTTCTTACACTTATTAGTAAAATGCCTTTTTTCCCAGAAATTTGTTCATGTTACATCTTACATCTCTGTGACTGGTTTTATGATGCAATTTCTGTGCCATATGCGTGACTGCTGGTGGACAGTATGGTTCTTAGATTTGAACATCTTTACACTGTTGCTGCCTATGCTATCAGACACTCCTTAAAGCAGAATAGTTTAATAAGGGAAAAGAGAAAAGCAGATAAACATTTTTATAGAGTGAATAAATACATCTCGAATCAGAACCCTAACAATTCCATTTCTCAGTGCAACTACCACAAAAATGCATTCACTCTGGGCTCAGCAAAGTGAAAATTATCTTAAAATCAACTTTTAAAAGAACAATTGAGTTGAGGGTGAGGGGAAGTTGTTTGGGAATCTGAACATTGGGACACAAAGTCCTGTGAGAAGAGAGAATCCAGACTGTTATTAGCCCACGAAGAGAAGACAATAACCACACACTGCTGACCAATGTGGGACAAGATTCTGATACTGTGAAGCCACTAAGCAAGTTTGGTTCACTGAGGGAGAAATCAGGGTATGATTGGGTCAGAGGAGAGCTCAGTTGAGGTGTGGCTGCAGGTGGTGGAGCAACTATCATCTGGTAGTTTCTTATTATAACTAATTATTCTTGTTAACTAAGTACTGAGCTTAATTATTTCTGTTTGCCATAGTATAAGTGCTTTCAGAGCTTTATAGATTTCAGCACCCTGGACAAAGTCCTAGTTACCTTACCTTTAAAAAGTATGTAACTTGGTCTTGAACAAATATATTACTATTTATAAAAGAAAGGCCCGTAGATGTTGCTATAATAGAATAAGAATTCTTTTAAAATGTTGCTGAGTTTATAATAATTTTCTCATTTTGCTTTTCCTCATTCAGTTGTTACCAATACTGCAGTTGTATGATAGAATTTGTGTAGGACTGTCTAATTCGTACACTAAAAAGGAGTCTACCCATTTCTACCCACTTTACTATTTCTATTTGTTCTCCTCCCCCAATGGCATTCTTTTTTATATTGGTCAGTGATGGAAACTGCTTCCCTTATATTTCAGAAAAAACTGAAAATGAGAGTCCACAGGTTTTGAAAACTATATTAGTTCCTCCTGTAGATGCTGGTGGTTATGTGGAAAAGTCACTATTTGCTGCAAATATGAATGAAGCCATACTTCTCAAAAAACCCTTACTGCCTTAGTCATTATTACTTTATGAGATGTGACACCTGCTTTACTATTTCCCTTCACTAATTAGACACAGTCTTACATTCTTGAGTATTCCATCATGCCAAGTCTATGGCAGCTAGGTGGTACTAGCTAGATTTTCAGGTCTGTAGTCAGGAAGACCTGAGTTCAAATCCAGCCTCAAATCTAGCTCTTTGACCCTGGGTAAGAATTTTTACTCCAGTATATTTGTCAAGAAAGCCCCAAATGCAGTCATGCAGACACAACTGAACCAATTGAACAACAACAACAAAACTCTAGGAACTGTTATCTCTACCATAAATTTCAAAGTTCTCATAGCATACTCTGAATAAGGTCACATTTCCTTGTCATCTTCTGAGTTTCTCCTTTATGCTGCTTAGATTAGCAGTTTTTTTGATTAGTAGTTCTGATCTTGAAGAAAAGACACCAGAGAGAAAGAAGTAGATTCTGTTCTCTTGACCTATTATAAATTGTTATTGGCTTTGGATATATACACACATGGGTCTCTTTGAAACTATTTTAATGAGAACATGTTAAAAATTCTGCAAATTCAGTGAGCTAGGTGGCTCAGTCAATAGAGAACCAGGCCTGTCTAGAAGGTCTTGGGTTAAAATCTGGTCTCAGATACTTCTTGAGCCAGGCACTTAATCTTAATTGCCTAGCCCTTACCACTCTTCTGCTTTAGAACCAATGCATAGTATTGAATCTAAGACAGAGGGTAAGGGTTTTTTTTTAATTCTCCAAATAATTCTTGGATTGAAGAATTCTCTGGTCTGTATGTAAAAGAACCCTGTCCTCTCTAGTCCTCCCCATTTCCTCTTCTGAAGCTAGTTTTGTTATTAGATTTCATAGATTAACTTAAACCAAGAGAATGGGCAATTTAACACTACTGCATATTGGAATAAATTAATATGAAATGGAATTATTCTCAAATGTTATGTGCAACAGGATAAGAAATGGAACACGTGTTATTTTTGATAGGCTTTTCAGTTTGAGTTGGGATTTTGAATGTTTATTCTTGCATTTTTGAGGGACCAAACTGTTTTTGACATGTCATATTATACTGGGCATTGTTTAATCTTGATACTTCTGTGCTTTGTAGCACAGACTTTTGGCTGTCTAGAAAGCGAGTTAAAGAATTCAATTAATGCATATGATCTTGCAACCTGAAGAGCCTTCTTGATTGAGATATCCAAAACAGAGCACCAGTTGAGCAACACAGACTTGAAAAGATAGTCATGAATCTGTGATCTATTTGTTAGGAAATTGAGATTTAAAGCCTTGTACTTGTACTTACTAATTTAGCAGATGAATTTTTATCACTATGGCTTTTCTCCCCTTCATTGAATAAAGTACAACTCAAATTGTACTTTGTTATAAATTGAGATGTGTGGATCTCTTGTTGTAGGTGCATATGAGTTCTTACTCTACATGCAGTTAACTTCAGCATAATAATCCTTTTATATTGCTGACAATTCAAAAAATGTTTTAAAATTTTGTTACCAGTGACAGTCACACATGAGTTCTAAAGATAGTAATGAGTTGCCATAAAAACTGACTTTAACAGTGCCCCTCAGCCAAAGAATGATATGGACTTTTCCGGAAGTGATGCTGCAGAGGGCATACAAACATCAAAAAGTTGTTTGTTGTAATAATTATATCTAGCATTTATATAGCAAAGTTTGCAAAAATTGTTGCCTCATTTGATATAAGATACATATCAAATCTGATGACAAATCTTCATCCGTTATCTCATTTGATCTTCACAAATAAACATGAGATGGGGGCTCTTATTGCTCCCATTTCACATGTGAGGAAACTGAGAGAGGTTAAGTGACTTGCCTACAATCACAGAAATGTCTGAGGCATTATCTGAACTCAGATCTTCCTGACTCCAAATATAATTTTCTATCCAGGTGATACCTAATAGGTTCAGAATATCTCTCTTGGGTTTGTATATTTTTCTTCATTCTAACTAGAAAACCAATATATAATGACTCCAATTGTACCAAAGCAAGTGCTGCACCCTCGAAGTAAGTTCAGTCATTTTGGAAGGTTTGTTGATAATTTGAAATAAGTGACTTGATATAGTGGATAGGATACTAAAGCTAGGAATAGTTGGCTTTAGATCCCATCTCCTCCATGTGTCTCATAGGTTTGTCTGGGTTTTACTTATCAAGTTTCATAAAGGTTGTGATTGGATGGAGAAAAATTCTGACACCTAGATTTCTCTACACAGTTTACTAGGGAATTTTTTTGTGCATAGGAGCATAGATTTACTTATTCCTTGGGGACTTGAAGTAACTTAAAGTTTCTAATTTGTTTTATCTAAGTGTACTTAAACCCATTGGAAAGAATTAAAAAAAAAACTCAGTAAAATGATTATCTTGGATCTCTTAACTATTTCCTTTGGAAAGGAAATAATTAAAATGGTTTTATTTTTGCACTTGCATATTCTAGTCTAAATGACTCAAAATATATTATACAATTTATGCAAAACATATCATACAAATGAAGTACAACTTGATAAACCAATTTCCCAGAAGTTGTAGCTATTAGATGCCTACCCTAGTTAAACAAAGAATAATTTCCTCCCTCTGACCCTCCCCCAATGCAATGGCCACTCCTAGATTGATTACATTACAGCCTTGTTTCTTCCCCTGCCCCTAGGACTCAATGCATAAATGCCATATTTTATTCTTTTTTAAACTCTTACCTTACATCTTGGAGTCAATACTATGTATTAGCTCCAAGGCAGAAGAGCAGGAAGGGCTAGGCAATGGGGGTTAAGTGACTTGCCCAGGGTCACACAGCTGGGAAGTGTCTGAGGCCAGATTTGAACCCAGGACCTTCCATCTCTAGGCCTGGCTCTCAATCCACAGAGCCACCCAGCTGCTCCCAGATGCCATATTTAATATAGACACCAATCAGCTTTAACTTTGTTGCAAATAAGAACTTCTGAGCACAAGTGACCCACCAGCCTCAGCATCTCCTGTTACCAGCCGCATCAATACCTGGGCTTCTTGTCTCCTCCTGACTCCCAATATAGAACACCTAGGTGGTGGAGTGAGCCACCATATAATTTAAGGGAGTTCCAGTCCAAAGACAAACTTTTCCAACTTTTCATAGTTTCTTCTCAGGCTGTTCCTGGCAGAAAATACACAGGATGAGTGCAAGGAGTTGATGGATGATAAAAACAAGACTCTCGTCCCATGTTAAGGAATATTGCATTCCTGAGTATATATTTTCAAAATTAAATCATGATTTCTGTTTGCATGTATTTCTATCCTTTAACATGAGTTGAGACAGAACACTTTTGAGATAGGCTTTCTGGGGAGGCTTCCATGCTTCTAAAGCTTTGGGATCCATGTGCTAAAAAGACTTAATTTCATACTGTCCCTCTTTTTAGACTATAAACTAGCACAATATCAGTATCTTTAAAGAGTAGTAGAAAGGGGAAAAAAACACATTGTTTCATTGAGCCTTCTGGCAGAGTACATTGATTTTATTTATAGATTCCTATTGATTTTTAGTGTTACTTTAATCTGTTTTGGTGTGAAGTACCCAGGATAATTGCTGTAGATGGGGAAAGATACCTCCCAAATAGCAGGTGCGGTGCATCTGGAAAATCTCACATGATTGATTTAGGTAAAGGAGCTTTAATTTTTAAATTGCTTTTGAACTTTTCATTATGGAAAAGAGAGAAAAGAGGGAAGGGTAAAGGAGGGTAATCGTGCTTGGCCCCTGGCTACCTCCCAATCTGTGGTATGGATTAATGAGATAATGCACGTGTAGCATTTGTTGTGTCTTGAAGAATGATTCTACATAAATATGAGGTATTAATATGGATACCATGCAGAAGTACTTGGAGGTACTAATTTTCACATTCACTTGATAAATAGTGGAATACAACTATAATAATTTAGATGCGAGAGGTAGATATCTATTGGTAATGGGGAGAAAAGAAAGAGCTTCAGAGGAGGGGAGATTTGTGGATAGAGTGAGAAACTATCAATTTTTCAAATTCAGAAAAATCTTGCTTGATTTATTATCATTTTTATCTTTTCAATGCCATATTTTTTCAGCAAGATTAGATTTTTTTCAGCAAGATGAGATTTAAGTATAGTCTTTCAGTGGAAATTTGATTGAGATCTAACTCCTTTAAGAGAATGATATGTGAGAATAAAAGGGGTAGTGATCAGCCCTGTAGGTAGAGGAGTTGTTGCCAGTGCTAAAACTTGCACCACCACTGACCTTTATTTTTCTTCCTGGATACTTCTTCAAGAAAAAAATCTAAAAGTACGGTTGGTTAGAAGAGCATTAAACTGGAAATCAAATTATTTGGTTTCTCATTTCGGCTGCTCACAATTTCATATTTTCTTTAATCCTTTGCTAATATATTATAAATAACTTTGGTGGGGCAGGGGAGGGAGATCATAAGTGTCTAGAAACATTTGGCCAGGTTGATTAAAATACAAATTGCTACCAATTATTTAGGAAATGGTCATATTAGAATCATAGAACTGAGATTAATCTCTAATTCAATTTAATTCAATTAATTAGGCATTTAATATGCATTAATCTATGCAGAACACTTTGCACTAGGTTCTAAGGTATGCTATTTAACTAAGACAGTCTCTTTTTTCCTTAGAGCTTACAATTTTATATGGGGTTAGCACAGCCAAAGAAACTATCACAACACAATATGGGGTAAGTATAATAGAGGTTCCAGATAAAAGTTCTCTGTGAGGTCTGAAAGAGTTCACTATTAAATGCTGCAATCAGTATAGGATCCTAGAGAGAGGAGGTATTTGAGTTAAATTTTATGGGATAGTTAGGAATTCAGCAGCAAAGGCAGGGAAGTCTGGCATCCTAGTCTTAGGGAACATATGAAGTGGGAAACCACACATTGTGTTGAGGAGAAACATCCTAAGAGTCATTCATATTTATGGCTAATGTCAAAGTGCTTATTGCTTCTTTTATTCTTGACTTAAAAACTCTTTTTTTATTCCTAGCTTGTCCCTTGGTCTAGTTATCGACAATATAGCAAAAGAAAATGGAGATGAAACTCAAGTTGGCTATTTTAAGTTTTTTAAAATTATTTTATAAATAACTCAGGTAAGAGGCAAAGAGGATAATGCTATAATAGTGGATAAAAGTGGATTAGGAGATTATCAGTAGAATTTAGTGAGCTATATCTTGCTCCTATCTTTTAGGTTCACAATTAATGAGTGCTAGTTGTGTCTCCTTGAGCTAGAAGCCGTCTCATGTAAACAAAATAAGAGATTTTTTTTCCCTTTATGTTCTTCAAACTTGTACATTGCGTCAAGCTATTACCCTGGCTGTGACTTTTTTGTTTATATAATTTGTCCAGAATTTGTTTAGAGATTAGGAACATAGAGGCAGAATTTTTTAGGATTAATACTTTAACACAAATTTATACACATATATATGTGTTTTTGTATACCTACACACATATGCATATATATGTATATTTAAGACCCAAATATAAAACCCAGCCCATATGCAAATAGGCCACCCTATCTGGAAATTGTTAAGTGAGATCTGCCCTAGTGTGAAGGAAGGTAAATTCAATATTTACCCTTAAAAGATTAATTTAAAAACATTGTTTGAAATGAAAAAAATAACAACAATTAAAATGTTTACCAACTATATTTTAAGGTTTTTTTGTTCCCAAACTATTATTAAAAATAAAATTATTTAAAAATATATTTCATTATTTTAAAAATAGTATTTTTAGTTGTTAGGTAGTTTTATCTACTTTTCTTTTCACTTCAAGGAAAGTTGTGATTTTTTTTGTTTATTTGTTTCATTTTAATTAAATTTCCTTATTTTGAAAGGCACCTATTAAGGAAAAGAACACTTATCTGTCAAACATATAAATGTATGTGGATGGATATGGAAATGAGAAATTTATCTCACAGGTAAAAAGTAGAAGAACAAGGATTAATTTATAATTCTATACAACTTAAAAAATAGCTACTGTAAATGTTTTTTATATTTATAGAGCCTCTCCAGCTTTCTTTGGACTCTTTGTCTTTGTAGTGATATTACTGACATGAGGGTCATACACAGTTTAGTAATTCAGGGGCATAATTACAAACTGATTTCTAGACTGGTAGGTCAATTCATAGCACCACTAATGGAAAGTCAATGTGTTCATTTTCTTATAGACATCTAACATTTGTGATTTCTCCCCCTTTTTTTTTTAGTCAACTTCAACAATCCAATATGTGAGGTGGAGCCTCAGACTCACTTTATTTGCATTTCAATAATTTTTAATGATATGGAATCTTTTTTTTTATAGGGCTCTTGATTGTTTGTATTTTTTTCCCTAGTGTCAAATCCTACCTGTCAAATCCTTTGGCTACCGATCAGTTGGGGAATAGCTCTTAGTCCTAAAATTTTAATCAGTTCCTTACATATCTTGGAAATTAGACCTTTATCAGAGAAACTTGCTACAAAGAATTTTTCTAGTTAACTACTTCCCTTTTGATATTAGCTATATTGGTTCTGTTTGTACAAAACCTTTTCAATTTTAGATAAGCAAAAGTATGAATTTTATCATCTGGGATTCTCTTTATTACTTATTTGGTCACAAACTCTCCCACTATTTGTCTGAGAGTTAACTTCTTTGAGTCTCTAATTTATCATGTAACTTTTTATATCTAAATAATTCATCCATTTGGAGCTTATTTTATTTTATGGTGTGACATATTGGTCCAAACCTAAATTTTGTTAAACTACTTGCCTCTTTCCCAGCAGTTTTTGGTAAAAATGATGAGTCCATAGTCCATGTGTCTAGGAGTCCATGAATCCATTTCAGCCTCCTTATGGTTTATCTAATAGTAGGCTAATAGGTTTAGTTTTTTTATATTAGTTTATATTTTTTGTTGTAAACAGAATTGGCCATATTAATAAATAAATATAACAAAATATGTATTTATATCAATAGAGAAAATACCTTTTAACAAAATGAAGTACTTATTTCTATAAAAAATTAGAAAAATAGGAATAAATATACCTTTTCCTAACATAGGTATATATATCTAAATCAAAGAACCAGAATTGTATGTTATGGAAATAAAGGAGTCCATTCCATAAAGATGCAAAAACAGGTATGTCCATTGTCTCTACTGCTATTTACTATCACACTAAAAATGCTAGCTACAACAAAAGAGATAAGAAAAGGAAGTTGATGGAATAAGCATAGGCAAAGAAGAAATAATTATCACTTTTTGAAGATAGTATGATATTTTACTTAGAGAGCCAAATAGCAAAGTAATTAAAATAATTTAGATATAATTTCAGCAATGTTTTGGAATATGAAATCAAATCAATCAAACTGATATAATAAATTCTCATAAATTATTGATATTTCTAAATAAGTAATCATCGAAATCAGCAAGAAAAGATAGAAAGATACATTCTTTTAAAAACAACTAGAGAATGTTTAAAATACTTAGGAATCTATTTAACAAGATACACAGAAGGATAATATCAATGCATATATTATGCTTCTGTTATGGCAATAAGAAGAGATCTCATAATTGGATAAATAATAATTGCTTAAGAAGAGGCTAAGCCAATATAATAAAATGACTCTTAATTAATTATTTTTTTTTACTTTTTAAGTGTCAAACTGAACAAACTAGCCTAGGATTTCTTTATATAACCAGAAAAAGTAATAATAAATTCATTTGGAGGAGTAAAATGTCAGACATTTTTAGGAAAATAATGAAAATAAGTCAGAAGTACCTACCACTACTATACTACAAAGCAGTAATTATCACAGCTATTTGGTATTGACTTAAAAAATAGGAAATTTCATTATTTCAACTGATGTTGCTAACTAGAGGCTAAGATCAATCATTTCTATCTGCAGAAAAAGTATAAATGTTATCAATATTCTTTAAATTTTTAGGCCCAGTGATAGGACCGTAGTTATAGTTCTTTACTAATTTTAATTCAATATGTATTAAGTACTTATGTGCTGAACACTGTGCTTAGTTTTGATGTTACTGATTCTGTCATCATGAAATGTACTCAGGGGAATATAGGCAGGCAGGGTTTTGTTGTTCAGACGTGTCTGATTCTCTGTGATTCCATTTTGAAGATTTTCTTGGCAAATATACTAGAGTGCTTTACCATTTCCTTTTCCAGCTCATTTTACAGATGAGGAAACTGAGGCAGAGTTAAGTAACTTGCCCAGGGTCACACAGCTGGTAAGTGTCTGAAGCTGATTTTGAGCTCATGAAGATATCTTCTTGATTCAAAGCCAAGTGTCTTGTGCAGAGCAACACCCATATAACATGAATACAAACTTAGAATGCTGAACTTACTAAATATATAAAAACTGATTTTCAGAATAACCAGACTTTTCCAATGGCTTTCACTTTAACAGGTATATGGAGAACTTATTTCACACATGAAAACTGTTTAATATTGCTCTGTTTTAAGATCATTCTCTAAAACATAAAAAATTTATATTCTAGACCATCTCTGTGACTTTGACTTAAATCTTCTAATAATGTCTCAAATTTGGTTTTGTATTTCATTAAATGTCAATTTAAGATATATTGTAGCCTCTGTGAGACTCTTTTGTTGTGGGATTTCCAGAGCAAAAAATTACACTACCCCCACCTCCAGCTTATTTGATGGGGACCTGATTTCTGTGTTGCATGGCATAGATTTCAAATCAGAAGTGATGCTCTAGTCATATTTCTGACATTTTATTGTGAACTTTACCTTGATATTTGACTCTGCATCCTATTTAGGGATATGTTCTTGGTTCTTTAAAGGAAATCAGTGGGTGTAGACTAGTGGCTAGAACTTAAATGTTACTGGGATGTAGATAGCAAGTTTGTCAAAGTTTACTAGGATGAAGTCATAGACCTTTTTGGTCATCCTGATCTGTAATATGAGATGTTGGATAGGAGACTTCCAAGGTCCCTTCCAACTCTGAATTCTATGATTTCTGAGCATACAGCCATAGACAACCATCAGTACTCACCTGGTATGCTTTTTTCCCTTTTTCCTTCAATAAGTTTTGAGGTAGTACAATGAAAACAAAATAGAAAACCCATAAAGTATGCTATGGCTGAAGAAAGACTGAAAGCACTTTCTAATCTTTAACTGGAAAGGTTGGAGCAGAGGGGTTTCTCAAGTCCCTCAGTTAAACTATTGATTTTTTTCCTTTCTCTTTTGGTAGAAATACTCTGTGAAATACCTCTCAGAGATAGAAAAGCAGTTTTCTGAATGGACAACGCCCAGCTGCTTCTGGTGAATACTGTAGAATTTTCTGCTGAAATGTTACCCTTCTATTCTGGTGAAAGAAGGGAGCCCAAAGGGAAATGTTAGCCTTTAGGAAAGGTTACTAAGGGGAGACTTTTTGCCCTTCTCTAGATATTTGCTCTTTACTAGATTTAGGAGCCCAGATAGGGGATGGTAAGGCAAAGGTAGACAGTTACAAATATGGGAACTGTGGTATAGTCACAGAAATGAATGAAAGTAAGACAAAAAAGAAGTAGTTAGGTGAGGAGAATCATTCACTATATATATATATATATACACGAAAGAGCAACCGAGCCTGGCGATTTCCTGTTCAAAAGTGGCAAAATTTTATTTTTAATGAGAAAATATTGTTTTTAGTTTCAAACATAAACAGGAAAAAATTGACAAAACTTAGCAAATTTTAAAAATGAGAAATTATGCATAGCTGAAGGCCTAGAACATTGGAACATGTGAACCTTTTGAGGTTCCTTACTTCAGCTATGGTTTCCCTTTTATCTTCATAAATATCTTTTTGTGGGTTTTGAGGTTTATTGCTACTTAATATATTGGGGTTTACAAAGCCAGCCAAAAAGAGGCTTATCATTTCTGCCAAGGCATTAAACCAACAATTTGGCAGGCTGTCACCAGGTGAATAATGGTTATTATTTTATGGGTGGGTAGGTCAGATGTCCCAGGCATAAATAAATAAGATAATAGGAATGGAGCATATAATCTGGAAATTTTTGCTTTTTTATATAATAAATATAATTATTTAAATAACAGTATGAATATTGATTGGTCTCTCATTTTTGCTTTGAATGATGCAATGAACAATTTAGCACAGGGATTCTTTTTTTTTTGGTATCAAAGCATTTTTTAATTTTTCTAAATAATTTAATCATGTGGACATCAAAGTAAGTAATAACTAGCTTTGGGGGTAAATTTAACCTGAGTTTGCTTTTTTAATTTTAATTTTTTAATTTTTGAAATTTATTTATTTAATTAATTTAGAATATTTTTCCATGTTTACATGATTCATATTCTTTCTGTCTCTTTCTCCCTTTCCCCTCCCGTAGTCAATGAGCAATTCAACAGATTTTACATATATCCTTGATCAAGACCTATTTCCATATTATTAATATTTGCAATAGAGTGATGATTTAGAGTTTACATCCCCAATCATATCCCTATTGAACCATGTGATCAAGGAAATTTTTTTTCTTCTGTGTTTCTACTCCCACAGTTCTTCCTCTGAATGTGGGTAGCATTCTTTTCCATAAATTCCTCAGAATTGTCCTGGGTCCTTGCATTGCTACTAGTAGAGAAGTCCATTACATTTAATTTTATCACAGTGTATCAGTCTCTGTATAAGGTTCTCCTGGTTCTGCTCCTTTCACTCTGCATCAATTCCTGGAGGTCATTCCAGTTCACCTGGAATTCCTCCAGTTTATTATTCCTTTTTATCACAATAGTATTCCATCACCAACAGATACCAGTTTGTTCAGCCATTCCCCAATAGAGGGGCATCCCCTCATTTTCCAATTTTTTGCCACCACAAAGAGCGCAGCTATAAATATTTTTGTATGTCTTTTCCCCTATTATCTTTTTAGGGTATAAAACCAGTAGTGGTATGACTGGATCAAAGGGCAAGCAGTCATTTAAAGTCCTTTGGGCATAGTTGCAGGGTTGCCTTCCAGAATGTTTGGATCAACTCACAACTCCATTAGCAGTAGCACAGGGATTCTTAACACTGAAGCTGAGAACTCATTTTAAAAAATCTTTCAATAATTATATTTCATTGTAATTAGTTTTCTTTGTCGGGTCACTTCTACTACTACTGGGTACTTTATATAGCACTTATATAGCATTTAAAATTTGCAAAGTGCTTTATGATGTTAAATCATTTAATTCTCAAAATCCTGTGAAATAAGGTGCCATTATTATTACCATTTTACAGACATGTAAACTGAGGTTGAGAAGTTATATAATTTGCACAGCTGGTGCTTTAGACAGGATGTGAATTTGGACTTTCTTGACTCCAGGCCCTCATTTGCAACATATATATGTATATCAACATATCAATATATCTATATAGATAAACACATTTACCACTTACTTCCTTTTCCCTCTAGCCAAAAGGATTTGGCCATGAAATCACAGACAGACAGGAAATATTATCATTCACACTGTCATTTTCTAAAATTCCTGAAGGTCTTCCTTTCACCTCTATCCACAATATGAATCAACTCCTGTAAAATTACAGAGGAAAGTACCTCAAATTTTATGCTGGAATTACTGTCATGTCATGAATGCAATAGCCCTCTGATTATAAACATCAGGTGAGATATATAACAGTGATATTTGCCTAAAATTCTACTTCTGACTCTCTCTCTCTCTCTCTCTCTCTCTCTCTCTCTCTCTCTCTGCATATATGTACATATATATGTATATATATATTTAAAGGCAGGAAAAATAAATCTCTAGTTGTTGATTGATTGAAGAAACTTTGGATATTGGGTCTGGAGAACAAAAGATTCAGAGGGGACATGATAACTACCTTCGAATGTCATATAGAAGAGATTAGACTATTTGGCTAATGAGGGTAGAAGCAAGAGCAATAGTATAGACATTGCAATGAGGGTGAATTTAGTTTTAATATCAGGAAGAAAGTATCCATCTAAAAAAAAGCTGTCCAAAAGCTGAATGGTTCCCTCTTAAGGGATAGTTTACCCTCACTGGATGTTTTCAAGCAGTCTGGATGAACACTTGGATAGAATATTATACTGTGGTTACAGCCTAGACAATGAGGTCCCTTTTAGGTCTATAACTCCCAGGGGTCCCAAGCCCTTGCATCTATGCCTCTCTTCAGTGCATCAGGGTCTTATCTTCTTAAAATTGTCATCTCTTCAACTATAGTTACTTACCAGTGAAAGAACTGTATGGGCTGAATTACTCTCAGTGATCCAAGAGCATCATCACTATGTATTGCTCCTTTTTTTCTTTAAATGTGCCAGTTGGTTGTAGACAAGCAGAAACACTGGGGAACTTGGCAGCTTACTTGTTGTATCTTCTTCCTGCCATATTGCCTTTTCTGTTGTGTGAAGAACCTTATTCAAAATTGTTATACTGCTTCTGCAAAGCTGTCTTCTACTATCTCTGATTCAGAATCAGAATGTCCCCAGAAGGTCATTATCATAAATTATCTTTCCTTATATTCATTAAAACCACTTGAGAAGAACGTAACTTCTGCAGTTTATCAACCAGTTACTCCTTTATAAAGACTGAAAATTCAGAGTGAATTTCTGAGGTGAGAATGCCTGATTGCAAAAATGCCAGGTTTGGAATCAGAAGATCTTGTTTCCTATCCTCTCCTTCATCTATGAAATGAGGAGGTTGCACTATAAAACTCTTAGGTTCATCAAGCTCTAAATGTATAATGTTATTGGGCATAAAAGAAGAGTAATGATCTGATAATAATACCTTTAGTTCTGTGTGTGTGTGTGTGTGTGTGTGTGTGTGTGTGTCTAGCCATATGGAGTTCAGGATCCTTTTAAATCAGGGTTTCTTTGGCAGTCTGGTGAAGCCTAAGGACCTCCTCTCAATACTATTCTTAAATGCATATAACAAAATGTGTAGAATTAGAAAGAGAATCAATTACAGTATATTGAAATATAATTTTCAAATTATTTTTAAAATTAGCTCACAGCTCCCAGGTTAAGAATAACTATTCTAAAAGAACAATAAGGCAATCAACCCTATTGTAAGGTGTTAAGAGCTAATTGATTCCATCTTTACTGAAGCCTTCTTTGAGGACCTGCCACTAATCTATAGTTATTCTCACTGGATACCCCTGGATCAACATGATTGATTCATGGAAGGCAGTGTGGTAGAACTGATAAAAAGCTGGCATTAAGGAGTCACCTGGTTGCATAGATTTATGAATTTCCTTCCTTTCTTGCTGATTCCCTCTGTCCCACTGCCTTCACTTATTCAGATTAAATCACTCAACCACACCAATGTCCCTCAAGTCTACTAAGTTATAGGAAGAGTTTGCACCATTAATCAACTTTTTTAGACCCTCACTTACCACTGTTTTAAAAACATGAAAAATTCCTCACCAAGCCCCATGTTACATTAATGATTAAAAAAATATCCATTGGAGTATGAGGAAGATGAGAGCATATTTATGGTAGAATGGTAGAAAGGGAATGAAAGTTCAAATCAACAAATTGTAATTTAGTAGCTACTATGGCCAGGAAGTATCTTAAGACACTGGGGAAAGAAAGGCAAAAAAGCAATAGAAAGAGTAACATATTGGGGGCAGCTGGGTAGCTCAGTGGATTGGGAGCCAGGTCTAGAGACAAGAGGTGCTAGCTTCAAATCTGGCCTCAGACACTTCCCAGCTGTGTGATCCTGGGCAAGTCACTTGACCCCCATTGCCTACCCTTACCACTCTTCTGCCTTGGAGCCAATACACAGTCTTGACTCCAAAAAGGAAGGTAAGGGTTTTAAAAAAAAGAGTACCATATTAAGGAATATGGTAAAGAATGTGTTCAAGAACACAATCCTTGGAAAAATATAGGGAATCTGGCTGTGAGATAGGATTCAAAGAGGAGAAAATTAATGTGAAAGTGGAGAAATTTTGAGATAATAGCATATGTTGGAACAAAGAAAGTTTCAATGATTAGAGAGTTTTCATTATAAGACTTTGAATTCATTGAAGTCAGAGTAGACAGGAAAGGGAACAGTGGAATTGTGCTTCATTTGCTGTAGAGAACAATGGGACATTAAGGAGATGAAAAAATGATTGCCATTCAGCAGTGAAAGTCATCTGATTTGTGAATTTGTAGTGGAACCCAGCAGTATTGTGTATTTGTGTAGTGACCCTCTGTAGCCTGGGAATGAAAATGGGTAAAGTGCAGGATGAAGATCATTCATGGCTGGGTAATGGCATAGGGAGTAAAGGTACCAAAGATGATGATGCATGGCAGTCAAGATACTGGAGAGGTTAATAAAACTAAAGCTGTGGTTGACTGGGAGAATAAGAAAAGGTCAGGGAAATGAGATTTTCAATGAGAAGGAAGAGTAGGTTAAATGAATATGAGGGAATGAAAGAGATTCAGAGTTGGGAGGTTCTCCTCAAATTGGAGTTCTGAGATCAACCTCTTGGAGGGGGAATAGTTCTAAATGCTTCAGAGTAGACTTTTGAAGGAGAACAGTGAAGGTGAATGAAGTCCAAGAACTTCAAGGTCAGGGTTTGAAATCTGTCATCAACATAGAAGTAATAGGCATGAATTTCAAAAGAGGAGATTTAGTTGCTCTTTAAACACCTGCTTTCTCTTTCTGTACTTATTACTGACTCAGCCAATCAGGTATAATTACCTCTAACTATATCCAGCTGTGCCTCCCATTTCTATAGGGAAGTTCTCTGCACAATTGTGTCCTAATGCACAATTATATTAGCAAATTTGTCTTTGTGAATATATTTCATGGTTATGACTCTAGCCACATTCTTAATAAGTCATTCCAAAATGTTCAGTAAATATAACATAGAGAAATGAAACAAATGAGAAGCTGGCTAATTTGTATTAGTGATGGGTAAGTCCATTTGTGGCTTACTGAATTTTGAAAAATAGCCAGGAATATGGAGAAAAAGGAGGGGTGGGGAGAAGAAAATGAAATAAATGAAGCTTACTGCACTGCAGAGTGCTTTTCCCCATTTATTTTGCCAAGTATGGTTTGCTGTTAATTACATATTTATGATAATACTTTGTAGTTTCCTCGTGAATGTCCTGGAGCATGTTTTCTAAAAGTAATGAAGATTGTACTACCTTGAGCCCTGCAGCTACATTGCTCTTCCATTAAATCCCAGATGAGAAGTGGGGCAAGACTGAATGTCAGGTTTTCTATGAGAATTATAGTTTGTGGATTAACTTTTATTGTGAAAATTAACTGGGGTCTGATGAATATCCAATTGAAATATTGAAAGGAATACATTGATAACACATTTGATAAAGACTATTAATGTTCTAGTTTCAGTGTATTTGCATAATTCTCATGGATTTGAGGAAGAACTATGAATGCCTAGTTGAAAACAGAATTATGTCCATTTCACAGAAGTATTCCTAAGGATTTAAGGGCATTGAACTATTACTGGGAGAGAGAAGGCTCTAAGACACCATCTTATAGAAATGGGATAGCTACATTGGCAAAATGTGAAATTAGTCTTGGGAAGAGTTTAGTGGAAATATTTCAATTTGTGATTTAAGTCAGTATTTCTTGCTAACTAAAAAGAAAAGAAACAAAACAAGCATATATTAAATTTCTACTATGTGTCAGCCACTATATGAAGCGCTTTACAAATATTATTTTATTTAATCCTCATAATAATCCTGGGAGGAGGTGCTTCTATAATGATTTTATATTTGAGGAAGAAGAGACAAATAGTGATTAAATGACTTGCCCAGGGATGCATAATGAATGTTAGAGGTTAGGTTTGAGGTTGTGTCTTTCTGACTCCAGACCCAGAACTTTATCTACTGTCCAATCTAACAATGCTAGGTATTAAGTTCTGTTGTTTCTAGCTGCTAAAGGACATCAAGCATCAGCACTCTGTGACAAAGCCCTGATTGTCCTTCCTTATTTATGGCTCTGGGATAGTAATAATATAAGTGATTGTTTAATGTTTTGCTTGAAAAGTTCATGTATTACATTTTCTTGGCACCAGGATGAAATCTTGTCTCTATCTCTACTTGAAAACATTTTTAGACAAGATGCCTTGTATACTTATCACCTCTTTTGATTGAAAAAGTCCAATAGAACTGGCCAGTATTTTCCCAACAGTCCTCAAGACATATGAGGTTAACTTTGAGGATATGTATTGAATAATGGATGGTAACTGTTACACTGGGGAAGAGAAACAGCTAAAAATGGGAATCTATAAATAGAAATATGATTGGAACCTTTATCAGCAAGTAAAAGTGCATTGTGTGTACATGTTGTGTGTATACACACATGAAGGAGAAGTGATTTTGTCAATATAGGGAACTCCCATCTACAATTTAGTTGATGAGTTTTACAGAGATTAAGTGACTTGTGATGTCACACTACCTCCATCCCCCATCCCCTGAATATGATCAATGCCAAAGTACCCTATAACCTCCAGTATCTAATATAAAATGCTAGGTTTGCTTGTTAAAGTCCTTCATAGGATGTTCTTTGCATGTTATTTCTTATTTTAGAATGTTGCTCCTTAAAGACAGGGACACTTTTTGCTTTATTTTTATCCCCAGGGCTTATTGTAAAACCTACCACATAATTATCCTGAACAAATACTTATTGTGGTCTTTCCATCATTAATAAACTTGTTCTTTTTGACTACAAATATGTGTGAGTATATGTTTACACATATACAGGCACATTATAGAATTAGATGAGCAGGTTTATTTAATTACTTAGACAATTGAGGGTTGTGTTGTCATGACCTTGTAAACCATTATTAAAAATACTCCTCTGCCTGGGAATGTACAGATATATTGGTGTCTTAACTGCAAATTTTCTACATTTCCTTTAGTTGTTCTGCCTCTTAGTGCTCAAAGACACAGGAGGTAAAATTGCATCTCAGTAATGTCCCATTTACAATTAGGTAGTTTCCAAGGACTGCTGCTTGTTTTCTGCATTCTGAACTACAGACATTCAGCACAAAGAACAGTTAGCACATTTGTCATTATAATTCTTTTGCCATCATTTCTTTCCCCTAGCCTAACTTGTCTCTCATTGGGAATTCACTGCCTTTACTTTGGCTGTTTATCTATAGAGGATAGTATTGAGTGAACCTGTCAGCTCATTAACAGTGGGGCAGGTGATTCAAACTTGTCACTAGGTATGCTCTTGGATCTAGGAGGACTAAATTATAAGACATTTGGCAAAGCAGCTTTTGCTATCTTGCCTAGACCTTGCTTCTTCCAGCAGGTCTGTTGCTTTACAAATAACATGCTCTTAGTGCATTTTTTTAAAAAGCTGGCTCACCTTTTGTGACCATTGTGCCATATTTCTTTTAGTTCAGAAAAACCTACCACAGATCCTCTGAAAGTTCCCAAACTTTGAGATTGAAACCCCTACTCAAAATAACCAGATCCACTGGTTTCTCTTTGGGTCTTTTTCTCCCTTGGGTTTCTTCTTTCTATTTCCAATAGTATTTTTTCAATCTCAGGTAAAAACAATTTTTAACATTCCTTTAAAAAATTTGAGTTCCAAAATTCTCACCCTCCTTCTTCAATAAGGAATTTGGTATAGAGTATACATGTAAGGTCATGAAAAACATATTGCCATATTAGTCATGTTGTGAAAAAAACACATGCAAAAAACCATGAAAAATAAAGTGAAAAATCTGAATTCAAATCTCATCAGTTCTTTCTCTGGAAATGATGGCATGTTTTATCATGAGTCCTTCAGAATTGTTTTGGATCATTGTATTGCTGAGAATAGCTAAATCATTCCCAGTTGTTCATCAAACACTATTGCTATTACTATAAACAATGTTCTCCTGGTTCTGCTCACTTAACTTTTCATTAGTTCATGTAAGTCTTTCCAAGTTTTTCTGAAATTATCTTGCTCCTCATTTCTTATAGCACAATAATATTCCTTTACAATCATATATCACCATGTGTTTAGCCATTCACCAACTGATGGGCATTCCCTCAATTTGTAATTCTCTGCGACCATAGGAAGAGCTGCTATAAATATTTTTGTACGAATGGGTCATTTCCCCTTTTTAAAAACCTTTTTGGGTTACAATAGTATTGCTGGGTCAAAGGATATACACATTTTTATAGCCTTTTGGGCATTGTACAAAATCGCTCTCCTTGGTTAGATTGGTTTACACCTCCACCAACAGTGAATTAGTCTGCCAATTTTCCTAGATGCTCTCCAACATTTATCACTTTCCTTTTCTTTCATATTAGCCATTCTGTTAGGTGAGAAGTGGTATGTCAGAGTTGTTTTAATTTTAATTTCTCTAATCAATAGTGATTTAAATCTTTTTTTATATGACTATAGATAGCTTTAATTTCTTCTGAAAGCTACTTTTTCATATACTTTGACCACTTATCAACTGGGAAATTACTTGTATTCTTAAAATTTTGACTCACTTTATATATTTGAGCAATGAAGCCTTATCAAGAGACACTTGCTGTTAAAATGTTTTTCCCCAGATTCCTGCTTTCCTTCCAATCTTGGCTGAATTAGTCTTGTTTGTGCAAAAACTCTTCAATTTAATATAATAAAAAACTATCCAGTTTACATCTTGTAATGTTTTCAGTCTCCTGATTGATCATAATTTACTCCCTTATCCATAGGTCTGACAGGTAAATCATCCTCTATTTTGCTTATGGTACCACTGTTCATGTCTAAATCATGTACCCATTTTGACTTTATATTGGTTTTTGTTGTGAAATGTTAGTCTATACCTATTTCTGCCATACTATTTTCTAGTTTTCCCAGCAGTTTTTGTCAAATAGTAAATTCTTGTCTCAAAAGATTAAAAAGTTCTTTGGTACTATCAAACATTAGATTACTATAGTCATTTACTATGGTGAATTGTATTCCAACTCTATTACCATTTATCCACCACTATATTTCTTAGCCAGTACCAGATTGTTTTGTGATTATTGCTTTAAGTACTGTTCAAGATCTGGTATGATAGGACACTTTCCTTCACATTTTTTCCATTAATTTCTTTGATATTTTTGACATTTCTTTCTTTCAGATAATTTTGTTATTATTTTTTTCTAGTTCTATAAAATAGTTTTTTTTGCAGTTTGGCATGGCACCAAATAAGGAAATTATTTTAGGTAGGATTGTCATTTTTATTATATTGACTTGGCCTACTCAGGAGCAATTAATATTTTTCCAATTGTTTTACATTTGACTTTATCTACATAAAAAGCATGTCTTAGGAGATAATCTACTAATTATTTTTATACTATCTACAGTTATTTTAAATAGGATTTCTCTCTCTCTTGCTATTGGACTTTATTGGTTATATCTAGAAACACTAATGATTTCTATAGTTTTGTTTTATGTCCTGCAACTTTGCTAAAATTGTTAATTATTTAAATTAGTTTTACTTGATTCTCTAGGATTCTCTGTATATCATCATATCATCTGCAAAGAGTGATAGTTTAGATTCTTTATTGACTTCTAATTTTTTTCTATTTCTTCTTCTCTTATTGCTATAGTTAGCATTTCTGTACAGTATTGAATAATAGTTGTGATGATGGGCATCCGTGCTTTACCTCTAATCTTGATGTTAGGGCTTATCCCTAGTACAGATAATGCTTGTAATTGATTTTAGATAGATAATGAATATAATTTTTAAGAAATCTTCATTTATTCCTCTCTTCTCTAGTGTTTTTAATAGGAATGGGTATTATATATTGTAAAAAAAAAGTTCATTAGTTTCTTGTTGAATAAGAGGGTTTTGAAAAAAAGTAGGATTAATGAGAATTATATCAAAAAAGAAAGAAATGTACATTGATGAATCATTTATAAATAAAATAAGAATGCGAAAGCAAATAGAGAATGGGACACAGCAAGCCAAGCAGTGATGGGTCAACCATGTTAAATTTGAAATATATGTTTTAGAAGCTGTATTTAATAGAGATCCATGATTTCACATGTGATTCTTTCAGTTCTCTGAGTGTGAAAAGTTCATGTTTGTTAATGTTTATCAAGTTGATAGTTTAAAAAAAAGAGAAAATTGAAAAAATGAACAAGCAAAAAGAATTTCTGCATCTATTGAGAAAATCATATGATTTCTGTTGGTTTTGATATTGACATGGTCAATTATCCTGATGGTTTTCCTAATATTTGAACCAGCCTCACTTTCCTGGTATAAATCTCATCTGGTCATAGTGTATGATCCTTGTGGCATATTGCTGTAATGTCTTTGCTAGTATTTAATTCAAATTATTTTCATCAATATTTATTAGGAAAATTGGTCTATAGTTTTATTTCTCTGTTTATACTCTTCCTGGTGTATTAGCATCACCTTTGAGTTGTAAAAAGAATTTGGTAGCATTCCTTCTTTGCCTCTTTTCCCAAAGTATTTATATAGTATTGAAATGAATTATCTTTTAAGTGTTTGGTAGAATAATTGACTTGTTAATCCACTTGGTCCTGGGAATGTTTTCCTACAGAGGTCCTTGGTGGTTTCTTCAATTTCTTTTTCTAGGAGGTGGTTATTTAAGTATTCTATTTCTTTTCCTGTTAATTTGGACAATTTATATTTTTGGAAATTTCATTTCATTCATAAGTGAAATTAAATTTCACTTAGATTGTCAGATTTATCATGTAATTGGGCAAAATTTCTCCTAATTGCTTTAATATTCTGTTAATTGGTCGATAATTTACTCTTTTCATTTTTGATACTGGCAATTTCGTTTTACTTTTTAAAAATCAGGTTAACCAATAGTTTATCTATTTTATTATTTATTTTCCTAAAACCAGCTCTTAGTTTTTTTAATTTTTTTATTTTAACCCTTAACTTCTGTGTATTGGCTCATAGGTGGAAGAGTGGTAAGGGTGGGCAATGGTGGTCAAGTGACTTGCCCAGAGTCACACAGCTGGGAAGTGTCTGAGGTCGGATTTGAACCTAGGACCTCCCGTCTCTAGACCTGACTCTCAATCCACTGACCAGCTCTTAGTTTTACTAATTAATTCTATGATGTTCTTAATTTTGATTTTGTTGACCTCCTTTGATTTTTAGAATTTCCAATATGGTGTTTGATTGGATATATTAAATTTGGTTTATTGTTTTTAGTTGCATGTTCAATTAATTGATCCGCTCTTTATTTTATTGATGTATTTAGAGGCATAAAATTACCCCTTAATCCTAGCTTTGGCTTAAAATTTACCATGAATTTTTTTTAATTTTTTTTTAATTTTTTTTTTATTTTAAACCCTTCTGTGTATTGACTTATAGGTGGAAGAGTGGTAAGGGTGGGCAATGGGGGTCAAGTGACTTGCCCAGGGTCACACAGCTGGGAAGTGTCTGAGGCCGGATTTGAACCTAGGACCTCCCATCTCTAGGCCTGAATCTCAATCCACTGAGCTACCCAGCTATTTGCCATCTTAATGTCTTTCTTATTTGTTTTTGAATAGATTTATCTAGTTTTGAGAGGGTCAAGTTAAGGTTGACTACTTGTCTGGTTTTATTGTGTATTTCTTCCTATAACTCATTTAGTTTGTCCTTAAAATTAGGATCCTCTACCATTTGGTGTATACATGTTTACTATTGATATTACTTCATTGTTTTTGATATCTTTTAGCAAAATGGAGTTTTCTTCCTTATCTCTTAATTTTTTTGAATTTTAAAATTTTTAAAAAGATTTTTAGTTAAGCCTATTTTTTCTTTTCTTTTGTGTTGGCTCATGATCACAACCTCTGCTCTATTTTTTTTTTACTTCAGATGAAATATAATAGATTCTGCTCTAGCCTCTTACTGTTACTCTATCCATGTCTCCTTCAAATATTTCTTGTAAGCTACATATTATAGGATTCTGGTTTTTTTGCCTCCTTGTTATCCCCTTCTGTTTTGTGGTTAAGCTCATCCCATTCATATTTACATTTATGATTACTGTGTACTTCCCTCCAATCTATTTTCCCCACTTTCTCTTTCTCTTTCTCTCTCCTTTCACTCTGTCCCTCCCAAGAAGTGTTTTGCTTCTGATGATCACCTTCCCCAATATGCCCGTCCATCTATTACTCCCTCCCTTCTCTTATCTCCTCCCTTCCCTATAAGGTAAGATAGATTTCTATACTGAACTGAGAAGGTATGTCTCATGTTTCTTCAACTTAGAAACACCTCCTCCTATAGATATAGCATGCATTATTATCAACAAAGGGACAAGGTTTTCTTTCTAATAGATGGTAATGTCCCAAGGGAGATATTACTCATAATATTAGGCAGATTTGAATGTAATTCTCTTTGGAGTCACACCTCAGTTTACTTTTAAAGTCTTCTACTCTGGCTTCTTTCTAGTATTAGTCCAACCTTATAAAATTCCTTGTTCTAGACAGTGATTCCCAAAGTGGGCGCTACCGCCCCCTGGTGGGTGCTGCAGCGATGCAGGAGAATGGTGATGGCCACAGGTGCATTCATCTTTCCTATTAATAGTTATTAAAATTTTTTTAAATTAATTTCCAGGGGTGCTAAGTAATATTTTTTCTGGAAAGGGGGCAGTAGGCCAAAAAAGTTTGGGAACCACTGCTTTAGAGTATTATTTCACTGCTTTCATTTTTTACTTCTACCATAGATAGAGGATTGCTAGACCTCAGTTTCAAACTGACCGCAGATACTTAACTAGATTGTGTGACCCTGGGCAAGTCACTTAACCTCTGTTTGCTTCAGTTTCCTCATCTGAAAAATCTGGAAAATAATAGCACTTACTTCTCAGGGATGTTGTGAGGACAAAATGAGATAATATTTGTAAATATGTTTAGGGCAGTTCCTGGAACATAGTAGGCACTCTATAAGTGTTAGATATTATTATTATTATTATTCCACAATATTTGCAAATTCTATAGTAAATGTTTCACTAACTACTAATTTTTCTACTATACAAATTAAATCAGATAACTTTTTTAATGTGGATGTTGCACAGTTACATATTAACAATTATCCATGAAAAAAATAATTATTTTCAGTTTTCTCAGTAATGCTATTCTGCATAGTTTTGTTTAGGACTTATAAAGGGCATATTAAAACAATATAATTTGTTTTATTTTATATTAACTTGTTTATTATCATTTATTATTATTAAATTATATATTAATTTGTTTTAAATAATAACAAAATAAAGTCTAATTTGTTGGATACCACATATGATTTTGAAATTTTAAAATAGTTGTGATAAAATAAATCATGTAATTCTTATACAAATATGTATACCATTTGTGTATTTCCTTCCTTTATTAACATATGTAAGATTTGCATCTATTTGCTGGATTTTTCTATTTTAGTACAGAAGAAGAAAATCTGGATTCATGTGATTTAACTATAAGGAGGTAGATTTTTTTAAAGGACAGGTAATCAATATTAAAACACAAATCTACCCAAGATTAGCATTTATTTTTAATTATGGAAGGATATTTGCTCTAAAATATTCACATTCTCTCTCTTTGTGGTGGCAAAGAGCTGGAAATTGAAGAGATGTCCATTGTGGTGGCAAAGAACTGGAAACTGAAGAGATATCCATAAATTGAGGAATGGCTAAATGGATTGTGACATATGATTGTGATGGAATGCTGCTTTATAGTAAAAAATGATGAGCACATTAATTTTTTTTTAAATCATGGAAAGCACTACATGAAATTATGACATGAGAAGAACCAAGAGAATATAATATATAGTAACAAATATTGTTTGAAGAATGACTTGTGTATATCCACCTCCAGAGAAAGAACTGATAAATAGAAACAAACAAGATGTAGATTTATGAAAACATTTATTCTATTGTCAAATGATGTCTTCTTTAGGGCCAGAAGGGGAGGAAAATACTTGAAAATTTCAGTGTAATAAATATACAAAAACATTTAAGTTTTTAAAAAGGAAGTAATGGCATAGTGACTAGGGAGCTGGTCTTGAAGCCTGGAAGGTGTGGGCTGATGTCCTGCCTCTGATACATATAGACAAATCATTTAGCCTCTCAATGCTCAAAACTATTTTCTGTGGTGGGATTTGGACTTTCTATTGATGTGTTATGGACTCCTTTGGCAGTCTGGTGCAACCTATGAATTTCTTTATACAAATGAAATCACAGGTTAAGTGCCTAGTCATATCTTTGACAATAATGTGGGAATGTTGCAAATAGATTCTAGAAATAGTATTGATTCTTGTATTAGGGTCATGGTTGAAACATGACTTCAGGCTTATAAATAGTAGAATCTACATGTCCATTTATAAGACATTTAAAATAAAAATGTGTGAAAGAGAGAGACATACAGTCATCATTTTCTACCTTTCAAAGGCTTTGAATTTCAAGCTCTGGCACTTTTTAGTCTGTCAATTTGTGGAATAGAAATTCAGTTCTGTGATTCTGGATATTTGAGCAAATAATACTGTGCTGAGTTGGGATCTCCTATTCAAAGCAAATTTGATGCTAACATCTGAGCTTGTAGGAACATTAACAGATTTCTTGGCTTATCCATGACTTCTGTGTTTCCAGAGTTCACAATGAAATGCTATATCAGTAACCTTCTGGTTGTCCTCAGAGTTATGGTAGTTTTTGGTCTGCAAACTAAAAGTAAGAGTGGAGGACTCTTTCCCCTCATACTTTTAGATGTATATTGTAAAGTACTGGTACTTGGTCACAAAATGACAGAATCTAAGATATAGTGTAGCCCAGCCTCTCTCTGTAGAAGAATCCTTACTATCGCATAACTGACCAATGGTCAGCTAGATTTTGGTTGAAGATCTCTAGTGAGGAGGAACCCACTGCCTCTGAAAGTAGTAAGTTCTATTCAGCTCAGTTCTAATTGCTGGAAGATTTTCTTTTCATTTAGCTGAAAAATAATAAATAAATATTATAAATATAATGAATTTAAAAAATTAGAATAAATTAAAATATAAAATAAAAAGATTTTTTGCAACTTCCAGCCATTCATTGGTTTTCTTTTTCTGAGATGAATCAATCAGAATGTCTAATCTGTCTTCTATATGTCACTCTTTGAAATATTTGAAAATAGACATGCTTAATCCTAAGGTAAGGATTTTGAAAATAATTTTTGTGTCATATACCATCCATTGCAGTTTGGTGGGGCCTACAAAAGCCTATTCAGAATAGTGTCTTCAAAGCAAAAAATAAAACACAAAGTATTAAAAAGAAAACGCCACTATCAGAATATTTTTAAGAAACAAGTTAATGGATACTAGATTAAAAACTTCTGAAAACAAAGGTGTTCTGGCAAATGTCTTAACAACTGACTCTCCAAACAGAAGACACACTTTTGAGTTTAATTTGCATTAACAATTTCTCCACCATTTTCTCAAGCCTAGAAAATCAACAAAATACTAAATAAAATCCTTATTTGTAGTGTTTGCCAGTTTCTGAGGTATAAATGCTTATACTGAAAAATTTACAATTGACTCTCAGCTGGTAGAGCTGGTTCCAGATCACCACCATATCGAACTGCAAATCTGTTTCCAGGAAAAATATGCCTGATCCCTTGAAATGATCTTTATATGGGATTATTTGATTATTTGTAAGGCCCTTGCCTATCTTGGTCACTTCTCTCTGGAGGCTCTTCAACAAACCAAAGTCCTCCCTTAAATGTGGCAACCTGAATTGAAAACAGTCCTCCAGATGTGTTCTGACTAGAGAAGAGTACAGGGAAACTATTATTCTCCAAACCTTGGATGTTATCTATTTCCTAAGGTAGTCAAAGATTGCATTACTAAAAATTTTTTTCCGAGATTTCATGTCAAGACAAGTTCTTTATATTTGTTTTCTGATATTTTATAATGTATTTCTCTAATCAATAATGATTTGGAACATTCTTTTCTTATGACATCTGACTTAATTTATTCATCTGAGAATTGCCTGTTCATATCCTTTTACCATTTGTCAATTGGGAAATGCTTTGTATTCTTGAAGATTTGACTCAGTTCTCTATATATCTGAGAAATGAAGCATTTGTCAGAGATACTTGCTTATAAACATTTTTTTCCAGTTTTTTGGTTTGCCCTTTAATCTTGATTACATTGTTATTGTTTGTGCAGTAACTTTTTAATCTGATCTAATCAAAGTTATCTATTTTACATCTCATAATGTCCTCTATATCTTGTTTGGGCTTAAATTCTTCCCTTATCCATAGGTATGACAGGTTAACTATTTTGTGTTCCTCTAATTTGTTTACAATCTCTAAATCAGGAATCCATCTTGAATTTACCTTGTTATAAAGTATGAGGTATTGGTCTATGCCTAATTTCTACCATACTGTTTTCTAGTTTTCCCAGAAGTTTTTTATCAGATAATGAGTTCTGATTGGATTTTCTTATTTTGCAGTTATGGTGTACTGTTGATTCCTATTGAGTTTGCAGTTCATTATTATCCCCAATTCTTTTTCAGCTGAATTTTAACCTATCCATTTTATCCTCTTAATATCATACATTTATCCCTAGTAAATTTCATCTTCGATTAAGCCTATTCAAGATGCTAGATTGTCAAGCCTTTTGGGATTCTGAATTTGCTATACAGTGCATTGGTAATAAATAAAATAAAATGATAATTCTACCTAAATTAGTTTGTTGATTCAGTATCATGCCAATCATTTCATAATCATCTCATAAAGCCAGAAAAATGTTACAATTCATCTGGAATAGCAAAAAGCAAAGAATATCAAGGGAACTAATAAAAAACATAAAAGAATGTGGCATACCTAAATTGAACCTAAACCTGTGTTATGTAATGGCAACCATCAAAACAATATAGTCCTGGATAAGAAATAGAGCAGTGGATCAATGGAATAGATTAGAAACTCAAAATGCAGTAGTAAATGACCATAATAACCTATTTGGTCAAGTCAAAGACTCAAGATTTTTAAAAAACTCACTATTTGACAAAAACTATTGGGAAAACTGGAAAACAATATGGCAGAAACTAGGCACAGCCTAATACTTCACGTTATATATTAAAATAAAGTCAAAATGAATAACATGATTTAGAAATAAAAGGTGAAATCATAAACCAATTAGAGGAGCATAGAATAGTTTGCCCGTCAGACCTATGGAGAAGGGAAGAATTTATGTCCAAACAAGATATAGAGAACCTTGAGATGTAAAATATATAACTTTGATTACATTAAATTAAAAAGTCATTGCACAAACAAAAGCAATGCTAGCAAGTTTAAAAGGCAAGCAATAAACGGAAAAAAATCTTTATAGTAAATGTTTCTGACAAAGACTTCATTTCTCAAATATATAGAGAACTGAGTCAAGTTTATGAGAATATGGAGCATTCCCCAAATGACAAATGGTCAAAGGATATGAACAGGCAATTCTCAGATGGATGGGAAAATTAAAATTATCTTTAGTCATATAAAAATACTCCAAATAACTATTACTTAGAGAAATGCAAATTAAAATTATTCTGGGGTACCAGCCAGTCCTACCTATCAGACTGGCTAATATGACAAAAAAGGAAAATGATAAATTTTGGAAGTGATATGGAAAAATTGGGACATTAATACACTTTGATGGAATCATGGACTGATAAAATCATTCTGGAGAACAATTTGGCACTTAAAGGGACATCAAACTGTGTATACCCTTTGACCCAGCAATACCACTATTAGGCCTATATCCCAAAAAGATTAAAGATAGTAGAAAAGTACCTACATGTACAAAAATATTTATAGCAGTTCTTTTTTTGTAGTGGCAAAAAACTCTGGAAACTGAAGGTACGTCTATCAATTGGCTGAACAAATTATAGATGATTGTAATGGAATATTATTGTGCCATAAGAAATGAAAAAATGATCACAAAAAAACCCCTGGAAAGCCTTATAGGAAGTGATGCAAAGTAAAGTGAGCAGAACTAGGAAAACATACCCAGTAACAGCAATAAAGTTCAATGCCCAACTTGATGACAACTATTATTATCAGTGCAAGGATCCAGGACAACTCTAAGAAACTTCAGAAGAAGAAAGCTATAGAAGGAACTGATGAAGTCTGAATGAAGATCGAAGAGTGCCATTCTTTATTTGCTCCATGATTTTTTCTCTAATGGAAGAGATATGTGTCTTCTTTCACAACATGATGAACATGGAAATATGTATTGTATAATAATACTTGTATAAACTATATCATATTCCCTGCCATCTTGGGGAAGGAGTAGGGCTAGGAGGAAGGGAGAGAACATGGATTGCAAAATATCAAAAAATGATTAATGAAAAATTGTATTATATGTAATCTGGAAAAAAAAACTTGGAAAAAATTCAGTTACTTTCCCAGGGTCAACACAGCTAGTTAGTATCTAAGGCTAGATTTGAGTTGAGGTTTTCCTAACTCCAAGGCCAATACTCTATCCCCTGCACCATCTAGTTGCCTTCTCTAAAATGGACCAAAGCATTAATAACCCTTTACCCCCAATCCCAGCCTTTCTGAATCATAGGATCACAGATCTAGAGCTAGAAGTCAACTCTGAGGCTATTTGTTAAATCTCTTCATTTTACAAATGAGGAATTCGAGAGCTTAGGAGGTTAGGTGATGCTCCAAGTCACATCCTGGGAACCTAGGCTTTTTTTTTTGGTAAGCACTCCTAGTCCATCTTTAGGTCACCACATTTCTGTTCCCCTTTGGCTTCTGACCTGGTGCTCTAACTCCTCTCTTGGGTTCTGGGATTCTGATGGATGATTATTCACCTTCTCTAGACCCTCCATAGGGCTTCTCCCTAGCTATCTTCATGCCATGTCACCCCGTGTATCCCTTTAACACTGCCTGGAAAATCATAAACACTTAACACATACTTTTCATTCATCTGTTCACACAGGTAGTAATCATCAGGGAGATGATTTGAACCCACTGACACTGGAGCCTGGGCTCTTTCAATTGTCCCAGACTGCTTCTCCAAATGTACTATTATTGCTTAACCCACAGCTGACTCCCCTATCTACAAAGAAAGCATGAGAGGCATTGCTAAATGCTTTTCTAAAATCTCAGTAAACTATAGCCATCCTTCTCTTTTACCACTCTAGCAAACCCGGTCAAAAAAGGAAATGAGGTCATTCTGACACAACCTGTTCTTGGTGAAGTACTTTTCATTCTCTGTGATCATGACCTCCTACTCCAGATATATTAATGATTATAAATTAGGGATTCTATATACCCCTAGGTAATGTTGTCAATCTTTTTTAAGCATTTGTTTTGGAAATGGTATTTTATGATTTTATCATCTGTTTCCTATAGAACTGACAAATAGATGGATTGAATCACTCTACCAATTATCAACCATATTTTAAAATATATTTGGCACTCTCAGGAGAATTGAGTGTATTTATAGTTTATTTTTTCAAGGACTGTGTAGCTCTTTAATTGATAATAGCTCACATTTATATGGTGCTTTAAATTTTGCAAAGCACTTGCAATGCATTGTCTCTGTCTGATGTTGTGCTAGTCCTTGGCTCCTGCCTGCTCCTCTGGGCATTTTTATGAAAACATGAAGAGGGGAGAAGCAGACTTTCAAAAATGATTTTGTATAGCTGACCACATCTTTCTAGTTCCACACTAACTGAGAAG
>NC_058134.1:153836352-153877025 GCF_016433145.1 Gracilinanus agilis | reverse complement strand
TACTCTCTTCTTCTCTCCTCTACTCTCTTCTTCTCTCCTCTACTCTCTTCTTCTCTCCTCTACTCTCTTCTTCTCTCCTCTACTCTCTTCTTCTCTCCTCTACTCTCTTCTTCTCTCCTCTACTCTCTTCTTCTCTCCTCTCCTCCTCTCCTCTCCTCTCCTCTGCTTTCTCCTCCTCTGCACTCTGTCTCTGTCTTTGTCTGTCTGTCTGTCTTTCTCTCCCTCTTCCACGCGTACCCGCCATCTTGCTGAAATTACCAGATATCTAGTTGTATTTTGACTTTTTTTTGATTGATATTTCTGAGGTCTTTTGGAAGTTCTCTCCTTCCTTTTTTGCACATGTAGACCAAGAAACTGCCCTTATTTTCAAAATAGCATGGGTAGGTATCTCATGAAATGTTACTTGTTGACTTTAGGTCCTCAATGAACTAACTCCCAACTCCTTTCATTTAATTCAATGGACATTTCTTTGTCTTCTTTTCATTTAGTCATCATATCAATACAGCCTTCTCCCCTACCTGACTTCCAGCTCCATTTTATGTATCCTTATTTTCCATTAGATTGCAAGCTCCTTGGAGGTGAGGACTATCATTTTTGCTTGTATTTGGATCGTCAGTGCTTATAGATACACATACACCTAGCATCTGAGCCTTTTTTAAATGTTCTACTCAACTATACATGTATTGATTTTTCCTACTACAAATCAATAAGAAAGTGAGAGTTATAGAACTGAAGCTCAATTTGAATTTTTGTGCATTCCCTTTGTTAGGATGGTCAAACAGTTTACTACTCCTTGGTTTAGCCTCTAGTGGTGAGTCTCAGCATATTCATGATGGTTCTTAGAACAGTGGCCAGATAGTCTGTCATTGGGACCATGCTTTAGCTTCCCTCTTGGTGAAACCTTCTAGAGTTCATGCTCTGCTGGTATTGTCTTTGAGACTTTAGAATCTCCTCCTGCCCAATAATCAAGCACTGGAATATGACTTTTGTTGAGGAGAGGTTATAACTATATACACATACACACACGCATTCAAAAAATATGCAAATAAACTCTCAGTCTCTGTTTTTCATTTTCAAAGTTGGTAGCATTTTTTTACTCAGTAAGAATTAATTAAGCACTTACTATGCACCAGCACTCTACTAAGCACTAGAGATCCTAAGAAAGGCAAAAGCATTATCTCTCCCTTTCAGGATCTCACATTGTAATGGAGGAGACAAAAATCTAAGAAACCATGGAACGTGTAACTTTCTTTTTCTTTTGGAGTCTCTTTTATGATAGGGAGAAAACAAGAATATCACAAAGTGCCTATGTTTCCCCAAGTTTGTGGAAGGTTAGAAGATTATAGCTAATGTCATTAGATGTGGTGGAAAACTGAACATATCCATGTTGTTTTAGATGGTGGGGGATTCTGTGCATCCTGACATCATGTAAAGTGCCATGCTTTGTTTAATCACAGGCTAGAAGGAGGCTACTTGCTGACTCACTAGCCTTATGCTAATCCTCAAAGGTGCTTGAATTAAAAGGATCCCTGCTGGAGGTAGCTGGGAAAGGAAAAGTCAGGATGATGTAAATATGCTAATTATCTTACTGCAAATACCATTACATTGTTACATTTTTCTTTTATTTCTTTGCTTAGTCAGTGCCTGGAGGGGCACACAGTCCCATCATTTGGAGGGGAAGTAGGGAAATTAAGTTTTAGTGTGTTACAAAGGCATATATGGAGGAGGAAAGGGAAAAGATTAAGGAAAGAAACATCACAGACTGAATATCTGGAAAAAATCTTCCTAAATATAAGACCTTTATATGCCGCAGAATAATTTTTTAAAGAAATAACAGAATCTTCATTGCTTGAAATACTTAAAATTGTATAATAAGACTAAATACAATGATTAATATTAAGGATAAACTTACAGTTGGGAGGAATGGGTCAGCTAACCAAAATTAACTTTATTTCTTACAGTTTTTGTAATAATTTGAGAACCAGCCTCTGAATATTTTACTCTTTCATTACAAAAATCAAATCATGGCCCCATGGAATTCTATATTTCTTTGGAATGATCTATTCATATTATTCCAAACCTCCCCACCTCATTCCTATGTAATCAAACTTAGTCAATCTTTTTATGTATCTAATCCTTGGTTATGCTGAGGCCATGACCCTTCCTGATTTGCCAAGTTTAAAAACATATAACAAGTTTATAGAAGGTATATATAATAGAGTAGAAAGAATGATGGATTCAGAGGGCCAGAATCCTCTCTTATTTAACACCTATGAGACCTTATGCTAGTTAAATCCTCTCTGAATATGAGTTGTCTCATGTCAGATTTGGAAATTTTTAGTGTTCAGCTCAACCTATCATCTTACAACAACAACAAAAGATATTAAAGCACCTTTTTGGACTCCAAAGTTACATTTTTCTTCAGTCTCTTTTCATAAATTAATTAGTGAACCATTCACATGATTTGTGTCCAAATTTTATCTTGTCCTTTTATCCAATACCAGTATCATTGAGCTTTAGTGGAGATCTCTAAACCTTGTGTCCTGAGCTCACCATAAAAAATTATTCTACTTCATGATCCTATACATTGCGGGTATACCTCCTCCTACTCTTGTCCAATAAGTCCCAGAACTGTGGGTCTTGAATTAAGGATTTCTTCTTCACCATGACCAATACTAACCACTGACCCACCCAGGCAAGTAAGGCTAAGAGCTCCAGGAATGCCAGTGTCCTTCATATCACTGGTACCCTATCCAACCAGTTCCTGCTTGTTTGGCGTTCAGCCATCATCTTGGGAAGCAGAGACTGAATCTACTGGAGAATGGACCTGCTACCTGCTTCTGCAGTTGATGAAGCCCCGAACTTCTTAGCAAGCACAGCTATTGAAGAACCAGAAAAGATCATTATTGACACCAAATTCTTGATTATCAGTTGGTTCAACATCAGAAGTAGACTTTTTATCAGTGGAAATAACACAAAAGAAGATGCAATTACCATCTCTTTTGTTACTGTATCATAAGGTCCATGGCATCTTTCCATCTGATGTGTTGGTAAAACTTTATTTAAATGTTATCTTTCTCATTAGACTATGAGCTTCTTGTGAATAAAGGACTATTTCTGCTTTTTTATTTGTATCCTTTGTAGTTAATACCATGCTTTGCACATTGTATATACTTAATAAACGCTCTTCTAATGAGTTCATTCATTCATTTGGAAGGAACTCCAATGTGGTCTTGGGTTGTTTTTAGCTCTCCTTACTTCCAGTAAGCTAGCTTTGTTCCAGGGATAGTCTAGGGATGGGAGGGAGTGAAGACCCACTTAGGGGAGATCTAAAGGTCCAGTTTTGAAGGACAGAGTCTTGAAGCTATGCTAAAACCATACTCCAAAAACTGGAAACACCATAGCATCCCAAAGAATAAGATTTAACTCAAAGCTTAATGACACTATCTGGATTCTCTGTGGTCCAGACTCATGCTTTTGGGACTCGTCCAGATCAAACTAATGAATGGAGTTTGCACCTTAAAATTTGATGCTTTGTTACACACTGCAATTGAATACCTTCCTAGTTCAATGACCCCAGAAAAGGAATCCCTTGAGAGGAATGACTGGCCAAAGGAAAATAACCTGAACTAATAAGGAGCTTCATAGATGTAATCAAACATATTCATTTCACCAAGGGAGCCATAGGCAACCAAAACAGTCTAAACAGAACAGCTATAGTAGGTACTAGGTTTTGAAAACCTGCATGGCTTCCAGGGAGACAGCCAATGAGCAAATGTAATCAGGCTACCTGGAGAGAGCTTACAGAATTATAGGCAAATGCAAAACCTTATCATAGATAACAAGGTCACAGCCTTTAGGCCAGTAGATGAAAAAAGAAGTATCTCGCCATGGATGCTTCTTGATTCAGGGGAGGAAGAAGGAAACTGTGGATACAGGTAGACAGAAAGACCATAACTTCCATAGAAAGGGCTACCCAGAGATTTAATGAACCTCATGCTCATTTCAAAGATAAATATGCTATGTAAGTATTTGACTTGATTACATAAAATTTCTCTGCCTAGATTCTCACAAATGGCCTAGATTTTAGCATGAAACAGCATTTCCTACATATATATGTATGAAGGAGATATTTTAATATGCAGCTAAAGAGAATTTTAACCACTGCTCCAGGTGAATGTAGATGTTATTATAATACTGTGAATTTTGACTTTGTTTTAACTCTGAAATATTTTTGGCTACTCTTTATTACATAGAGAAAGAAGGAAAGGTACATTTTATAAATAATACTAGTATAATATGTTTCTCAGAAGAGCACTTCTAGATTTATATGAATTAAATTCAATTTTTAAAGTTTCTCAATAATTCATAATAAGTCTGTATCTATCTAGGCTTAGAGCTTAGAAATTTCTGTCTTTATCCCCATTCTAATTTTCCTTAAGTGAATCTTTATTTCCTCTGCAAGCATCAGGCTAACAACAAGGAGACAGCTTTATTTAAAAAGTCAGTAAAAATGAAAAAGAGACAAATGGATCCCATTATCAAAGGAATATTTTATCTTTCGGTGAGTATGATTCCTTTTGTCCCCCCAAAAGATTTACTCAGTCTAAACAAACTCACAGAAAGAACTAATAAGTTCCCCATCATTATCATAGGCCCTGGGATTTGTCCATTTTCTTTCTTTTCTATCTGCCTATCCTGTTCTTCACTCTCTTGCTCTCTGGGTTTGTGACTTTTTATCTCAGCAACTAGTTCTTCGTGTTTATGATACTCTGCATGCAATATTAGGCTGTTTTAGCTACCACAGTTCCTGGTTTAACTTTAATTTTTCAGCCCTCAATTGGCAGTCAGTTTACTTCCACTTAGCTACTGGGTCATATCGCTCACAAGTACAATTACCAAAAATTCTTTCCTTTCCATGGCTCCTTATCTCCCCAAAATAAATGTCCACAGTTTTGTGTGTGTGTGTGTGTGTGTGTGTGTGTGTGTGTGTTTGCTCTTGTGCTCTGGATTTTGGGAGGGTAAAAGAAATATTCAGATCCTCTTGAAAGTGCTAATATTCTTTCTGACCATAGTCTCTCTAAGCATTTCTGCGACACTAAGGATGAATACAGAATTATAGAATCTAGTCTAACCTTTAGATAGAAAGATAGCCACTATTCATATTTCATGAAAATTGTCATTCCTAATCTGCTTGCAGATCTTCAAGGTAGACCATTTCACTTTTGTACAAGTCTATTAAGACAATTTTCCTTATATTGACCTATCTTCATGAGCTTGTCCTTACTCTGGACTTTCAGCCCAAATAAAATAAGTAATCTCTCTTTTATGTGATAATCATTCAAATAATTGAAAATAACTATTTTTCATATATTCCTTAAGTCTTCTCTTTGCTACGCTGAATATCTTAAAATAATTAATAGCATCACCCCAAGACAAAATTGTGAAGTAGTTGCTGTTTTTTATTGTCCTCCCACCTTTTCCCTCTCTGTCCCATCTTCTATACCAAACCAAGTGTCCTTGGCTTTCAAGCTTGCTTATTTTCTGGAACTTCTCGATTCCTTTCTTTCTATGTTAAAACTTTATTGTTCTATGATCTATACCCACAAAGCTCAACTCTTTGCAACTTGTCTTGCTTTATTTACCCTCTTTCTTTAGTGGGTTGTCAATTATTACTTTGTATATTTGTGTTATCTCATTATTTTTCTGTAAAATCCTTGAGTATAGAGAGAATGCCATATTAACCTTTTTTTTTAAACCCTTCCAGCTTCAATAGCAATATTCAACCTACATTTTTTTTACATATCAATTGCTTAGCAAATATATGTTGAATTTATCTTATTTGTAGTGCTGCTGGGTAATCTAATCATTTAGTTACTATTACTATATTATTACTATTAATATATTATTAATGTACTTCTAATTTCCTTTTGTCAGATAACATACTTTTTAAATGAAGACAATTTTATAGATCATTTTTTGATTTACCAGGTTGATTCTGATTGTGGAAATTTCGAGAAGGCCAGTAGTCTTTGGGGGAGGGAGTAGTTAGCATTTTAATTAACATCAAATTATATGATAAAGTCATTTTCTCCTAGTTTGCATATACATTGAACTGAACAGTTAATTCTCTTTAATCATAAATGGAAAGTGGAAAGAACCTTTTATTTGGATTATAAAAACCTGAGTTCAACCCTTAACTTGGCCATTATCTGGCTAAATGACATTAAGCAACTCATACAATGAGTTTGTGTCTCATTCATATGGTGAAATGGGAGAACATATATGAAACACCTTTGAAATCTGCAAAATACTACATATAATGTGAAATGCTGGTACCTTTCAATATCTACATATGGAATTTGCTACTGTTAGTTTATCTTTATCAATAAATTGAAAGAGTAAGAAGAATCACCAAATTTTGGAGATTCTTTGCCAAGTAGTTATGGACAATCAAAAGATGTGTGAAGACACCTTCCTCCTCAACTTTACAGAGATAGGAATTCCATAGATTTGGAAGACTGCATATATTTTTAAACTTTATTTGATGTATTCATTGATGTTGATGATCTTTATTCTCCCTCTTTTTCTTCCTTAAAAAATGCTATTTGTTTTATGGGATGGTTCTGGAAGGAGAGGAAGAAGGATACTAGGGGAAATTTACATGACAATAGAGAGCAATAAAATTTATTTTAAATATTTATTAGATTGTAGCTTTAATGTAGCACTATCAGCATTCTCTGGGATGCACATAGTATTCTCCTTTTTTTGAGGTAGATTCAGGGCAATGGAGGAGGAAGGCAGCCATAT
The DNA here is from genome assembly GCF_016433145.1 of Gracilinanus agilis. NCBI lineage: Eukaryota > Metazoa > Chordata > Mammalia > Didelphimorphia > Didelphidae > Gracilinanus > Gracilinanus agilis. Next base: position 153,870,215 of record NC_058134.1, on the reverse strand, counting down.
TCCCTAAGCAGTATCAAGCTTGAATTACATCTGACTTCTGGTTAGGAGTAATATTGCTTTTAATAGCAATTGACAGAGGTTGGAGTTTTCATCCTTTCTCGGCAGTGCTCAGAGACTGTTTTTGAAGTGCCGTGGGTAAAGTGGCAGGCATTTCTAATGTTAAAAGGGAGGCTATAAATAAGCAGGAAATGTTGTGTGACTTATTTATTTATTTATTTTTTGTTATGAGGGAAGAGGAGAAAAGCTGATGGCCACTCATTAAAGGCTATTTTTGTATTTTATGTTTCACCTGAGTATTCAGTATACTTGCCTCTTGGATTTCCTGTGTAGTATATCATAATGGAGTTATCCTAAAGCGTACTATCAGCTTCTTATTATTACCAGGGGTTCTGACAAGGACCTTCTTCACTACATACCCCTAAAGGAGTTTACCTTATTACTGCCTATCACCATTAAAAAAATTCCTCACCTAGACATTTCTTTTTCATGTAAAACTTACTATGATTTGTAAACTAGAATGGAAGGAAATACAGAGTTTGGGTTTTAGAAAAGGATAAGGTCTTAATGGGAGGGGGAGCAAGAAGATTAAGGAGATGAAAGAGAATGTTAATGGAAAGTAAGAGAATTACGGAGTATGTATGCCAGAAAGATAAACTAACTCCTCATCTTGAAGCAGGTAAGAATGAGCTCTGTATAAAAATAAAGCTTGAAGGGCTTCAAGAGAGCAGTGGGAGGATAAGAAAGAAAGAAAAGTAAACCCAAGAATTTTCAATGATAGCTATTCCAAAAATAAGTGCAATTGATTCAGAGATGATGAAGTATAGATAGATGGTTGATTTTCCTTTAATACATGGATGGAATATTCATAGCTATATATATTGTTGTTGTTGATCTAACTTCCTGACCTCATTTGGTGTTCTCCTGGCAAAGATACTGGAGTGGTTCGCTATTTCCTTTTCTGGTTTATTTACAGATGAGGAAACTGAGACTAATGGAGTAAAGTGACTTACTCAGGGATACATGGCTAATAAGCATCTAAGACCAGATTTGAACTCAAGGAGATGAGTCTCCTTGATTTCCAACTCAGTGCTCTACCCACTGAGCCACGTAGATGCTCTACTACATATGTTACAATAGTGTATTAGATGTCACAAGAAGAGATTTATTTGTTATGTCACATTTTGTTCTTTCAGTCTACAAAATGAAAGACCTTGTTATAATATAATTTTCAATGTGGTCTTGTATTTATTTTAAGATAATAGTTTCCTATTCCACAATTTATTTCCTGCAACCCAACTTCTCAAGTTCAAGATTCACAAGTAGTTCTAGAGAGCAATTTGTGCACAAAAGATCTGAAGATTTTAATGATCAAAATGAGTCAACAGTTGGACTTGGTAGCCCCAAAAGTCTAATGGGAGCTTAGACAACATTAAGAGAGGCATCATTTCCAAGATGAGGGATGTGAGAGCTCCATTGAACTTTGCCTTGCTTAGACCTTATCTAGAGTATTTTCTACCATTTCCAGAGATCACCTTTTATGAAAGATGTTGACAGACTTGGAGAAAGGTGGCCAGGATGTTGATGGTACCCTAATATAGTAAAGTCAAAATCAGCTGCAAGGAGGAGCCATTATACTGTATGTCAGGATCCCTGGAGGCCACACATGGAATTAGAAAACCATATATTGGGGTTTTATTGTTCTTTTGTATTTTTATTTATTTTGTTAAATATTTCCAAGTTACATTTTAATTTGCCTGGGGCTGCACTCTGGGAATGTTGTGGGACTCATACAGCCTGTGAGTCTGTCTTTGATACCTCTTTTCTAGGTCATGCCAAAGGAAAATCCTTTGAAGGAAGTCTGGATTTTTAGCCTAGACAAGAGAAGACTTTAGTAGAGAAATAATAACTCTTCTGGTATATGAAGGGGTATTGTGTGAAAGAGGAATTAAGGAAGGGAGAAAACCAGACATTTATTGAGGGATCTACTTTGAGCCAGGCATTGTGCTTAGCATTTTTGCAAATACTCTCTCATTTAATCCTCACAGTAGCTCTGGGAGGTAGGTGCTCTTATCTCCATTTTATAGTTGAGGAAACTGAGGCAGGCAGAGGTTGAGTGACTTTCCTGGAGTCACATAGCTAGCAAGTGTTTGAATTTAGAACTGAACTCAGATCTTCTTGAGTCTAGGCCCTATACTCTACATTCTGCCATTTAGCTACTATTAGATATCTTTTTTAGCCCAAGAGGACAGAAGTAGAAGTACAGTATGAAAGATACAGAGATTACTTTGAATTCAATGTAAGGAAATACCTCTTAAAAATTAGAACTGTCCAAAAGAAGAATGGACTGTCCTAGGAGATTCCCCCAAATATAGACCTTTAAGTGGAAGACTGTTGCCTACTTGTCAAGCATTTTGTAGAGGGAATTCTTGTTAGGTGTATCTTAACTAGTTTGGGAAAAAGGGAAGAAGAAAATGAGCATTGATTAAGTACCTACTCTGTGCCAGACTCTAGACCAAGCACTTTATGAATATAATATCATTTGGTCCTCACAACAACCCTGGAAGGTAAATATTATTATTATCCTTATTTTTACAGTTGAGGATACTGAGGCAGAGAGAAGGAAAGTGACTTGCCCAAGATTACCCTGGTTGTAAGACTCTGAACTGGATTTGAACTTAGGTCCTCCTCACTCTTGGCCTAGTGATCACCAGTGGTGGCCCTTTGCCACCAGCTGCCATATTGCCCCTGAGAGAGCTTTTAAAGCAAAGATATGGTGATGTTTTTGGTAATTTGTTTTCTGTAGGTACTGTGGATGAGAATGCAAGTATATATTTGCAAATTGTTGTTAGCATTTGTATTTTTTGTTTTGTTTTCTTTTTCATTATTTTATCATAATTATGAGAGGCAGCATGGCATGATCACAGAGAGATGGCTTAGAAGCCAGGAAAACTCAAGTTTAAAATTTCATCAGACTCATAATTTATGTGCCGTCCTAGACAAATCGCTTAATATCTCCATGATGTGGTGATGTAATACCAGCTTTTATGGTGGAGAAAGTTTCCTCTTTTGGGATTTCTCTATAAAAATGAAATCACAGGTTTATGCCCTACTTCTATGTATTGCTATCCCTTTATCACAATTCGGAAAAAAATTATATGACTATTTAAAACTCTTAAAACTATTTAAGTAATTTAACATAATTTAAGAAATTTAATTATGATCTCTATCTGTCACATACTAAGGAATATTGTTATTGTATTGTATGCCGTACAGAGCATGATAATAGACTTTCTACCTAGCTGTTTTTATTCACTTCAAAAATAAATCAAGCATCTACTATATACCCAGTACAATGCTAGGCACCTTGGGGGTACAGACAAATAATATAAGACCTTTCTTATAAAGATACCCAAATCTCACTGTAAAACCTTGCATTCTTCCTAACTTGCTAAATAATTATGTTGATTAACAAAGCAACTATTAAGCAACAAGGACACATTTTCATTAAATGTGATGTATCACTTCGTATCTGAATCTTGTCATTACATTCTTTCCATTGTGAAAGGCCATCCATTTAACTATTTCTTCTCCAACTTGAGTCTGCCTTCTCTCTTTCTTCTTATACAGCCCTGGGTTCTATTTGTTTCTGTCACCGAAATCGCATATGGCAGCTCTATTTGGCTTGCTACTTATTGTCACTTGGATCATCACTGTATGTGACAATTTTGCCATAGCCGACAGCCACTTCTTCTGCCACCCACTTCCAGTCTTCCTCCTCTGCACCTACCACAGAGATCATGTCTCCATGCTTATGTTGTCAGAAGGATCAACATTCTCAGGCTTCCCATACAGTGGGTAATTGGGGGTGGGAGTAATTGTGCAACAGGTGGAAAAAATAAATTGCATGGCAAATGAAACACTGAATCTCAGTTTCTGCCCTGTATTTATAGTGTTTAATTTCAATAGTTTGGCACTTTATAACAATCAGCTTCCCTTATGTGCATTGTCAAAGGACAATTGATGATCTGACAGAGAATATGAAGGTAGAATTGTACTTAAAGTCACTGACATCTGCCTGGCACTGGTTTAGATTTAGATGCAAGCTAAAAGAAGATTTTGCTGCTATTAATTTGAATAGAGAGCTTCAATTTAAAGCCCTGGCCTATTACAATTAATTTACAAATAGAATGGGCTTTTAAAAAGAAATTCTTTCTAAATTCACACCATCCCCATTTTGATATTTTTATAAGTGTATTATTCTGCCTTTTAAGGAGGATAAAAGTGGAATGGGACAGGGAAAGCAAGGAGAAAGTAGAATGGACCAAAAGATAATAAAAGAGAGAGAGATGCCTGAGATAATAAATAGGAGGATAAGTAAATGAATGAATGAAAAATCATTTATTAAGCTCTTACTATGTGCCATGAACTATGTAAGCTGTGGGGGTATAAGCATAGAAAGTAAGAAAGTTGCCACTTTGCAGAACATTACATTCTAATTGGGGGAGATGATATATAAAAATGTTTAGCTATAGGGCATAGGGGAAAAACCCAAAAGGAAGTTTTAAGGGTTCAGAACAGGTCAGATGATAAGGTCCAGAGGTCCTTAGGTAACATTTGCAGGTCATATTTCTGTGCCAAGGGATCTAAAGGTAAGATCTGCAGGGCTTTGGTAGGTAGTGGCATGTAGGGCCATCATCCATCTTTGGGAGCGGAATACAGTTGGTGACAATGATCTCATCTAAGCTTTATATGCAACCAGAGGATTGAGAATAATGATTGGCAGGGCTTTGGGGAAGGAGGAGTTGGTTGGTATTATTAGACACCAAGTAGAAAGAGTAAAGCATGGACAAGGCAGTTGGGGATAGGAAAAGAAATATAATCCTGGTTACTCTAAGCTAGATCTGGGGATGTTGGGATATTGGTTCATCCTTTAATTGTCTTCTTATGTCCTATTCAGAGAAAATTCCTTCACGTGTCAGTAATTAAACACTGGAGTGGTATAAATCATTTCCTCCCTGCAGACTTAACTCCCATAAGAATGGGTTCGAATTAAGATTAATATAAGCATAAGATAAAAGGTCCATTTGGATTTTACCATCTTTCCCAAGAATTCTGGAATCTAGGATGCTGAGAGAAGTTTTAAAAACAAGTTGCAAGAAAAAATATTTATGGCTGAAAGCCCAGCCCTAGATCAGAAAACTAAATTCAGGGCTTGATAGAAAAATTGACTATGTGATTCAACCCAGATCCCTTAAATTTACATCTTTTATGCTATTTGCTTTGCCCACTTTTGATTCTTCAAGCCAGTGAGATAAGAGTTTTGGGCATTATATTTCTTCTTGGAATATCTTAAATCCATTACTTGTTTGAATGGTATTTGGTAGAAGGTCTCTAGCCATTCTTGGGGCTTGTTCATTGTGTTTTGACAATCATGTCCTTTATTAAAATTTGTGTCTTTCCCATTCCATTAAATAATGACCACAATCCTTCTATTGCCATTACTCAAAGATCTTCTGAACAACATGTTCTCCTTGCCCATCCTCCAGTAGGAGCAATTGTCAAGAATTTGGAAGGTTTAGTTTACGATTAAAGTGAAGAACCAATCACAAATCAGACTGATGAAACATGGAGTAGATGGTGAGTGAGGAGGGTCACCCCTGTTAGTAGGCTACAGACTTACCATTTGAAGCTTGAAAAAGGTTCTTACATTTTCCACAAGTTTCTGAGTTTTGACATTTTAAAAAGAGCATGATCGGACATGGCTTCTTACTCTAGGGTACAAATGTTCCTTCTGCCCTCATGAGTTGAGCACTTTGGCTGCATGTAGGGTTTTCTGAAATATATCATGGGTATCTCCAATTTTATCTAGGAAATTAATCATATGTGCCATAATGCCAGTGAGTAGGAAAATAAATATCCCCATTCTCCCTTTAAAAAATCACACAGGAAATCCAATGGGAGAAGTGGAAGACTAGATGAACAGATTCTTCTGATCATGATGGACCAGGAGGATTTCAGGTTTTTGTTTTTTGTTTGTACAGATCTGTGATTTCACTGATGTAGGGAACTCTAGTAATGAAGTGTCTTCTACCAGGGCTCATTCACAACCATTTATGATCTGCAATTTTTGTCTTAGAGAGTTTTTTGGGAAACAGAGGTTAAATGACTTGCTCATGGTCACATAGACAATATATATCAAAGGTAGGACTTCATCCCATGTTTCCTAAATATGAGTTGTCTCTATCTACCAAAATACCTCCCAAGAACCAGTGGAGATGCTTTGGCCCTGGTAGTGTAATAGGAAGTAGACTTTAAAAGTTTTTACCATAAGGGTAGGAAGCAAGCCATCTCGATCATGATGGCTACTACTTTCAAGATGACATTGTATCACTGGGATAGAGACAATGACAAGATGAAATCTCAACATTATTCCAATCTGGGAATGGTGACCAATTGGCAAGTAAATCTCCTGAACATCTTACTATGGTCTTGACCTGGTCTGAGCACAAATTTCATTTTATTGGAAATACTCACTGATATATCTTATTTGTGACCATCAAAAGTCACAGTCACTCTATAAGCTTTGAATAAGCCTTTATAATTTGTTTCTCAGCTTTCATGATAGAGACACAACTTTTCATAGACTTTCTTCAAAAGCACGTATACTCAAGAGTACAGGCTCAGAAGCCTACTGATCCTTCTTAAGGGATAGGCATTATGTCCAATTGAATGAAAAAACAACCATGTCTTAAGTATAGGCCTTAAATGTGACTATGATTACAAACATTTTCTTTTCCTAGATGATATAGTTCTCTTCTATATCAATCAGATTCCAAGAGATGTGCTCATGGGACTGAGAAGTAAAGATTAGGTAATATAGCCATGACTGTGAAAGGATCTCCTCAGGGTTATGTTGGATACATTAGTCTCTACAATGAGACATTTCTCTGCATTCAGATTTATCAAAAAAAGGGGTGGGTCTGGAGTAAACCAATTCATAAGGTCAGCTCTTATATCCATTGGAAAATCTTAAGATTTTATTAGATCAGTCAGAAGGGCATCAGAGTAGATAGAGAATATGAAAACAAAGCATTAAGAAAGTGAATTTGAGGACTTTCCAGAGCCCTTTTGAAGGGATGAGAAAAATCTCTTTCTAAAATATGGTCACTGAGTTGCATAGGATAAATGGGTTCTTTTTAGTCTGTCATATGACTCCCAAACCCCTCCTTCTTGGGCACAGTTCCAAATGTGTTGGAACAAATGCTTGATGATGGCTTAGACCACTTTATTGTGTTAAGGAATGTTCTTCAAATAGATGAAGTTGTTCTTGAGATGAATATCAACTCCATGATCAAAGAGATCTGGGTAGGGGGCAGCTGGGTGGCTCAGTGTATTGAGAGTCAGACCTAGAGACAGGAGGTTCTAGGTTAAAATCTGGCCTCAGACACTTCCTAGCTGTGTGACCCTGTGCAAGTCACTTAATCCCCATTGCCCACCCTTACCACTCTTCTGCCTCAGAACCTACCACTTTTCTGCCTTAGAACAAATACCCAGTATTGATTCTAAGATGGAAGGTAAGGGTTAAAAAAAGATCTGGGTACATTAAATTGATGAAATTTCTGAAATCCCATTGGTAATTGTTGTCCCTTAATAACTATCCCAACTTCTATGTACTGCAAAGGTTCAACTTAATGAATATAATTACTCCTGCAAGTTGTTCCTTAAGTCTTTTACCAAGGGCAAAGAGTACTACTCCCAGATTATAATGCCAGTGAGTAGGAAAATTAATATTCCTTTTCTCCCTTAAAAAATCACCCAAAAATTCCAATGGGAGAAGTGGAAGATTAGATGAACAGATTCTTCTGAATTTCCCCAAGTTTGATAAATGAATAGAGTTAGTTGAACTGAATTATGACTCCTAGAACTATGATAAATGCATGAGTAGTTTATGTAAAGATGACTTCAAACACACCCTAGTTTTGTATCTAGGTATATTCTTAGAAAGGGAGGTTTGGTTTGGGATCTGGATAGAGGTTAGTGCTGCTGGTGGCATCCAGATGTCCTAAGCATTGTGTCCAGTGGGACTGGGAACTGAAGGTAATAGTTCACTGGTATTATATTAGGATTGGACTATGGAAGACTAGATAACAAATTCCTATACTGGAGCAAGAAGGAAATGGGTTATGTTTAGGTGAGTACGTAATGATATTTTCCAAATTTTAATTACAGGTTCTCTTGTGCCATTGGTTCAAAACAAAGTGGGTGTATGTTGGGGAAACACCTCTCTGGAAGTCCTTAGTCTTTCTGGGCCAAAACTATCCCCCTCCCCCCGCACTTCCAGAAAAGTTTTTTTTAACCCTTTCCTTCTGTCTTAGAACCAATATTGGCTCCAAGGCAGAAGAGGGCTAGGCAATAGGGCTTAAGTGACTTGCCCAGAGTTACTCAGCTAGGAAGTATCTGAGGCCATATTTTAACCTGGGACTTCCTGTCTCAAGGCCTGACTCTCCATAAACTGAGCCACCCAACTGCCCTCAGAAAAGTTTTTATGAAGAAGAATGTTAAAACTATTACTTGAGATAAGTTAAGGTTTTCTGAGTTTTCTTTATAATGTCAGCCTCATTTCTCACCCTAGGCATTATTCATTTTGTGGATAATTAATATTAACTTACTCCCCGAAAGTCTTTTATTTTCATCGGCCTCAGTTTCCTCATCTGTAAATTGAAGGAGTTACACTAGAATGGCCTCTGAGGTCTTTCTAGCTCAAAATTTTAAGTTCCTTTGATCCATAAAAATTATTAAATCTAAGGTTTGTTTCCCTTTGCTAGGAGGAATGGCTAACTAGTCCACTTGGTGTTTGCTGAAGGAATGTAAACTAACTTTAATATTACCCTGTGCAAAATATAATTAAGAAGGTAAATATACTGAGAAAATCCTCATAATATATTCTAAAATCACATAAAATGATTTTTCATTCTTTCACTATTTGGTATTATTAAAAACACATTGCTTTCTTATTTTAGTATATAATTATATACTTTATATGTATACACTTTACACACACACACACACACACACACACATATATATATATAGGTTAGAGATAGAAGGGATATCTTATGGGCCATTTTGGAGCAACATCTTTTACTGATAAGGAAACTAAAGTTTAAGAGAACAGAAGGGATTCATTTTAGCTACAAATATTTAATAACTGAACTGGGACTTGAATACAGGTTTTTGCATTCATATTAGGAGCAATATGGTAATCTATTGCTCCTAATATGGGGAGATAACCTATGTCATTTATCTATTATCAATAAATATGTACTTAGCACCTCCTGCATGTATATATATATATATATATATATATATATACATCAGTGTGTAAATATAAAAAATATTCAGAATTCATTTCATTTCCTTACCACCTTCTTATATATAATCCAGAATTGACTATTAAATTTAGTTTTGAAATAATATTCTATTCTGACAGTAGAGAAAAATGTTCATAGCATTTGATCATAGAACGGAACCTTGAGACAAAATCTAGATGTGAATTCCAGTCCTCGTTAGAACTTTTGTTGCTGATTCACAGTGTGATTTGTTGGAAGTCACCTAACCTTTTTCTATTTCCCTGTGTCCCCAGAACTGCTTTAGAGTTTATCCTTTTTCTCTTAGTATATATATATATGCATGCATGCATACATACATATATACATATGAAAGACTTTCTTGAAGATACATTTTAGATTAAAAATTCTTTAGAGTTTATCTTTTCTCATATACAAAAGAAACTGACATGTTCTTCAGAAGGTTTTTGAGATACTGGAAGAGAAGGCAAAATTTGCTTTTGAGTTCCTTTCAACACTGCTCTTAGAACTGTTCTCCTGATGATGGTTAAAATTTGAGAAAATGTATTTGGCATCACATTTAACTGATGTTGTCATAAAATGCAAACATCCAAATCAATTTAAGCAGTGCTCAAAGCACCGGAAAATAATTAGTATTTGCTAAGTGGAAAAGAACCAAAGCCAGTAGACAAGAAAAATCTGTGTAATCCTGTAGGTGTATTGGAGTTAAACACCCCAAAACAGAAGTCCAAAGTAAAACAAAATTATATTTAAAATCAAAACAAAGGATAATGGACAGCAGGTGTTTGTCACAAACTCAATTTGGGAACAGCTGAATTTGGGAAAAATTAGGAAGAGAAAATATAAAGTTATTTTGGGAGCAGGTGTAGAATTGATGGCTCCATCCTAACTATTATTGTCATTAATGTTTGAGAAACTGACTCAGGAGTGGACTGCTTAATATAAGAATGGGTTAGAAAAAAAAGAAATAAAGGATCCTGGAAGGAGCAAGAAAACACTGAATATTATTAAGGGAACAGTAGAATTAATTTATAGGGAAAGATTAAAGTAGCACTGAAAACCCAGCTTTGCTCAGCATTGACACAGGGATTCATAATAACATTCTACAAATATTTAACACTTGTACAACACCAAGAAGAGAATGAAAGTTATTTATTTTGATGCCAAGTGGGTATAAGCAGGAGTACTAAGATATACTCCACAAAGAAAAATGTTATTTCAATTATAAAGAAAAGTTTCCTATTAACCGCAACTATTATATGATTGAGTATACTCCCTCTGAAAGTTTAGAAAGCTTTAAACACTGATGTGTGACTTCAACAATAAAATGAAAACATACAAGGCTCTCTCTTTGTTGCTGCTTATCAAGCCTCCTCACTCCACCCACCAGTACTTTCATATGTCAAATGACATGAGAAAGAAAAAATAATAGAAGGGAAAAGCATGAATAAGAACAAGCCACTCGATTTTTCTTTTTCTCCTGAATATTTTTCTTTGATCTCTTTCACAAATGTATGTCTTCTATCACCAGTCACTTTCGCTTTGTTTATGAAATTAGTCACAAATTTCCTTAAAATTTATTTGGAGAAACAGCTAAAAACTGGGATTATTGAGTGCTATGCTACAATGATCTATGAATCTGATCACATGGCACCCTCATTGTATATAGAGTATCTCTTTCACTATAATAATGAAATTTCTAGAGCAATACCCCAACCATTGATACTAGTGTTTAATAATAGAGTTAATATTATACTTTGAATTATTCTGTGGGGTTTGGGTTATTAATCTTAAATAGTTGACTTAGTGGGATTGCCTTAAATATCCATTTAATTTCTGATTTCATTAGCCTCTATGGAAGTAGGGGAACTATTTAATGTTTTTGTATTACATTCTGTGAAGTAAAGCATTTTTGTAGCGATGAATTATTTTAATGAAATGCATTTGGAATTATATTTTCAACAAAACTGATAAAGAGCATCTTTCAGTGATTTTGTGATTGACAGAGATCAGCATGGTACAGTGCATTCATATCCCATCTCTGACTCTTATTTAATTGCATGATCCCCAGGAAATTCATTTAACTGTTATATGCCTCATATCGTTCCTTAAAATTTATATATAAAATTATAGTTGGACTATGGTCTATGAATATGGAGTTTCCCTTACTCAGTAACTCTTAGATCCTTTGTACATTCTGGTATGTGATTGGCTATGGATATATGATATACCTATATCTAGATCTATCTATCTGTCTTTGCCATAGCAACTCCCCAAAACTAGTTACAAAGAAAGAGAAGAACTGTGCTCTACATCATCTACTGATAGAGGGAATATCCATGCCAATGAAATCATGGCTTCTTGATTTTTCATAGTAATAAAATAATGCACATGAGATCCCAGTCCTCAAATACTTAAATATATCTCTGACATCAAGTAACTTAAGTATTCTCTCCAACCATGCAGATAGCAACCAATGCGTGCCTGCACATCCAGTATTGCTTTTGCTCACATCCTCTCACAGATTCACCAGGGAGAAATGGAGAAGTGGTGGTTGTGGTGGCAGTTCATTCAAAATGCTGGAGTCCTCTCTTATATGGTTTTAACATCAGGTTCTCTCTCTGTTTTCTCTGGATCTTGTCCCAATTCCAGTCTGTCTTTTTTTTAATTTACATATTTCCTTTGGAACATTTGGAAGGATCTCAGAGCTTATCTAATCTAAATTATATATGACTTATATCCCCTCTAAAGCATAAGTCAACACATATTGTAGAGATTACAAGACTTAAAGGAAAAGAGTTTATATCTCTTCTTAGATATTCACTTGTCTGTAGATAACTGAGTCACTCTGTAAACCTCTCTATATTTCAGTTACCTTTATGTAAAAAAGGGACAACAGTTCTCCTACCCCACAGGATTGTTGTGAGGATCAAATGAGAGGTCTGTCTGTCTGTTTCTCTCTATATAAGTATACTTATAGAGAAATAGACAATCCTTAAAGAGGCATATAAATGTTAGTTATTTTTATTATTATTTATTTATTATTTACCACATTATATATTTATTATCAATTATTAGTTGTTTATTCAGAAAGCATCTATTAGCATCATGCCAGAATCTTGGACAATTTCATTGATTAGGGTGTAAGTGGTCTTTCATAAAATAGGAATTGTTATAAGTGACTTTTTCCCTTAAGTTAAATACTTTTTATAAATTTAGGAGAGTTTAATATAATTAATAAAATTTAAAAATATATTATTGTAGTTTTGGTAATAGCTTTATTCTCATGAAACTGGATAACAACATTTTGTCATTATTATTCAGCACATCAACAAAATTTCAACATCATAGATTCTCAAACTGAAATAAAATGTAGCATTTGAGAATAAAACTTTCATGATTAATATGCTTCATCATGTACAGACTATATTCTTTCTTCCTCTTATATTTTATTCTTTAATAACATAGGAAAGACTGAGATTCAAAGTACTTTCCAATGTTTATCTCAACAGTTAATATAGTGCTGATGTTACCAGATCACTTCTTGGCCTTTTGTCTAAGATGTCATGATGTCATGACATGCCATGATGAACAGTCCTGTGCCCGTGTCTTCATGAATCACAATCAAAAACAAATTTCTTCAGAGAGATTTTGAAAGTGTCCTTGTGCCACTTTTTCTCACCTCTGGGTGAACCCTTGCCTAGTGTAAGTTCTCAGTAAAAAAGTCTTTCAGGCAAATGTGCCTTTGGCATTCAAACAACAAGGCCAGCCCACTGGTGTTGCACTCTGCAGTAGAATTTGTTTGGTTTTTTTTTTGGAGGGGGTCTTCATTTATTTATTTATTTGCTCATTCACTTATTAATTAATTCATTTATTTATTTGTTTATTTATTCGTGTATTCATTCATTCATTTATTTATTTGCTTGTTTCTTTATTTTTCTGCAATAGAATTTGAATACTTCACACTTCAGCTCAATAAAAGACCTCTGTCATGAGTACCTTATCTTGCCAGGCGATCTTCAACATCTTCCTAAGACAACTGAAAGGGAAGCAATTCAATTTCCTGGCATGGTGGTGGTAGACTGTTTAGACTTCCCAGGCACACAACAAGGAGGTCAATAAAAAGGCTCTGTAGACCTTCAGTTTGGTAGGCAAAACTTCTCCTAAAACTTCTCCCACACTTTCCTTTCAAGCCTCCTAACCTTATCATCTAGGTGTATATCTCTGGAAATCTATCAAGGTAAGAGACGTCATCCCTACCATTCAAAATTTTTCCATTTGCTATAACCAGCGGTTCCATTTATGAATAGTGCAGTGCTGGCTGTTCCCTCTGTTTTCTTAGTGTTTATTATTAGGTCAAAATTAGCACAAATGGTAGTGAATTGAAGAATATTCTGATGCATCTCAATCTCAGAGGTTGTAGTGAGTGCACAATCATTTGCAAACAGAAAGTTGTACAGCTAGTCTCCATCCACTTAATCTCTACTTTTACCTTTTTCATGGTAAATTATTTGTTGTCAGCTTTACAGTTTACCTTCATGCTATTTTCATCTATATTGAAGGTAGACATGTGGTAGGCACTTAATAAATAAATGTTAAATTATAATGAATTGAACTGAAATAATATATCAAAATATACCAATTTTACCTGGAAGATTGATGAATTTTCATTTTACCATAAGCTAATGTTAAGTAAGTCTTAAATTCTTTGTTTTTTGTTGCTTCAGATCTGAACTTCCTAGACTAGACTGAACATGTTCATTTCCCCTATAAATTCATCTTGAACCTGAATATCTCTGTTTTTCTATCCAAGCATAACTGGAATAGAGAGATTTGAGGGGGATAAAGATGTCAAGATAAAACAAGGATATTTCTGATTTTTTTTTGACTGGCCTACTAAGATCTATGGATCTCATAGCATTTTTTCACTCATTATGTCTTTAGAGAAGTTCATTCTTTAACTACATGTTAACTCACAGCTACATGTTATGAGCAGATAACAGAGTCTTGAATATTCATTGCCCAGAAAAATAGAACACTAGACATTCCATGTTTGGGTCAAATGAAGACTTTCAAAGACTGACCTCTTTTGCCTCTCAAAAGAAATAAAAATTCTGGTAAAATTATTATGATTTTTTAATAGGAGTATAGTGGGTGAAATTTTGGTACTGCTACCACTCCGAGGTTGCTTTGATTTTATGAAGATATCTAAATTCTAGAGAGTAGATTTTCTTAGACTATAAGGTTTTATATTTGATTTAAATAAATAGAATAATATAAACATTATCTAGAAGCACTTTTTAGGAAATTTTTGTGGGAGATATTTTAATCTGCTTTTAGGATATAAAGATTTTATAGGGGAAATTTGCCTTTATGATAATTTTGCAGTGTAATTTCAAGTGCCTATAATAATGAGGCAGAAGAACTCCTTTTCTTTGGAAGAGATTCCAGAATGTCAGCACCTCAAAGGGTCAATTTCCTGAAAAATGAGTTCATTAGGAGTGATGAATTCAGAAAATGAAGAGAAGAGAGAGTGAATGTCGTGCATTAGGGACAGAAATGAGAAGAACGGTACTGGCAGAGCCATAGAAGCATGCAGAGATGAAGTGTCAATCTACAAGTTCTGGTCAGAGATAGAAAAAAGAAGAAACACAGCAAATGATATTTCATGACATTCTTAGATTCTGAACAGACTCCTGATAGCCCCAGAGCCAAAGCAAGAGGTGTTGGGAAATTCCATCTTGCTTCAAGAGAACAGAAGCTCTTCATGTTGGCTACTTATATTGTACTTAGAGAAGACATAATGATTGACAATTTTCAATACCATTTTTCTGAATCTATTTAAATTCATCCAAGGAGGCTGATTTCCTAATATTCATTTCTAAAGGTATGCAAGAGATTGCACCTATTAGTGTATGGGTATTAAGAATGATTCTACTACTTGATTTCCTCTTGATTTTCTTTTTGCATTGTGGCATGTACTAATTAAATGCTTTTGCTATTGGATTGGCAACTCCTGAATGGATTGTGTTGTATTAGGGGCTCAGACCTTGATATACATAAGTGATTATCTCAAACAAATATATTGTACTTGGAATAATACTAAGGGCTTCCAGACCCAGAGTATGTGTTATAAGGAGAAATTAAATGAACAGTATTTTGAGGATGATGTGCCTAGTACTATGGAATTTAAGAGAATTGAAGTTTGTTGCCTTTATTGCACTGACTGCTAGAACTAAGAAATGTCACATCTAAAATGTACTCTTGAGAATATATATTTGTATATAAAAATAAAGAAGTGTTTTCTATTTGATTTTATACTTAAATGCACTTTAACTTTCATTTTAAGATTTTTTACTTGCAAAGTATGTATTTATGGCCCTTTCTATCTTAATGAAGTGAAACCTTAGACCAGAGGTCAGCAATCTTTTTGGTCGTGAGAGCCATAAACACCACATTTTTTAAAATGTAATTTCATGAGAGCCATACAGTCCTCACAGTACACGCTCCTGTAACAGTGCCTGAAAAAAAATTGACTTTATGGCTCCTGCAGAAAGAGCCATATCTGGTCCTCAAAAGAGCCAGATATGGCTCAAGGGCCATATGTTGCTGACCCCTGCCTTAGACATATCCTACTCAATTGGAAAGACTTTAAATGTGGACCTAGGAAACTAACCTAGTCCTTTTGAAGAGGCTCCTCAGCTAAAACCTGGGTATAAGTGATTCATGTTTTTTTTCAGTAACAGCAATTCACAAGAGCAATCTACTAAAGTGTAGAATGGTTGTGATCATAGGCGTATAGATTTTTATGCTAGTAGTTACCTAAAAGACCATCTAATCTAATCTTTTATAGGTGAGTAAAATGACATTAAGCCACCTGAGAAGCAGCCAGGGAAGTATCACAAATTATAACTTGTAGAGTTAAGATTCAGACTTAGGTATTCTGATTCCAAGTTCATCATCTTTCTGGCTGAACATTCTCCTCAGATTTTGTTGGTGTCTTTGAAGGAAATATTATTTTTTAAAATCCTTACCTTCTGTCTTAGAATCAATGCTGTATATTGGTTTCAAGGCAGTGGAACAGTAAGAGGTAGGCAATTGAGGTTAAGTGACTTGTCCATGGTCACACAGGTAGGAAGTGTCTGTGGCCATATATGAACCCAGGTCCTCCTAATTACAGATATGGCATTCTATTCGCTAAGCCACCTAGCTGCCCCAAAAGGAATTATTATTAATAGATTCAGTTTGATATCAAAGAACACACACTGGACTAGGAATTTGTGGACCCAATTCATTGACTTGGTTCTACTCTTTTCTTTTCTTTTCTTTTTTTAAATTTAGAATATTTTTCCATGGTTACATGATTCATGATTTTTCCTACCCCTCTTCCCTTCTCCCTCCTGGAGCTGACAAGCAATTCCACTGGGTTATACATGTATCATTGTCAAAACCTATTCTCATGTTATTCATATTTGTAGGAGAGTGATCTTTTAACATCAAAACCCTAAACATATCCCCATCAAACTATGTGATCGATCATATATTTTTTCTTCTATGTTTCTATTCCCACAGTTCTTTCTCTGGATCTGGATAACATTCTTTCTCATAATTTCCTCTGGATTGTCCTAGATCATTGTATTGCTGCTAGTAGAAAAGTTTGTTACATTCGATTGTGCCTTAATGTATCAGTCTCTGTGCACAATGTTCTCCTGGTTCTGCTCCTTTTGCTCTGCATCAATTCTTGGAGGTCTTTCCATTTCACATGGAATCCCTCCAGTTCATCATTCCTTTCAGCACAGTATTCCATCACCATCAGATACCACAATTTGTTCAGCCATACCCCAAAATGATGGACACTCCCTCATTTTCCAATTTTTTGCCACCACAAAGAGTGAAGCTATAAATGTTTTTGTACAAGTCTTTTTCCATATTATTTATTTAGGGTACAAACCCAGCAGTGGTATGGCTGGGTCAAAGGTCAAAAAGTCTTTTAGAGCCCTTTGCACATAATTTCAAATTGCCCTCCAGAATGGTTGGATCAATTCACAACTCCACCAGTAGTATATTAGAGGCAAAACTATGGCTCTACTCTTGATGAATGGATAAGTCCTTCAATCTCAGTGAGTTTCAATTTGAGCGTTTTTGTAATGAAGATAATGATACCATCAACTACCCAACCTAGAACATTAAATTATATCAAACAGGAATTTGAATATGATGATGCTTTCAAATGTATAAAATACTACATAAACATAATATTATTTGCTGGGTAGTCACTAATAGGAATTGAAATCTGAAAATCAAATATTAATAATAGCTAGAATGAATATAGTGCTTTAAAGTTTGTGGAGTGCTATTTAAACTCACTCATTTTATCCTCATGACAACCCTAGAAAGTAGGTGCTATCATTAACCCTATTTTACAGTTAAAGAAACTGCGGCAGACAGAGTTTAAGTGACTTGGAGGTAGTAAGTATCTGAGACTGGATTTGAATTCAGATCTTGCTGATTCTAGGACAAGCACCCTATCTACTACACATACCTAGCTGCTCCTATTAAGGACCTTCTTTGTGCCAGAATCTGGGGATACAAAGAAAAAACTGGAAAACACACCTGATCTCAAGGATATTTCATTGTATTGGGGGAGGCAACATAAATATTTGGCATATAAGTACATATAAAATACACATAATATATATTCAAAGTATTTTGAGGGGAAAGGCACTTAACAATTCGGAGAACATTAAAATGTATGCCCCAAATTTGAATAACTCTAAGCCAGTCTGATATAAAAAAGATTATAAAAGGCCATACATAGACATAAACAGTATACTGTCTTGTGAGACAGGAGAAGATGGTGCAGCAGCATATTTCATACTGCAGTGACAAATATGTACTGCAGGAAGATAATCACCCAATTGTCTTAATAAGTCAACCAGGAAAGAGCTAAAAAGGAAATTAACAAACATGGGATGTAAAAGAATTGAAGAAGGACATGATTGGCAAACGAACATGTCTAACACTGACATAACTGAATAGTTCGATGCCATTCTGAAGCCTTTTCAGAAGGATGAGAAAATCAAATAGTGATAGAAATAGAAATTCTCTAAGACCCAACAAAAAGTGAGTCTAATGGAAAATGTCTCCTTGTTGTCCTGTAAACACAGAAGAGCAAGAATGATCCTTTGACTGTGCATTCAGGAAATTAGGTTCATTCAAACTGAATTAGGTTCAGTGAGGACATTTCAATTAAAAGACAGTATGGAAATAGTTGTGTGGAACAGGTTACAGCTATGTTCTGAAGTTTGTTGACTTGGTTATTTGAGGGGAACAAATTTGCTTCTTTATTTATGACTTACAACCCCAATTCCGGATTCTAAGAACAGGATTTTTTGTGGATATTAATGTTAAACTATCTCCCAAGAATGAAATATTTGCCAATGTTGTTAGTTTCTCTCCCTCTCCCTCTCCCTCTCCCTTTCCCTCTCCTTCTCTTTCTCTCTTGCTCTCTGTCTCCCTCTCCAGAATTCTCAGCTGGGTAGATGCTGAGCGAGAAAAATAAATAAGATATGCTACAAAGAAAAAGAACATTGGTTTTGAAGTTGACAAATGTGGGTTCAAATTCCATTTCTGACATTTCTGTTTTGTCTTTTGACATATTACTACCCATGTAGATTTCTGTTGCCGGGAGGAAGTTGGACCAGATCATCTCTAAGGTCCCCTATCAGCTCTAGATTTCTGCTCCTATAATGTTAGAGCTGTAAGGGATCTCTGTAATAATTTAGTCCAATCTCTTCATTTGACAGATGAGAAAATAGACACCTAGGGACATATCACTTGACCAATGTCACACAGGATGTAAGTAAGTGTCAAGAGTTCATATTTCAACCCTGACTGTTTAACTCCAAATATCATGCTCTTTTCACACAAGCAAGTTATCTCTCTGTCAAAAATTTCTATAAAGTGTAGCTTATGACTGAAACTTCAGCCTCAAAATTGTTGCACAAGTAATAAATAGAGCAAGATGATTAAAAATATGGAAAGTCCTAAGTAAAATTATGAAGAGTGAAAGGAGAAAAACCAAGATATTTTATACAGCATTATATAGATTATATACAGCAACAGAAATATTGTTTGAAGAATATGTTGTGCAAATCTACCTCCAGAAAAAGAACTGACAAATAGAAATAAGACATAGTTATATATAGATATATGCTTTATTTTAAAAAATTTTATTGAATTGATTAATTAAGAGAAATTTTTTTATGGCTACATGATTTATGTTCTTTTCCTCCTCTCCTCCCACTTCCCTCCCATAGCCAATGCGCAATTCTATTGGATTTTACATGTGTCATTGATCAACACCTATTTCCATATTATTGATATTTGCACTAGGGTGATTGTTTAAAGCAGTGGTTCCCAAACTTTTTGGCTTCCTTTCCAGAAAAAAATATTACTTAGTCCCCTGGAAATTAATTTGTTTTAATTTTAATAGAAATTAATAGGAAAGATAAATGCACCTGTGGCCATCACTGTCCTCCTGGATTGCTGCAGCACCCACCAGGGGGTGGTAGCGCCCACTTTGGGAATCACTGGTTTATAGTCTACATACCCAATCATATCCCTATTGACCCATGTGATCAAGCAGTCCTTTTTCTTCTGTGTTTCTACTCCAACAGTTCTTTCTCTGGATGTGCTTAGCCTTCTTTCTCATAAGTCCCTCAGAATTGTCCTGGGTTCTTGCATTGCTGCTAGTAGAGAAGTCCATTACATTCTATTGTACCACAGTGTATCTGTCTCTGTATAAGGTTTTCCTGGTTCTGCTCCTTTTACTCTACCTCAATTCCTAAAGGTCATTCCATTTCATATGGAATTCCTCCAGTTCATTATTCCTTTGAGCAAAATAGTATTCCATTACCGACAGATACCACAGTTTGTTCAGTTATTCCCCAGTTGAAGGGCATCCCTTCATTTTCCAATTTTCTGCCACCACAAAGAGCGCAGCTAAGACATATGCTTTATATATCTATATCGATATATCTTTTTTGTCAAATGATGCCTTCTCTAATTGTGGGGGGTGGATAGAGAGATAATTATCAATTTTAAGGTAAAAAAATAAATTTAAAAATTAAAAAAGAAAAGAAAAGCCAGGGTCTCTTGTTTCTGGAGCAAGTGATCATCTTTTTTCTATATTGTTTTTTTTTTCCTTTTGAATCCATCTTGGTTTTTCTTTTTCTTATGGTTATTTCTATATTTATTCTTCATAGGTATTTTTAATGAAATTATAGTTTTTTTGTGATATTGATACAATATACTCTCTTTAGCCACTCACTGTTGGGCATTCTAGTAAGGAAGCCATTGTTCTCAAATGAGTATAATAGAAAATTAAATAAGATGTGTGTACAAGAGAGATGTAAAATAAAGTACTGTATAACATCCAAGGAGAAAAAAATTTTTTATATTGTGAGTGCAGGGAAGACTTCATAGACAACCAGGAAGGTTATGATTTTAGTTGTGATAGTCAGGAAACCCTAATACTAACAGCAACAACAACAATAATAATATTCACTAGCATTTATATAGTAATTTAAGGTATACAAAGAACTTTCCATATGTTATCTCATTTGATTTTCCCATCAATCCTGTGAAGTAACTACCAATTATTATATCCATTTTATAGCTGAGTAAACTGAAGCAGAGACTTGCCTTGTCACAACGGTGAGAAGTCTGATACAGGATTTGAATTCAGGTGACTAAAAATCCAGTGCTTTATCTAATGCACCAACTTTAGCTGCAGTGAAGGAGAGTGAAAAAGAATTTGTAGGATTTTTGTAAATTTTAAAATTTGAAATTCTTAATATTTGTGGAGGTGAAGGATCATCACCTCCAAAAAACCAAACAAAAAACCAAACCTTTCAACTCTGGCAGTGTCCCACTGATTTAAATAAGAATTGAAAATGACTATTTTTAAAATGGAAATATATACTAAGTGGTAGAAGTATTTAGCAAACAAAACTTATTGTTTCAACTGTGCTTAATGATGGCTCATACCTCACTTTGATACTGTCAGAATATCAGCTACTAATGATTCCAAAAGAAATAGCAGAAAATATATCATATAAAAAAGAATTTCAGAATAATTTTCCTTCTTAAAGGCAATATTTCCATCTTAAAACTAACCCTTAAATTCATAAAGTACTGAAGCAATAGAAGGAACTGAATTGAGTGACTTCGAGAAATGCTTCAAAAATTAAAGTGCCTAGTTCTTGGGGGTTTTTTTCTTTAAAAATGTTTTTGAGGAGATAGAGGACTACATGAACCATTATATGTAATTCTCCTTCCTGACTGACAGGTTGTCTTAGCTGAGTCAAAAAACATTAGAACAAACAAAGAGAACATTGGCAAAGTTTCAGGAGGAAAATGGTAGAATACTCTTCTTTGACTTGACTTCACGTGGTATTTCCTAATTCCTTCTTTCCGTACTTATCACAAAGAGAAAAAAAAGACAAAAGGAAAATGCTTGCTTAGGACCCTCTCAAAATCTAGCTCTTCTTTGCTGTTTCTACATAGACATATTTTCCATTGTATTTTATTTATCTCACTAATATTTCCTAATTACATGTAAATTTTTAACATTAAATTTTTTAGTTTTAATTTTTTTCAGATTACGTCAGTACAATTTTAGCAATCATTTTCTGACATTTTGCAATCCATATTCTCTCCCTCCTTCCCACCCCTTCTCCCTCCCCAAGACCACAGTAATATGATATAGGTTGAACATGTGTTATCATACAACATATATGCCCATGTTCATCATGTTGTAAAAGAAGAAATATGTCACCTGCACTATAGAAAAATTCATGTAAGAAACAATGAAGAATGGTATTCTTCAATCTGCATTCAGACTCCATCAATTCCCACTATGAGTGTGGAGAGTGTTTTTTATCATGGAGTTGTCCTGAATCCTTGCATTGTTGACATCAGTTAAGCCATTCATAGTAAACTATTGCTGTTACCGTGTACGTTGTTTTCTTGGTTCTACTCACTTCATTTGGCATGAGTTAGAGAATTCTCCCCAGATTTTTCAGAAACCACTCTACTCCTCATGTCTTAAAGCATAATAGTATTTCATCACGATTCCTCAGGTGATAGGAATCCCTTCAATTTCTACTTCTTTGCCATCAGAAAAAGAGCTGCTCTAAGTAGTTTTGAACAAATAGGTCTTTTCTCCTTTTCTTTTATCTTTTTGGGATACAGACTTACTAGTGGTATTCTTAGGTGAGAGGGATAGTTTTATAGCCCCTTAGACATGGTTCCAAATTGTTCTCCACAAAGGCTGGAGTAGTTCACAACTCCATCAACAGTGCACTAGTGTACAAATTTTTCCACATTCCCTTTAGCATTTGTCATTTTCTTTCATGTTAATATGATAGGTGTGAGATGGTAGCTCAGAATTGTTTTAATGTGCATCTCTTTAATCAGGAAAGACTTAGAGCATTTTCCAAGTGACTATTGATAGCTTTGATTTCCTTTTCTGAAAGCTACCTGTTCAGATCCTTTGACCATTTAACTGGGGAGTGGTTCTTATTTTTATACATTTGGCTTGGTATAAGTTGTACTTGAGAAATGAGGTAATCAGAGAAATTGTAAAAAACTTTCCCCAGTTTCTGGTTTTCCTTCTAATTTTGGCCAGAATAATTTTCTTTCTTTTTTTTTGTAAAATCCTTTTTAATTTCTTATAATCAAAATTATCCATATTTCTTTCTATGATCTATCTCTTATTTGGTCATAAACTCTTATCCACAGATTTGACAGGAACATTTTTCTATGCTCGCCTAGGTTACTTATGATATCATTCTGACCCTTATCTTGGTTTATGAAGTGAAATGTTGCTCTATGCCTAATTTCTGCCAAACTACTTTGCCGTTTTCCCAGCAATTTTTGTCAGTGAATTCTTGTCCCCAAAACTGGATTTGAATTTATCAAGCACTAGATTACTATGGTCATTAACTACTATGTATTGCGAACCTAATCTATTCCACTGATCCACCAGTCTACTTCTTAGTCATTGCAGAGTGTTTTGAAAATTACCATTTTTGTAATATAGTTTGATATCTGGTACTGTGAGACTGTCTTCCTTCACATTTTGTTTCATTGATGTCCTTAATATTCTTGACCTTTTGTTCTTCCAGATGAATTTTGTTATTTTTTAGCTCTAGAAAATAATTCTTTGTAGGTTTAATTAATATGACACGGAATAAGTAAATTAACTTAGATAAAATTGTTATTTTTATTATATGAGATCAACCCAAAGGAGTAATTAATATTTCTCCATTTTTTTAGATCTGTATTTGTGTGAAAAGTATATTGTAATGGTGTTCCTGTAGTCCCTGGGTTTGTCTTGGCAGGTAGATTAACAAATATTTTATATTGTCTATAGTTATTTTAAATGGAATTTCTCTTTCTATCTCTTCCTGCTTTGCAGGTAATATATAGTACTACTCATGACTTGTTTTGGTTAATTTAATATACTGCAAATTTAGTATAGTAGTTAATTGTTTAAGCTAGTCTTTTAGTTGATTTTCTGGGTTTATCTAAGTATAGAATCATATCATCTGCAAGTAGCTATATTTTTGTTTCCCCATTGCCTATTTTATTCCTTCAAATTTTCATATCTTGTTGCTATTAGCATTTCTAGCACAACATTTAATAATTATGGAAATAATGGATATCCTGGAATACCCCTGATCTTATTGGGAATATCCCCCATTATAGTTAATGTTTGTTTTTTATTTTAGATAGATACCACTTATCATTTTAAGAAAGGGTCCATTGATTTCCATTTTTTTTCTAGTGTTTTTCATAGGAATGGATATTGTATTTTTAAAAATCCTCCTCTACATCTTTTGAGATAATCATGTCATTTTTGTTGGTTTTGTCATTGTAATGGTTAATTATATGGATAGTTTCCCTAATATTTACTCAGCCCTGAATTCATATTACAAATCCCACATTGACATAGTATATGATCTTTGTGATATAATAGTATAATCTCTTTGCTAGTATTTTTTCTAAAATTTTTGCATTATTATTTCATGAAAGAAATTGGTCTGTAGTTTTCTTTCTCTAATTTTGCTGTCCCTCATTTAGGTATCAAAACCATACTTGTTTCATGGGAAGAAGATGGGAAGACTTTTTATTTACCTATTTTAAAATAGTTTACAAAGTATTGGGATTGCTTCTTCAATGTTTGGTAGAATGAATTATTTGCAAATCTAGCAGGTCCTGGGGATTTTTTTTCTTAGGGAGTTCATTGATGGTTTGTTCAATTTCCTTTCCTACAAAAGGTTATGTAAGTATTCTTTTTCTTCTCTCTACCAGGAAATGTACATTTTTGTTAATATTCATCTATTTCATTTAGATGGTCAGCTTTATGAGCAAAATATTGGGCAAAATAATTCCTCATAACTAATTTAATTTCATCTTCATTGGTTGTACATTTGCCCTTTCCATTTTTGATACTGGTAATTTGACTTTCTTCTTCTTTTTAAAAATTAACCAATGATTTATGCATTTTTTTTAGTAAAACCAGCTTCATTTTATTTATTAGTTTAAGGGATTTTTTTTACTTTTAATTTTATTCATCACTTTTTATTTCCAGTATTTCCATTTTGTGGCTTAATAGGGGATTTTTAATTTGTTCTTTTCCTGCTTTTTTAGTTTCAAGCTCAACTTATTGATATGCTTTCTTTATTGAAGTATGTTTTTAGAAATATAAATTTACCTGGATATACCGCTCTAGCTGCTTCCTACAAATTTGAGAGTGTTATCTCATTGTTGTCATTATCTTTAATGAAATTATTGGTTCTTTCTACAATTTGTTCTTTGACTCACTCATTCCTTAGGATTGGATTATTTAATTTCTTATTCATTTTAAATCTCTGCTTCCATATTCCTTTGTTGAATGTGATTTCTATTGCATCATGGTCCAAAAAGCTTCTGTTTTATAGGTGAGTTCATCCCATTCACATTCACAACTGTGTATGTGTGTATTCCTTCTCTGAACCAGTTTGGATGTGAATGAGTTTCAAGTATTGCTGTCCTACCCCATTTTCCACCCCACTGTTAAAGCTCTTCATTGGCCACTTTTCTCCCCATTCCTATTCTCCCTTCTTCCTTCTCCCAAAGTATCCCTCTTTCTCACCTATCCATTGTTTATATCATCCCAACATAATCAAATCACTCTTGTTCTCTCTCTCTCAAAGTAGAATCCTTCTAATTCCTTCAATAATTATAAATTTCTTAGAAGTTACATGTATCTTCTCATAGAAAGATAGTTTAACCTGATTGAGTCTCTTATGACTTCTCCTTCCTATTTACCTTTTTAATGCTTCTCTTGAGTATGGTATTTGAAAGTCAAATTTTCTTTGTCAAATGGTCTTTTCATCTAGAATATTTAAAATTCTTCTGTTTTGTTAAATATCAACTTTTTTTTCTTGAAGAGTTATACTCAGTTTTCCTGGGTTGCTTATTCTTAGTGTAATCCTAGCTCTTTCACCTTCTAAAAAATCATATTCCAAAACCTCTGCCCCAGAAAGGAGGCAGCTGAGAAATCTTGGTTGATCCCCTACTATGATTCCATGTATTTAAATTGTTTCTTCTGGCTACTTGAAACATTTTCACTTTGACCTCTGGATTTGGCTACAATAATCATGGAAGTTTTCATTTTGAGATCTCTTTCACGCAGTTGTTGCTGAATTATTTCCACTTCTATTTTACTTTCTAATTTTAGGATACTGGAGCAGTTTTCCTTGATAATTTCTTGAAATAGAATATGCAGCCTTTTTAATCCTGGCTTTCAGGTAATCCAATAGTTCTTAAATTTTTTCTCCTTTAACTATTTTCTAGGTAATTTGTTTTTCCAGTGAACTATTTCACATTTTCTTCTATTACTTTATTCTTTTGACTTTGTTTCATTGTTTCCTGATGTGTCATGGAATCATTAGCTACCAGTTGCCAAATCCTGTTTCTTAAAGGAATTCTTTTCTTCCTTGAACTTTTCCATTTGACCAATTCTGTTTTTAAGGAGTTGTTTTCATTAGTGAATTTTTATTTCTCTTTTTTCTATTTGATTAATTCTGCATTTTAATGTGTTATTTTCTTTGGTATTTTTTGTGCCTCTTTCCCCCAGCTATTGTCTTTTCATAATTTTCTTACTTTTCTCTTCTTTACCCATTTTTTCCTCCACCACTCATTTGATTTTGAAAATCATTTTTAGTTCTACATAGAATTCTTATTGGCCTTCCCTCCCTCTCATATCTCCTTTCTCTTTTGAGAAAGAAAGACAAAGATAATCTATTATAAACATATGTAATTAATCAGAACAAACAGTTGTTCTACTCCATCCCACCCCCTATAAGCTATACTTCAATCTACACTCTGAGACCATTAACTCTTTCAGAAGATGGGTAGGATGTTTTAACATGACTCTAGAATTGTTGTTGATTGTGGTTTTTATTAAAGTTCCTAAATCTTTCAAGATTGTTTTTACATTATTGTCACTGTTTAAATTGTTTTCTTCATACTTCTCACTTCACTTTGGAGATTCATAAAAGTCTTTCCAGGCTTCTCTGAAACCAAACCCTTCATCATTTCTTCTAGCACAATAGTATGCAATAGCACATTATATTATATCATAACTTGTTTGGCCATTTCTCACTTCGTTGGCAGGTCCTCAGTTTCCTTATCCTTTGCCACTATGATAAGAGCTCCTACAAATATTTTTGTGTATATATAGATCCTTTTCTTTTTCCTTTGATTTCTTTAGGGTATCAATCTAGTAGCAACATCTCTCTGTCAAATGATATGTACAGTTTAAGAGCATGACAAAGATCATATTTTATTCTTCATTTCCTTTAGTGCCTCAGTGTTGGGTACATAGATTGGCAGTAAGAAATCACAAGGATTTCTTATTAATTATAAGAATCAGAAGAATTTTGGAGGTAAAAGAACATAATCTTAGAGATGTCAAGTGATTTAAAGGCATATAGTTCTTGATTGATTAATGCCAACTACAGATTTATTCCCACCTCTTTAATGACATAATAGGGAGACTGAATTTTTTTGTTCTATAAAAATTATTGAAATTCCAAGAATTCTAAGCTAATTAGATAGGAAATATAAAATGTTAATATAGTAAAGTTGAGATATTCAGTTTTAATTCTTCCATGTCCTTGATTTTTGTCTTTTTAAAAAATATAATTTTTATGATAAGTTGACTGATTCTACTTGTGATATAAAGAGGATTTTTATTTGATTAATTTTAGGTTTATTCATTGGCAATTAGGATTTCCAAGAGATAACATCTGATGCCATGCTTAAATTAATCAGCTCTATCAGTATAATTGATATTGTTTATTCCTTGCTTTCATGAGAAAACTCTGTGCTTAATTAGGTTTTGCCTTTTTCCTTCATTCCTTTTTTTCCTTTCCTTCTTTCCTCCCTCTCTGAATCCCTTAAACTCCTTCATACCCTTAGGAGAACTAGCCAAAGTTATACCTGATCAATTTTTGCCTTATGCCTACAAGAATAATTTTCACATTGATTTCAGTAAAAATCCCAGTACAGTAAAGACTTTCCTAAGGCTCTTCATAGAGGACCATGGGAGGATCTGCATTCTGTGGAACACTCGAATGCTCAAATCTTCTAAGGATTGGGTATGTAGAAATGAAATGCAGCTGCCTCTATGTTTTGAAAGAATGTTGAAAGGAAAAGACCGTGTGTAATCAAGTTTTTTTAAACCTTCTCCCCCATTTCAAAAGACAATAATTTGTAAATGCATAATTAAGGCAGAGAATGTCAATTGGATGAAGCATCTGTGCAGTTAAGATTTTTTTTTTGCTCTACTGGAGGACAGCATGAACAAGGTCCCACTGACCTTAGCAGCATATTCAGTAATTCAAAATACACTTATTGAAACCAATATGAAGCAGCAAAATCACTCTTAACATCTTGATGTTTTAATTTTCTCATTTATTTTGAAAGAAACTTGAACATTTTGTCAATTAATTCTTAGCCACAGTGTCACATTAGTGAGTTCTTTAACGATATGATGTTTTGCTTTAAAAAGTTCAAAGTTCCGGACATTCAACACTCTTTCCTAAGTTACCCCAGAGGAAAACAAACTTCCTCACATTAAGAATGCTAGCTCTTAGAAAAAGAGAATTCAGTTTGCTAATGAATAATTATAAAATAAAAGTGATTCAAAGGACATGATTTACTTGTAGACCAGGTCAAAAAAAAAAAAAAGGAAAACTTGGGGAAACTAAGAAGTGAATTTGCAAAATGGGAATTCATATTCTGAATGCTGGGTCTAGCAGTTTTAAAACAGTTTCTTGCTCAAGCAGTTCTTAGGAATCAATTACTTACCAACTATGTATTGATCACTGTTCTAAGCACAGAATGAAACAAAACATTTTTTCTCTTTAAAGAACTGGAATTTAAGGAAGAAAATTGAGAAAATGCAAATTCCGTTGAGGTTTCTAATATTTGTGTTTTTATATCTGTGCTTTCTCTTTAAAGTGCACAAAACCTAAAATCATTCCTTTATGCATACATACATTTTTACACATTCACTTGGCACGCATTTTTGATTGCATAGAATAGTGTTTTAGATGAGATACCAGAGTTGGAGTCAGCAAGACTTTGATTTGAATACCACTTCAGACAGCTAGCAGCCTTATGCCCCTGGGCAAATCACTTAACCTGCTTCAGTTTCTTCATCTATAAAATGAGGATAGTAATAACTGAAGACAAATAGGACTATGTATCTAAAATATGTTGTAAATCTTAAAAGTGCTTTTGCAGTATCAGCTATTTTTATTAGAGTAAATGTTGTGGATTATATAAAAATGAATGGCTAGTCTGTGCCCTTAAGGAGCTGCTATAAAGAGAAAACAAGTTAGAATAATCACTTTCAGATTAAGGTGATCTGAGAAGGCTTTGTGAAGGAGATAGTATTTATATTTGGCCTGAAATATAGATAGGATTTCAGAATCTAGAGATTGAGGCAAAGGCAATAGAGGAAGAGGAAATGGCAGGAGCAATGATATAGAGATAGGAAATCAAAAGGAATATTTGGAATACAGTGATTAGGAGATTATTAATGGATGAGGTGGGGAAGCATGGGTGGAACCAAGATTGTATAGGGCTTTACATGCCAGACTATGAAATGTATACTTTATTACAAAGGCAATTGGGTCCAATGATTCTCTCTATTCTTAGCAGCAATAAAGGAAGATGATTTGGGCTGTAGAATTTTAAACTGAAGGAAATAAATTTTGATAATATAGATTTAGAAGGGAGGAAGTGATCCCAAAGGCCATCAAGTCTATCCTCCTTGTTTTACAGATGATTCGGTCTAGGCACACAGAGATTAAGTGACTTATACAGAAACTTATAAGAAATGGCAGGCCCTGAGAAAATCATTTAACTTCTCTGTGATCCAGGTTCTCCGATGTAAAATGATGAGAGTGTGCTCTTATGTCCCTTTCAGCTTTAAATCTATGATCCTGTGATCCTTTGAGACTAGAGAAAGGTATGTAGCCTATTTTTTCCTGTACTAGGGGGTTCCTATAGTTAACTTGGTTCCATTTGTTGCATTTTAGAAATAAGGTGCCTCAATTGGTTTGAGTCTTCAGGAGCACCTCTGAGATCATGTAGAACTCCATTTGAAGGATGTTAACAGAAAGTTCCAAAAATACATAGTTTTAAAGTAGACCATTTATTTGGAATTAGAATAGCATAGGAATAGATAATGAATGACAAGGTAGCTAGATGGTACAGTAGATAGACTGCTGCTAGACCTGATTCATCTTCTTGAGTTCAAATCTGGTGTCAGACATTTACTAGCTGTGTGATTCTGGGCAAGTCACTTCACCTGGTTTGCTTCAGGTTCCTCATCTATAAAATGAATTGGAGAAGGAAATGGCAAACTATTCTAGAATCTTTGCCAAGAAAACCCCAAATGGGGTCATGAAGAGTGAAACAAAGCAACAAAGGTATCATTATAACTCTAGAAATGGAAGGGGCTTTTAGAAATCATCTAATTCAACTCCTTCATTTTATAGAACAGGATCTGAGAATCAGAAAGTGATCATGTAACTTGCCTAAAGTGATTTAGGGGAAAAATGATTAGAATAGAATCTGAATACAAGTAAACTAACACACTGAATAAATAATCTCTAGGGATTTCCATCTTTGGGGGAGTAAAGGGAAGAGGTTAAAAAAAACAAAACCTGTCGGAACAGAATCCCTGGAAAGAGGTCCCTTCCTTTGAGGAGAGAAAGGACCTCCTTTGGGTGTAAGAAGGGTAGAGAAGATTAAGTCCTGCAGCCTCTTCTGTCTAATCCACTAATGAGACATCCCAGTCACAACAGAATATTATCTTGTTCTCTCAACTCCCTCAGTCTTTTCTCAGGTAATAAGCAATGAAGCCTTATGGATTTTGGCTTTCTCCATCTTTCCCCTGGTGCTCTCCTGTTTCCTGAATGCCCATGTTGTTTCCTGAATGAGGATTTCCACCTTGATGGTCTATCATTCTGGAATTGCTCCCCAGGTCCACATGTTATTGGGTAAGTTAGTCAGACTTGTCTTTATTATAGGTGTTTCTAAAAAGGAGAGGAAAGGATGGAATTTGTTAGTTCATAGAGGATTGATTTAGACTTCAGTGAGACTTTGGGGATAATTTAGTCCAACTTCACCAAATAAGAGAATTTGAGTATTAAAAAGTATCTCTGTGGCCACGTAGTCCAAATATTAAAGACACTTGTCTGGAGTTAAGAAAGGACAGCAGTCTCGAGGAGGCAGTGTGGTTCAATGGAATCTGGGAAGAATTTGGAGTCAGACAACCTAGCTTCGAATTTCATCTGCGTCTGTGGGACCTGTTTGTAAGGTCCCTTTTGACTCTAATTTTTTGAGAGGTCAGTATGGTGTAATAATGGAGAGACTGAGCCTTTGAAACAGGAAGACCTGGATTCTGATTCTGCCCCCTGAGATAATTACTAATTCTTACTAGTCCTTTAGCCTCCCACATCCTAGGTTCTATCAGCTTTAAATGACAGTGCCTGGAATAGATGACCCCAAAGCCTTTTCTAGTTCCCCAAATTATGATCCTTTGAACTTAAAACTGTGTGCTTGTCCTACAAAGGAATGGATAGGTCCTTCATTATTGCTACCTCATAGGAGGAGATCGGAAGCTGATTAGGGATTCCAACCTCATTTTGTAAGAACTGAGTCAGTGATGCACCTCTGGATTTTATAAAATAGAGCCTGGTGAAAATGAAGAAAACAAACCCTCTTTTTTTGAAGCATTTCACTAGCCTAGCTGGGATTCTTCTAAGAGCAGCTCTCCCCTTTGTAAGAAGATTGGAGGTGACCATGCTTTTCACATGAAGATTCTTGGAAGTAGGGTTGCTCTTTATGTCTACCTTGCCAAGACTTACCTGGTATTGTTATGGGAAAAAATTGACTCTGATTTAGTTGTTTCTGGATAGGTACTCACTGCTGAAGAGGCAAAAGAGCCCTTCTCAGCTTCAGGCATTATTGCTGTGGGAATCTGAGGAATGCCTTTTGTAATTCATGGGAGCCAGGCTGTAAGAGCCTACCAAGGAGGAAAAGGGGAGAGGGAGGCTTTTCTGTGGAACATATTGGGGCTCAGGGAGAAGTTGTACCACAGTTAGATAGTCTTTCGATTCATTTCTCCAAATGTTTGCTGCTCTCCTGTACAAGAAAGATGATGTAATGGTAAGCAAAATAAACTCATCTGAATGTATAGTCTTTGAATGAGTAAATTGTAAACCCTCTCACACATACCAGTACGAAATTGTTATATCATGACAAGTTGTGATTTATTTAATGTGTCCTTAGCAAAGTAATTCAAACCATGAAAAAAAGCTGACAAATTAGCTCACATTTGTCTTTCTAGGAAAGATTAGAAGACTAAATAACAGGATGTAAGACTTTACCACCAACTCATTTCTATGTTACTTCAGTGATCTCATACCACCTTCTGTCTTAGGACCAATTCTAAGGCAGAACATTGGCAAAGGCTAGGCTAGGCAATTGGGGTTTAATGATTTGGTCACACAGGTAGGAAGTGTCGGAAGGCAAATTTGAACCCAGGTTTTTCCAGTGCCAGTTTTGGCTCTCTGTCCACCCTGCTACTTAGCTGCCTCCAGATAGATTCTTTGTTCACCACATTTCTTCCCTGAAATGCCCTCCCTTACTCTAATCTATATACATCCTTTAAATCATAGTAGAGTCTTCCCTGCTCACAACAACTGCTCTCTCTTCTGAATTCACAGAAGCATTCTGTTTTGTTCCTTTTGGTGATTAATCATGTACTACTCCCTTGTGACAACTGTTGTATTGTTGTCTTGCTTTTTAATCTGTTTCTTTGATTCTTATCAGTGTAGGGAGCTGACCATCAAGGAAATTCCCTCAATTAATTCAGATTAACAGTTGTTCAATTTATAGTTTTAGAGAGCTGCCTGAAGCATGGAGAGGTTTAAAGTGATTTCTACAAGACCAAAAAGCCTGGATGCCAGATGTGGGACCTGAACTTGCTCCATCCAAGACTGGCTGCTTATGCACTATATGTCTCTTGTTATCTTAGTCTTAATTATTCTTAATTTTTCATATTTTTCTTCTTATTCTTAATTAGACTTCTCTTCCTAAATAATGTTAGGTCATTAAGTGATCAAAGTTTAGTCAAGGTAGGGGTGCACTATCAAATGCCTCGCATTGAGCATTGACCCCAGATCCATATATTATACTTTACTCAACTTATTTCATGATTAATCTTTAATGATCCTTGGGTCAAGGATATCCTTTTTTTGGGGAACTTAGTTTGAAACATTTAATTTCAGACTCTCATTGGAACCTCCTTGTGGAAGTCTAGAATTGTTTTTATACTGAGTCTAGCTTAGTCTATATGAACTTTGTTTTTTACTTGAGCATTTTTTTGTTTGTTATTTAGTCGTATCCAATGATCATGACCCGATTTGGGCATTTCTAGGCAAAGATACTTGAATGTTTGCCATTTCCTTCTCTAACTCATTTTACAGATGAGGAGCTCAGGCAATGAGGGTTATGTGATTTGTCTGGGATTATACAGCCAGTAAGCGCCTGAGATCAGATTTGAACTCAGGAAGATGAGTTTTCCTGACTTCAGACCCAGTGCTCTATCCATTGTACCACCTAGTGGCCCTTCCTGGGAATTACTGACAATGAAAGAGATCATCAATGATCCAAGAGAGGAGAGCTTTATCTTTTTATCTTTATAAAAGCTGTTCTGTGTTTTAATTTGAGATAGGACAGACATATACCTCTAAATAATGATCTTTAAACAATTTATACACACTCATATATACTTCACATATAGTAGGTGCTTAATATTTGTTCATTAACTGATATATATATGTATATCTATATATA
>NC_058134.1:153681339-153835952 GCF_016433145.1 Gracilinanus agilis | reverse complement strand
TATATATATATATCTCCGTAAAAATCAACAACAAATTAGATTGGAGCCCCTTGAGGGCAGGAATTTTCTTTTGTATTTTTTGTGTGTCCCCAGTGTTCAATACATTGTCTGGTACAGTAAAATTTACAAATTTTATTAATCCTACTGAAACTACTCATTGCTAATTTCTTATTCTTATCTTCTTTTCTGTCCCCTTCCTTTTCTCTTATCTTTCCCCCTTCTCCCTTTTCTCTTTCTCCTTCATTTTTCTTCTCTCTCTTCCATTTTCTCTATTTTTCCTTCTCCTTCCCCTTGTCCTTCTTTTTCCTTCTTGGTATTTATCACTCTTCCTGTTTCTCCCTTCTCTGCTTCCTTTCCTCTCTTCTCCTTCTATACTAAGAAATTAGGCAACATTATATAGAAATGGGTAAATGAATGTTTTGCATATTCAGAATCAGTAGGCAAAATACTTTCCTGTGTTCTGTTTTTAAAGCAACATTATTTCATATGAACATTCCTATATATAGGCATAGTTTACCTAGAAATGCTAGCAGAAAAATTCAACATGTTCAAAATAGAATAGCTTTGGTTAGAGTGGTGGGGCTGGCGGTAATTTCAATTCAATAAACATTTACTAAGCAAAAAAAGACAAAAACAGAAGAGTCTATGCTCTCAAAGAGTTCACTTTCTAGTGGGTAGATTACCCCACAATAGAATTATTAGATGAAAGGATATAAATAGTTTTATAGGTCTTAATACAAGACTAGACCAATTTATATACCACCAGTAATGATAACAAATATCTGTTTCTTTGCAGCTTTATCTTAGGATGTTATTGTTTTTATTTGGTATTGGTAGTTTAATATGTGTATAATGGCACCTGAAATTTATTTTAATTTGTATTTCTGGTGAGGCTCAAAATGTCTTATGGGCTGTTTTTCTCTAGGCACAAGCCATTTGTCTCCTTTAACCACTAATTGGATAGAATCTACTTATTGGCCCTATATCTTTTTGTGTAGCTCTTTATATGTTTTGTTTAGTAAATATTTAT
Organism: Gracilinanus agilis; assembly: GCF_016433145.1. Taxonomy (NCBI): domain Eukaryota; kingdom Metazoa; phylum Chordata; class Mammalia; order Didelphimorphia; family Didelphidae; genus Gracilinanus; species Gracilinanus agilis. Next base: position 153,834,922 of record NC_058134.1, on the reverse strand, counting down.
CAATTGTTTGTGGCATACATTTTCCCCACATTCTTTCACTATTGTTCTGATATTTATTATTATTTTCATTCAGAAGGGTTTTTTACATAATTTAACATATTGATCTTATCTCTGATGGGATTGTTCATTTTCTCAGTAGTTGTAAATTAATCTTCCCTCCATAACTGAAATAAATATGCTATTATTTGGTATTCTTCCCTTTTCCCCATATGTTATTTTTTAACTTTCCAATCCTTTCCAATGATTTAAATATTGCAAATATTTATTTAAGATCTCCCATATATAAGACATCATGGAATTATATTTGGAATTTATCAGGTATATGATGTACCATATGAATTATAGCATTAAATGGTCAATTACTGAATCAATAAGTATTTGTCCCATGTTTACCTACTGCCAGGCATTGTGGTAGGTGCTAGGATTACAAAGACAAAAATGAAGAGCCTCTGTCCTCAAGGAGCTCACATTCTTTTAGAAGACACAATATGTAACACATATAAATCCTATACAAAATCAATACAAGACTATCTTGGAAAATGACATTAGCACAGTGACTGCTAGTGAAGCTCGATCAGGAAAGATCTCATGTAGACAATGGTGCTTAAACTGAGGTTTGGAGGAAACTAGGAATTCTAAGAAATGGACATAAAGAAAGAATATAGTCCAGGTTTGGTGGGTAGGCCATGTAAAGGCACAGAGATGGGGAGATTCATGTATAAGGAACAGCAAGAAGGCCACTCAATTTGAGTTGAATATAAAGTTCTTCAAAGGAAGTGATATACCAAAAAACAAAAACAAAACAAAAACAAAAACAAAACCTGGAAAGATGGATTAGAGATTCTCTGAAAAAAGGCTTTAAAAGTCAAATCTGAAGGATATTCATTTGATCCCAAAGAACATAAAATCATTGCTTCAGGGATAGAAAGAACCTAAGAAATCTTCTAACTCAACTCCCTCATTTTACAGATGTTAAAAGACTTATGATCACACAAGGAGTAAGCAAATGTCAGAGGAAGGATTTAAGCCCACATCCTATAATTCTAGAATGAATGATTTTTGCATGCCTCCAAACTAAAATAAAGATTGATACCAACAGGGGCAACAAGTATAGTGAAAAGAGTATTGTTGGAGGGGATAAGGGAGCTATGGTTTGATCCCACCATTCTATGCAAAGCAATCTGGAACTCTATGGAAGAGTTACCCAACTATGTGTATTCTGTGATCCAGCAATGCTTCTATTAGACATAATCCTCCAAAAGCTCAGAGACAGAGTGAAATGACATATCTACAAAAATCTTAATAGTAACACTTTTTGCTGCATAAAGAGCACTGAAATAAAGAATATTAAGAGACTGAGTTTGCATCACAGGACCAATGTGAACTAACTGTGTATAACTTTACCACTCTGAGCCTCAACTTCCTGATTGGCAAAAAGGGGAAAATAACTACTTTCCCTATTTGCCTGGAAGAGTGGTTATGAAGAAAGAATTTTATAAAACCCCAAAAGATATATAAATGTGTTATAATTTTATGAGTTAATTATTTGTAGCTCTGTTACAATAACATTTAAGCAATCATTCCTTTCAGCGTTGTTTTATTAATCCTAGTAGTTTGTTATGTATGAAGTTCTTATGATAGTTTGATTCTCTCTGTGGAATTTCTATTATATTTGATACCAATTTTTTGTGTGTTTCTAACTTAATACCTTTCTTTTTAGGTAACTTTTACATTATGATATTTTTTAATTTTTATAAAAAAATCTTGACTCTCTTCCTTCTACCCCATTACTCTCACCCCATCCCTTGAAAAAGAGAGAGGAATAAATGTCTTTTAGAAACATATGTAGGTAGTCAAGCAAAACAAATTTCTACACTGGTCATGTCCAAAAAGTCTGTCCTATTTTTGCTGGTGTGATTCCTCTTCTTTATTAGGAAGTGAATTGTATGTTTCATCATTAGTACTCTAAGATCATAATCATAGTTGTTCATTATACTAATCAAAATTCTTAATTCTTTGAAATTGTCTTTACCATATTTTTAGGGTTTTTTCTGGCTCTATTCCCTTCACTCTGCATTAGTTCATATGATTCTTCTCAACTTTCTCTGAAATTATTCCCATCATTATTTTTTACAGTGTTTTTACAGTACTCTGTCACATTTATATAAGCATAACTGGTTCAGTCATTCTCCAACTGATATATTCCCACTTAGATTGTCATTCTTTGCCACATCAAAAAGAGCTACAAATGTTTTATATGTCTTATTTAAAGGTTTTTTTCCCCTTAGGATTTACCTTCCCTCTAATTTCCCCTTCTTCCCTTTTCATCCCCTCCCATCCCCACCAATCCCCATTTAGTAAAATGTATTCTAGTATCCAACTTTGCATGTATATATGTATTCTTCCCTCCTTTGATTAATTTAGATGATAGTGAGGTTCAAGTGCCAACCACTTTCTTGCTTTTATAAGTATATGCTAGTGTGAGAGAAATTTTCCTTCCCTTCCATTTCCTCTCTTACACCCCACCCTGTTCCAAGAACCAAGGAGGATCTCTTTCTATTCTTCTCTATAATAACAGAACCAAATCTATGCCTTGTCTAATTAGATTCCTTCTGTGAAGGTTCAGAGAGGGCACATGTATATCAGCTCCCCGTATTTAAATGCAAGCAGTTTGTCCTCATTTAGTCCCTTGTGATGGCTTATTTTTGGTTACCTTTTTATGGTTCTCTTAACTCCCCCGTTTGAACTCAAGTTTCTACACAGCTCTGGCTTTTTTACCAGGAGTTCTTGGAAGTGCTCTATTTACTTAAATGTCTATTTTTCCTGTAGGATTATATTTATTTTTGCTGTATAAGTTATTCTTGATTATAAGTTTTATCCTTCACTTTCTAGAATATCATATACAGTCTCTCTGCTGCTTTATTGTGGTGGCTGATAATTTATTTATTATTCTGGCTGTGGCTCCTTGTTACACGAATTCTTTCTTTCTGGCTGCTTACAGTATATTTTTCATCTCAGTGCTCTGGAAATTGACTATACTATTTCTAGATTTCATTTGGGTTGTTTCCCCCCAAGAGATGACTAGTAGATTCTTTGTTTCCATTTTGCCCTCTGGTTCTAAAAGACCTGAAAAATTTTCTTTTAAGATTTCCCAAAACATAATGTCTAGGCTCTTTTTTTGGGTCAAATAACCCAATTTAAAAAATATATATTTTATTTTTCCCTAATCACCTCTGAAAAGAAAATTTTAACATTCATTAAAAAAAATTTATTTTCAATTTCCATTCATCTCTCTTTCCTTCCCTCTTCCTCATCCTCTTCCCTGAGATGATAAGCAACATGATATAGATTTTACATGTGCAATCATAAAGAACATCTTCCCATATTAGTAATTTTTGGAAGAATAAAGGGGAATGAAACAGTGAAATATAGTATGTTTTGGTCTGAATTCAAACTCCATCAATTCTTCCTCTGAGGACAGATGGCATTTTTCAATATGAATCTCTGGGATTGACTTGGATGACTGCATTGCTGAGAATAACTAGGCTATTCAGAGTTGTTTATTAAAAATATTGCTGCCACTATATACAATTTTGTTTTGGTTCTGCTCATTCCACTTTGCATCAGAAAAAATCGTTCAAGATTTTTCCAAAAGCATGCTGTTCATCATTTCTTATAGCACAATATTATTTCAACACAATCACATACCACAAGTTGTTCAGCCATTCCCTAGTTAATGTAGTTCTATGTTTATTAAGGTTTTTTCCCATTTTCTCTTTTTTGAGGGTTATTTTATTTATTTTTTTTTTTGCTATAAGATACACCTTACATTTTCTTTTTTCTCAGTCTTTTCACTTTGTTATCTTATGGAGTCATTTGCCTTCTACTTGGCTTATTCTTATTTTCAAGGAATTTGCTGTTTGAACAAGGTTTTGTACCTCTTGTGTGAAGGTCATGTCCTTTCCAATTTTCCTTTATATCTCCCATTTCCATTTTTACTCTCATTTAATATTATAATTTCATTTATAAAAATATTGAAAAAATTCTAACTTACTAGATTTTTTTTTAGAAATTCTAGTTGGATTTGTGTAGGAGCTCTATTTTTGTCTAAGGCTCTACTTGTAGACATTTTGGAGGCATTCTATTCATTTGTGTCTTGAAATCCCTGTCATCATAAAAACTTTTTATGATAGAATTCTATTTTTTGCTCATTCTTCCAACCTATTTATATGGTTTTAAATCTGATAGAGTTAGTCAACTGAAAAAAAAAACATTTTAAAAAACTTTATTATTGCCCCCTTTTTTCTTCCAGATAAATATTGCTGTGAATTCGTAAAATTCAGTAAAATATTCCAAATGGATTTAAGTTGGTTTTGCTATATGTTTATTAAGCCCACTTTGGAATATTTGTAATCCCTCCTTAACATAGGTCCCTAATAAATATCTATCTCTCATAGTATCATAGAATTATATTAGTATAGGATAGTAGAGGTCACCTAGTCCAACTCTCATATTACAGATAAGGAAACTGAGCCCCAAACATGTTAAGTGATTTACCCAAAGTCACTAGGTAGTATTTGGAAGATGTAGTGTTTGAACTCAAAGCCTCTGACTCCAAAATTTGGAGCATTTTATTAATTTGTATGTCTCCCATTATAATTTTATAATTTTATTTTAATACATTTCTTGTAATCATGAATAAGTTATTATTCAATTATTTATTATTTTTGTTGCTATTGTAAATTGAGTTAACTAGCATATCACTCAGGGTCCCCTGTATTTATTATTCATCATTTTTATGACACGAATAGGCCATCATTTGTTCTGAATAAAATGCTTTTTAAAAATAAAAATAGCAGCATTTTCTACTTCTCCCACTTAGTCATTTTTGTAACTCTACTGATATAGTTTACTTTAGAAAATGTTCTACAGGGGGCAGCTGGGTAGCTCAGTGGACTGAGAGCTAAGCCTAGAGACGGGAGGTCCTAGGTTCAAATCCAGCCTCAGACACTTCCCAGCTGTGTGACCCCGGGCAAGTCACTTGACCCCCATTGCCCACCCTTACCACTCTTCCACCAAGGAACCAATACACAGAAGTTAAGGGTTAAAAAAAAAAAAAAAAAAAAGCTAAAAAAAAAAAAAAAAAAAAAAAAAAAAAAAAAAGAAAATGTTCTACAAAATCTGTTTATTCCCTTTCATGTTTCTATCAGTCTTGATGCATGTGCAGAGGTTTATCATAAAGAAAATCAGATAATATCTTTTATGAGTTTCTCAGTATTTTAGTTGTCCTTGTTAACTTGTTGTAGCCTCTTTACACCCACCATGTGTCTTTCCATTGCCTTTTGTGTTATTCATAATTTTTTAATTCTTTTGAGATCATGGTGCTCCACAGTTACCAACCATATTGCATTTCCAGAAGACTATTAGAGTCAAACAGATGGGCTTTTGCAGCAGCAAACAGTTTGGGGTCATTGAAATCACTACGTGATTTCCCAAATGCAATCCAGTTTATTATTCTCCTCCTACCAAATTCTAGGGCCAAGTCATTATCCATCTGTGGTGTATTCAATAATGATGGAGTAGTTTGACAGACTGGTCAGTATGCATCTTTCATTTACTTTGTTTTCTCAGTGTAGATGATTAGACTAATAATATTATGATGGATGTTGGCAGTGCAATACAGTGGAATGAATGTTGAAGTTAGGGAAGTCCTGGGTTCAAATCACAGCTGTGGTGATTACTAACTGTATAACTATGGACAAATCAACTTCTTCTGTTAATCATTGTCTCATATTTAAGATTGGGGAAAGAATAATGATAGTATCTACTAATGTTTTAGGAATGAAATGAGATAATGCAAGGAAAATGCTTTTCAAAATTTTAAAATGCTACATAAATATCAGTTATAATTATTGTTATTTACTGAAAAGTTTTAATAAAAAATATTCTAAGGCTCAATGGAATAAATGTATTTTCCTATACAAAGAGAAATGTTATCAATATATTTTTACTTTTGTTTAGATTCTTTGTAAGATTATTTTCCATTATACGGACCAAAATGTCCCCTCAAACAACTGGTAAATAAATGCATATATGTATACACACTTTGTTCAATTTGATTTTATATACATATGTGAGTATTTATATATGTGTGTGTTGTATTTACATAGGATGTATTAAATATCAATTATGAATAAATATTGACATGAATAAACAGATATCTATTAATTTTTAATTTAATTTAATATAATGTCAGAAATTCCCAGTGAGGATTAGCCCTATACCAATTAAGATCTTCAACTTTTCTCTAATTTGTAGTCTTTGAGAGTTGTTTAGACCACTGTGAGAATAAATAACTACAACATGGAAAATGGTAGAGTGGAATTCTTGCAAAATACAGGGTCAAGCCTCACCCAGAATTCCAGCAGACACCCCCCTGGAGAACTCTGGGTGAGGTAACAGTTGGAGAGCAGTTAAACAGTTTATTCCTGGGGGTTGAAGTGAGCAGGTCACTTTGCTTGCTGTTCTTGGTTTGGGATTTCCTTGGTGGCCATAGTGGCAAAAGCTATTTTAGTTTCTTCTCAGGAGTTTGCCTGTCTAGCAGAATTGGACCTTTCTTGAAATCACATTTTGTTATTCATTTAGTTATTTTAGATATTAGAAGTGATAATTACATGCTTGAGGGCAAGCTAGCTAAAAGTCTGCCACTCCCTCCTAGGGGGGGAGGGGCAGTTTCTACCTAACAGTTCAGGGCTTCCCAGATCTTATTCAAATCCTTGATACCCCTTCCCTCCCTTCTTTCTTCTTTTATCAGTAAAAACTTCATCTTTAGTATCTGGGCCTGGCTATTATTTTGGGCATACTCACAGCTACCATAGAGCTTGGTTCCTTTCAATTGCCAGCCAAAGAAGTCAGATCCTCCTCTGTCCTTGATAACAACAAGACATCAAGCTTCTCTTATTGTCCCTCAGTCAAACCTGTGGGGAATATAAGTTGAGAAAGTGAACATCATTAAAGATTTGCCTTGCTGCCCCTTGCCAGAAGACATCAGTCCTGCCTCCATTCCCAACTGATTTCCAACTGCTTGGTGGGAGGGGGAAGAGTAAGGAGTACCTACCCCTCCCTACTCACTCTAGCCTGTGTGTGTGGGAGGAGTGAGTCCTGAAGGTTTCTAGTTTCAGGCCATCTCTTCAGCTTCCCCAAATATCTCTGTTAAGATCAACATAACAATAACATGACCAGAATCACACAGTCAGTATCAAAGACAAGATTTGAATTCACTATCTACCATACCCCTTTCAATATTTTTTATCTTATCATTAAAAGGATAGTTGTTGAGCATCTAGAAAAAGTAGTTCCCTTCACTCCTTGGAGCCAGCATGGGATCTCATATGGACCAAGATCGTGAAGAAAGCAGCACAGGTTATCATCTACACCCACTTGGGCAATGACTTCTGCACCAACAAGCACATGTGCAGGGAGATTGTCATCCCCAGAAAGAAGCTCTACAAGATCCTGGAATATGTGATTCACCTAATGAAGTAGATCCAGAGAGGCCCTGTGAGAGGCATCACCATCATATTGCAGGAAGAAGAAAGAGAAAGAAGGGATAAATATGTCCCTGAGGTTTTACATTTGGATAAGGAGATCATTGAAGTGAACTCTGATAGCAAAGAAATGTTGAAACTTCTGGACTTTGGCAGTTTGTCCAACTTGCAAGTTACATAGTTCACAGTTGGGATGAACTTCAAAACACAAAGAGTAGCTGTTTAATATTTACTTGTGCCTGCTTTCGAAGAAACTTGGGAACCTCCCCCACCAAATTAGTGGTTACTTTGATGAATGCCTACTTCAACAACAGGTCATGCTAGAGCTAGACTAATCCCATATTCTTGTTTGCCAGAGTTGCTGGAAAGGTAAATAAAGAAGATGATATAGGCATACAGAGTTGTCTCAAAAGTCTTAGTGTGAAGCTATTAAAACCTTTAAGTATTAAAGCTATCTTAAAATTTAAGGCTTTATTAGCTTAAAATACGCCAAATTTTTGGGATACCCCATATTTTATCAACATTTTAGTAAAGTATTTGATAAATTCTCATGTTATTTTTGTGGACAAGATAGACATATCTCCCTCTTGGGCAAGTTAAGAGTAGCTTTATTATGGATTTAGAACTTTCTCAAAGATTTTACATGTAGTCATTTGTAGCTTCCTCCCAGTTTCAAAGGTAGTTTCCAGTGGAATGCCCAGATAGTTTTTCTTAGTTCCATGCTGTTTGATATCTATATCAGTAACTTATTCGAAGGTATGGCTGCCGTGGTTATAAAATTTGCAAATGGAAAAGTTAGAAGAAAGAACTAGCCTGATGGATCCCAGAGTCGGAACCTAAAAGAACTTGTCAGACTAAATAGTTGATTTAGTTCAAATAAGATAACATTTAATAGAAATGAATGTAAAGTTTTATACTTGCTACTTTGCAAGTAGAATATGGGAGATGGATGGATAAGTTATCAGTTTATCTGTAAAAGATCTGGGAAGGGGAATAGGAATAGGCTTACCTTAAGCTCATATGGGTCAATTGTTTGCCAAGGTTTCCCGTAAACCTAATGGAATCTTGGGCGGTATTAGTAAGTTGTCTAGGACTTAGAAAGTGATTGTATTTCTGCATTCTGCCCTAATGAGACAGGTATGTAGTACTGTGTTCAGTCATAGGGACTACATTTCATGGAAGGCATTAATAATCTGAAAATAAAAAATACCCATAAAAGAAGGTATCTTTTAAATGGTAAAGTATCTTGCACTGAAGCCATAGGAAGGGTAGCTATATGGCTTAGTGAATGGAGTACTGGACGGGTAAGACCTGAGTTCAAATCCCGCATTAGACATTTACTAGCTATATGACCTTAGACCTTATTTAACCTCTTTTTACCTTAGTTCCCTTATCTGTAAAATGGAGCTGTTAATAATAGCATCTCCCTTCTTGTCACGATCAAACGAAATAATAAAGTGTCTAACAAATCTTAAAACACTTTATAAATGCTAGCCATTATTTTAGTAGTTATTGTTATTACAAATAAATGAAGAAACTAGAACTCGTTAGCCTGTTGAAAATAGTAGTTAGAAGGAAAGATAAATTTTGGAAGCAGCTTTCCAAACTTAGGAACAATATTAAAAGGGAAAAAATACTTTACTAAGTGTCTCTTGCATGCACTGTGCTAAGAATTTTTGCTCTTTGATTCAAAAGGGAAGAACTAAAAGTCCCAGGTGCAATTCAGATTGGTAGATTTATGTTTTCATATTTGGAAAACTTCCTCTCTGTAATAGCTTACTAACTAAAAAAGAAATATAATATAGCTTGAAGTGATGGTGATGGTGCATTTAAGTGTTTGATATATATCAGGCATTATGTTAAATGCTGAGGATATGAATATAAGTGAAAAAGTTCCTAAATTTAAGCTCAATAAGCTTATATTTTAATGAGGGGAGTTAGAAAGGGGTAGTTTACAGAAGGATTAGTCTATATGATATAATAGAAATGAAATTGAACTTGGCAGTTCTTGGATAGAGCCAAATTGTGACTTCTCTGTCTTGAATTTGCCATTGACATTGTCTGGAACATTTATGGCTCTATCTCAATTGCAAAGGCAGTCTCTAGGTCTCTGGAGTATTCCAAGGATCTGTTCTTGGTTCTGTATTAGTTGATATTTAAAAAATATTTCTAAGGAAGTTGAAAGGGAGTGATGTTAGTATAATTTTGAAATGTCTAGGAATTAATGTGGAGGCTTCCTAGCAAAAATAAGAGGAAAGGTCACCTCTGACCTTATAGATTTTTGATTTATGAGTTCCTCTAGAAATTCCATTTTGAGAATATGCCCAAACCAGCCATACTCACTCCTTTTCTCCCAGCTCCACTCCTGACTTTGCAGATTTTTCCACCATGTCCCCACACAAGTTCTCATTTCTTCTCTCTTTTTAGCTCCCTTCCATGTGCATCTCCCCTACTGGAATTAATGCTCTGACTGGCCTTTTTTAGTGTTGTTTCTTTTGCTTATATTTGTATTCCCAAAACTTGGTACATGCCTGGCACATAGTAAACTTTTATTAAATGCTTGCTTGTTCCCCAGAGCTCAGGTCAGAAACCAAGTTCTGTGGAGAGGAAGGAGGTTTATGAAGATGATGACCAGAGTGTAGATGGCATGGGTTTGTGGAGAGAGAATTAGACCATTAAGAAAGAGAGTTCATAGGGGGGCAACTGGGTAGCTCAGTGGATTGAGAGCCAGGCCTAGAGACGGGAGGTCCTAGGTTCAAATCTGGCCTCAGACGCTTCCCAGCTGTGTGACCCTGGGCAAGTCACTTGACCCCCATTGCCTGCCCTTACCACTCTTCCACCTATAAGTCAATACACAGAAGTTAAGGGTTCAAAATAAAAAAAAAAATTAAAAAAAAAAGAAAAAAAAAGAAAGAGAGTTCATGAGTCACTTACTGGAGAAAGTTCACACTCCAAAGGCCACTGCCCTCCCTGGGCAGTGCTAGGAAAATTGAGAGGCTGTGATTGGTTCCCAGGAGAGTGGCAGGAAGTGATGTTGAGAAAACTGCTTAAAAAAGGCCAGTCAGAGCATTCATTCATTCACTCTGCATCAGTGAGCCAAGATGAAGGGATAGTCTTCTTAGATTCATTCTGTGTTGGTGAGCTGGGCTGGAGGAAGACTTTTGGAAGCATTCACGTTGTCCTAGACTCATCCGTGACTGGAGCTTTATACACTGGAGAGGTTTGCTGGGTGACTGACTCAGGCTGAAGGAAGAGGCTTGCATTGGTGGATTTCTGGCTGATGATGCCACAGGGACTTCCACATGGAGATGGGGAATTAAGGGAGCCCCTGCTGAACAGACTTCATTAGAACAGCACTTAGGGCGGTAGGCTCTGTCTCCTTCCTACATTTCCCACTTTCAATATCTCTACCTTGTTGTAAATAAAAGCTGCTAACAGTCAATTTTGACTTAAGGACTAATATTTTATAAATGGCAACTATAATCTCACTTTTATAACTCTTATCTTAAGTCAAACCTAATTTTACTTCTTATAGGTTGGAAATGGCTAGGAAATGACAAAAAAATCTGTTTCTACAAGAGATCAACAAATGATAGGCTCCATTTCATTAAAAAACTTTTAACAGAGTTTGTATGGCTCAGCAAATTTGCGATAGAGGGGATTTTAGTCAGATAGAATTTAGATTAGATAACTTTTGAATTTCTTTTCGACTCTGAGGTACTGTGATGCTATAGTGTGTGTGTGCACATGTGTGCACATGCATAATATCTAGAATTTATGTAGTGTTTCAACATTTGCAAAAGATCATCTCAGTTTATTTTTACAAGAACACTGGGAAGAAGTACTATCATTACCCATTTTTCACAGATGAGGAAACTGAGTCAGACAAAGGTTGAGTGTCTTGTTCAGAATGATACAGCTAATAAATGTCTGAGGCTGGATTTAGGCTGAAATTTTCTTGATTTCAGGTCTAGTGCTTTATCAACTGTGCCACCTAGCCTCCTTTAGCTATGTAGCTGCTTCTGTGTGTGTCTGTCTAGGTATATACATAAATATTCATGTGCATACACATATAATTATATAATATTTATATAAAATTATTTTCTATTTATTGTCTGTCTGGATGTTACTACTAACTGAGTTATTGAATAAATATCTGAGTCTCATTTGTCATAGTCTCATGTTTTTGGTATACATATGAGAAATATCCAGGAGAACCTTCTGCATTATATCAAGCTATGCATCAGATGCTTTCATAAGTTAATGAGCATGGTAGGAACTTATCTCTACACTCATCCAGATGACAGTAAAGATGTTGTGTCCTCTCAAAAATCACCTGTGAAAATAATTTTTGCTGATGTTCTGGGGAAGCTTGCCCTTCCCTTTTCTTACTTTTATCACTTACCTGCTATGTGTATAGAGAATATTCTTTAAAATACTGTGTAGATGGGTAAAAAAGCTGACATATAGCTGGGTAATTGTTAGTATCTCCTCCCAAGATAATAAAAAGAACAAACAGAAGGTATCCAGGACTTTTGGGTAACTCTCCTCTGATGAGTTTATGGAAAACACAGCAAAGAGCAAAATCAGAAGTTATAAAGGGACCAGATGACATCATTGGTAGAGGGGAAACTGAAATTCCTGTTTCACAAAAATAACAAAATGGGCTAGCAGGATCATAGAACTGAAAACTGACAAGGACTTTATAGAACAACTGGACCTATGCATCTGTCTTAAAAAAAAAAAAACTAATCCAGAAAGGAGAAATGTGACTTAATTAAAACCAGTAAGATGGGGGCAGCTGGGTAGCTCAGTGGATTGAGAGCCAGGCCTAGAGACAGGAGGTCCTAGGTTCAAATCTGGCCTCAGACACTTCCCAGCTGTGTGACCCTGGGCAAGTCACTTGACCCCCATTGCCTACCTTTACCACTCTTCCACCTATAAGTCAATACACAGAAGTTAAGGGTTTAAAAAAAAAAAAAAACCAGTAAGAGACAGAACTTGGGATAGGAACACACTTAAAGATCATAGGATTTAGCAATGAAAGGGATATTAAAGTTAATCTAATGTCTTTTCCAACTTCCTCATTTTATGGATGAAGAAATAAGTCCAGAGAACTTTAATCACTTAATAAAGGCAGAAAGCCAAAATCTGATTTTGCCCTAGTTCTGACCCCCAAGTTCAATGGGTTTTCTACTTTCTACATCCAGAAGCTTTGAACTCATCTTTTCACCAACCCACTTACAGTCTAGTCATCATCTTCATCTCCCTCTCACCAAAACCTTGGATTCCACTTCCTATGATAGATGAACTTTCTTCTTATCTTACCATCTCCTCTTCAGGCTATAGCCTCCCTTCCTGCCTTTCCTTTTTCCTTCTGTGTATTGTCTTGCCCCATTAGAATGTAAGCTTCTTGAGGACAAAAGACTGGTTTGGCTGCTCTTATATCCCTAATACTTGGCACAATACTTGACACATAGTAAATGCTTATTAATGTTCTTCCTCTATCCCTCTGTATCTTACTCCCTCCTTTTCCCTCCCTCTTTCTTCTTACCCTTTCTTTTTTTTTTTTCCTCCCTCACTGTCTCTTCCTCCCTGTCACCCTCCAGATTTGAACTTGGAGAGATGAGCCTTCCTGAGTTCAAGCTCAGTACTCTAGCTAGTATTTCACTTAGTGTTCAATGAAGAAATTACTATACCTATTTCATGAATGATGAAACTGAAGTTCTGAATGGTTCCATAATTTGCACCAGTTGCATGGCTAGTGTCGGACCCTATCATAAATTCTTATTCTAAGTTCCTTCACTATTTACCATCTTGTGACAAGTTTCTTATATTTGCTGACCTTGGGAGTATCATTTAACTTTGTCTATACCTATAGGCCTCGGGTACCCAACTACCCTGCATGTTCTGTTAGAGGAGATATGCATTATTTGACAGCTAGGTGGTATAGTGCATAGACATGGAGTCAAGAAGATTTGCTTCAGTTTCCCCATTTTACAAATTGGGATAATAATATCTACCTCTGGATAACTGCAAGAATAACTTAGCATATATAAAGTGCTTTCTTTCCAATTGAGAACCCTGGACATAAGAGATGGTCAAAGAATGTTTAATTGATTTCTTATTTCCTCAGACACTTCTGAAATTTTTTGATTCAGTGATTTTAATTGGAGCAAAGGTGAGGAACAAAAAGAGGGAAGATTTTTCTCTACATTTTGCCTACCACCTGAGGTCAAAAAGTAACTTTATTTACATTTTTAGCCCTCTTTCCCTTTTGCCTCGTTACCATAGCAAACATTTTCTTAATAACAGCTCTATTTTTTTTTTATCAAAATAGAACCACTCAGAAATTGACATGTTGTTTGTTCAAACATTTGATATTTTATATATAAATTTGGAGAAAGATTTTCACTTGTAAATTTACTGTTTAACAAGAATCAGAGTCTTAATTTGTGGGAAAAACATTATAAGAAGTAATGAGTGGTAACACTAGTTGATAGTATAATAATATAAAGTGATTTCACATGGAAATTGTTTATTTTCCCAACATTGCTCTTGTGTGTGTGCCTCTGAAGATACTAAGCTAACTTGGCATATCCAACTTTGAGCAGATAAAACTAGATTGAACATCTTTAGTTTCTTTTCTATCAGCTGAGTGCTAGATTTTGTGTCTCAATTATACCTATTTCATTGTTCCGTTTGTGTTGATTTTAGTTTTATGGTTTTTGAGAATGAATGTTACCACATTGTACATAGTAACAGCAATATTGTAACAATAATCAACTGTGAAAGACTTAGCTTCTCAGATCAATATGATGATCCATGACAAGCCTAAAGAACTTGTGATGAAAAATGCTTTCTGTCCATTTCCAGAGAGAGAACTGATGAATTCTGAGTGCACATTGAAGCATATTTTGTTACCTTATTTTTCTTGATTTTTTGCAGCATGACTAGTGTGAAAATGTTTTTCATGACTTCATATTGAATAATGAGTATCATATTTGTTGCTTTCTCAATAGTTAGTGGAGGGGATAAAGAGAAGATGAAAATTTGGAACTGAAACTAAAAAATAAAAAGGAGAGAACAAATATTAATAGAAGGAAATGTACAAAATTATAGTGTTTTAAAAGCACATTTTGGTGATTGTTATTGATATTGCAGTGCTTATAGAATGAGGATATCAGACATGTCCTTTGAAATCATTAGGAAACAAGAGCAATCACACTGTAGTATAAAGGAAAATATGATTGTAAACTGAAAATTCCAAGTACTAATAAAATTATTGTAGTGAAATGATGAGCCTTATCAATGACCAGGAAACAATAGACTTTCAGAGAAAATTGTTAGCTAGAAGGGCTGTTATTTACTTTTGAATTTGAAATAATAGGGAAAAGACCATTTAAAAAAATAAGTTCCCACCTGTTGCCATAGAGAAAAAAAAAAACAACACTTGTAATGGGGACGACAATGCAATACAAAAACTGGAGTTCTGAAGATTGAGAAAATGTAATTTTTACTGATGATACCTACTTTTTTAATCAAGGTTATATTAAAATCTTTTTCAAAAGTAGCTTAGGAGAGACTCTAAGATCTTGGTATCTTCAACAGGCTATAACCCCACTCCCCCATCCCTCTCAATTGGACTCTTTAAATTTGCATTTAGAAGATTTGGCCCTATTAAAGAAATTATTGACGCGATAAATATTTTAATATACCAATTAGCGTAACTGTGGTAGAATTTTAGGCATTCCAAATGGAAATGGAAAACTCCATTTGTCCAATTTGAAATTATTTTGCAATACATCATGGAAGGTGAAGTGATGTATGCAAGAGATGGAGATAAACTTGTTTCAGTAGCTTGGGACTCACACTTGATTTAAATACCCTTAAAAACTTTTGGGATACTAGGTATGACAGTGCGTACTTTTTATCCCTGTTACTGGTAAGGCAGATAGATTACTTGAACTTGAGAATTCTAAGCTACAGTAGGCCTAATGATGTTTAGATGTTCACATTAAGTCCAGCCTCAGTATTGTGAGACACTCTGGTGCCAAGCTGCCTGTGGACGGATAGTCTCATCCATGGCAGGAATGGAGCAGGTCATTGTTTCTGTGTCAATTAGTGGTTGGATCAGGCCAATGTGTGACCATTAAATTTCCAGCCTGGTAGAGCTAGGAGGACTGAATCTCAAAAGAAAAAGAAAAGTAGAAGAAGAAAACAATTTATCATCTATCATCAAACCCAGACTTGGAGAAATGAATTTTTTGCTAGTTATAATAAATAGCAAATATGATTTTTAAAAAGTACTTTGTGGTGAAGAGTTAAATAATGTGTCAAAATCTTTTGAAATCGGTATCAAATCATGTGAAATAAATGATTGAAGCAAAAGGAGAACATAATGAATATCAAACTTTTTTTAAAGAAAGCTAAAAATTGAAAGGTTCACTAGATGCCATAAATTTGCTGTGTCCAGTCTTGCAAACAACAGAATATGTCATTCCTTCTAAACTTGTCTCCCATTCTAATTGTCCAACAATGATTTCAGTGTACCTAAAATATGTTTACTTCCCAATACTCTGATTTAATTATAAAAAGTAGTCATTTCATATACCTGTGCAATAATCCATAAATCATTAAATATAAAATAGCCCAATAGTCGTGTATTCAAAGATCATTTCCATCTGAATTCCATTAAAATAAGAACAAAGTAAGAGAATGAATAATAATATGAATAATAATAGTAGTAAATTACACTTGGTAATAGTGGTAAATTACACTTGCATAGCCTATTATGATTTGTATATAAAATACTTTTCTTCTCAACAAAATAGTAAACTTGATGCTGTTACTATATAAAAGCTGTGGCTGGCAAAATGTACTTTATGCTTTATAAAAACATCCAGGATAACTGAGTATGACTCATATTCAGGGACCATCTATCTGACTCCTCCATCAAATTCCTATAGTTGGTGCAACAGACAATGTCATATAATCCTCAGCAGGAGCTGTCATCTTGAAAGTCAAATATCATAAACAGAATCTCTTTTTTTTTCATTGAATTTCCTAGCTGTGTGTTACTAGTGTGTGAAAACATAATAAATTTTTATGGGCTTATTTGATAGTTTGTGGTTTTTCTAAACTCATTTTATTATATCTGATCATTTTTGGCTGATTTCCTGGATTTTTCTGAGTATCCACTTTTGTTATCTGCTATCTACAAAATTGACATTTTGATATGTTTTTATTTCTAAGTCTTTCAATTTTTTCAATATTATTTTTCTAATTTGCAAATACTTATTATTTTTCTCTCCCTCCTACCACTCTGCCACAAAAAGAGAAAAATGAACCCTTTGAAACAAATATGCATAGTCAAGCAATAGTGATTCTCCCATAGTCATGTCTAAAAATATTTGTCTAATTCTTCATCTTGAGTCTATCAACCCTCTCCCAGGAAAGTTCATTATAAGTAGTATAGTGTATCCTTATCTTGTTCCTGTCTTTAAGGAAAATTAATGTGATGTTCCTTTATTAATTACAACATGTAATTAGTTACAATTAAATACAATTTAAATATGTAATCTTTATCATATTAAGGAGTAATCCTTCTTACCTAATATTTTAAAATATTTTCAGTCAGTCACCAAGCATTTATTAAGTGCCTATGTGTCAAGCACTTGCTAAGAGTTGGAGTACAAAGAAAGGCAAACTATAGACACTGTTTTCAAGGAGATATCTAATAAAGAAGGTAATATGCAAAAAATACAGAAACAAGATATATGGAAGATAAATTATAAAAGGAAAGCACTAGCATTAAGGGGGAATCAGGAAAATAGGTCTTGAGTCTTAGAGATATCAATAAAGAATAGATGTTGAATCTTTAGAATGTTTTCACACCATTTATTGAGATAATTATACAATTCTTACTATTTTCTTCATACTATAATTAATTACTTTGATATTATTGCTTTTCCTTTTTTGCCCATCTTACATTGAAAGGGTAAACTTCCCTGCTTATAGTGAATAATTCTCTTAGTAAATTACAAAGACTAGTAATATTCTATAGCTGATATTTTACTTAGTGTTTTTGTATTTACATTCATGAGATTGACCTGTATTTTCCTTTTTAATGTTGTCTCTGTTAAGTTTGAGGCTTAGAATAATTTTTGACATTTGTCATAAAATACAATTAAAACTTACATTTTGAACTGGTTGGGTACATTTTCCTTTCTTCTTCAGATTCCACCTAACAGTAACTTAATTATAGAGTGAAGGATAAAAGATGCACGGCCTGAATCTGGTAGTATCCATGAAATATTAAGAGAAGGCCTCCAGTCAATTGGAGAGATGCGCTTTCAAGGATATAGGGGAAAACACAGGATAGAGTTGGACAGAGTAAGAAGACATGGAAAGGAGAATGCTGGGAAATATCCCAAAGAAGGAAATGTTCATGCCAATGAGGACATGAATCCAAAAAATAAAATAAAATAAAGCTTTCTCTCAGAAAACATTAGAAGGAGTTAGGAAAAAAATTAACCTATTTAGAAATAAACATTTTAGACATCTAAGTCATGAGAAGAACAAGATTGCAAAGTATACATATTTTCCAATCCCCATGACCTCTCAAACAACCCCAAACAAAAATTATATGCCAAAGAAAAACAACTTCATCTTTTCACTGGACTGGAGCCCAGGAATGCAAAAGAATAGTAATGGTAAGAATACAACAGAAGGTTAAAAAAAAAAAAAAGAAATCCAAACCCAAGTAATGGCACTTGTTGACTCTGAACTCACCTAACAATTCTCCCCCACTTCCTACTCTACCAGGGGCAAAGTTGCATTAGTTGATCAAAGGAATGGCTTAGGTTACTTTGCACTCCCTTTTACACTGTTTTCCTCCTTTCTGATGCCATAGAAACCCTGTCTCCAAACTGTGGGAGTTTACTTGGGCCTCTATAGCCAGCTTGATTCTAAGCACTTCTGAGCAAAAGCCTGGCAAGGGCTATACCCCATAAGAGTCAATGGTAAAAAGTTCTCAACAGTGCCAGCAGGCTTTGAACTTCCAGTGCAGGAGTAAAGAATTAAGGAACACAGGGAAAGGGATGGGTTGTCAGGATAGGATACTGTATGTGTGAAGATCTGTGTAATATTCCAAGCCTGTGGGTAGAGCACAGAATCTGTTTGGGGCAAGTTCTAGCTACTCAAAAGTCAACTGGAGAAGAGATCTAGGCTTGGGATCTATGAATTTCCCAATGTGTGAGGAGGCTGAGATCCTTTGAAATCTAACCCCACACACAAAACAGATTCAAGGGAGAGGGAGTAAGAAGTAAGCAATAAGGAAAAATGAGAGGAAATTTTAGTACATAAATTGAATGTAATAATATTGGGCTGTAAGATATTATACATGGAATGAATACAGAGAAGCTTGAAAGATCTATCTGAACTGATGCAGTGATATAAGTAAAGCCAAACACATACACACAGAGTAACTAGAACAATATAAATGGGGGGAAAACACACCAAAAAAACAAAAGTAAATGCAACAGAATTATGAAGATCTGGCAGGATGAGATGAAGAGATATATGAAGACCCTTCTCCATCCCCACCAACTTAACCATTTGTGGAGATCCACAAGTGTTACACATGAAACATGTTTTTTTGTTTTGTTTTTACTATTTCAGTGTATCAGTCAGTTGTGCTGGTTTTTTTCCTCCTAACACAAAACCAATCAAGCATTATTCATCATATGGGATGGCTCTCAAGGAAATGGAGGAAAAGGAATACACAGAACATTATGTTTCTGCAAAGAACAGAAATATCATTAAAATTCTTCTTTTTAAAATTTTAATTTATGCAATTAATTAATTTAGAATATTTTCCCATGGTTCCATGATTCATGTTCTTTCTCTCCTCTCCTCCTACACCCCTCCCATAGCCATGCACAATTCAACTGGGTTTTACAAGCATCACTGATCAAGACCTATTTCCATATTATTAATATTTGCAATAGAGTGATCAGTTAGAGTCTACATCCCCAATCGAACTGTGTGATCAAAGAAATGTTTTTCTTCTGTGTTTCCACTCCCACAGTCCTTTCTCTGGATGTGGATAGCATTCTTTCTCATAAGTCCTTCAGAATTGTCCTAGATCAATTTATTGCTGCTAGTAGAGAAGCCCATTACATTCTATTGTGCCACAGTGTATCAGTCTTTGTGTACAATGTTCTCCTGGTTCTGCTTCTTTTGCTCTGCATCATTTCCTGGAGGTTGTTCCAAATTACATGGAATTCCTCCAATTCATTATTCCTTTTAGCACAGTAGTATTCCATCACCAACAGGTACTACAATTTGTTCAGCCATTCCCCAATTGATGGACACCCCCATATTTTCCAATATTTTGCTACCACAAAGAGCATGGCTATGAATATTTTTGTGCATGTATTTTTCCTTATTATCTCTTTGGGGTACAAACCCAGCAGTGGTATGTCTGGATCAAAGGGGAGGCAGTCACTTAAAACCCTTTGAACATAATTTCAAATTGCCTCCCAAAATGGTTGGATCAATTCACAACTCCTCAGCAAATGCATTAAGGTCCCAATTTTGGCACATCCCCTCCAAAATTCATTACTTTCCTTTGCTGTCATATTAGCCAATCTGCTAAGTGTGAGATGATACCTCAGAGTTTCAAATTATTTTTAAAAAAGAAATAAATATATATTACATATAGGCAATGGTAGACTAACTTAGGAGAAAGAGAAGGAGATAAATTCTCAGAATAGGAACAAAATACAGGTCAGTGTCTTATTAGTTGAAGATTCATAGAAACTCTAATCTTCCCCCTGTGTCTTGCTATCATATCCTTAGATGACTGATTATTTTTCCAGTTCCTACAGACAGGTAGACAGGCCTGCAGGGACACCAACATATAATATATTTATATTGGATTACCTAGGGATATATTTCCCTTTTTCTTTGAGAAAAATACATTTTTGTGGTTTTGCATTGCTTTCCATACCAGCTTTCATTATATCTAGACAATATAACAAGGATTCTGTATGTGTGTTTGTGTGTATGTGTGTGTTTACTTTTCAATCAATTCACTGTTAAGTCTGATATCTCTTTGCCATCTGAACTCTTCAAATGTAATATGAATATGGAGGACAGGTGTCTACAAAGTTGGTTCCCATTTAGGCTGTTCCAACAAAGCTGTCTGAATACTGGTGCTCACAGAAACAAAATTGTAGCTTAAGTTCTAAGTGAGCAGGGTGTGAGATGTTATCATTACATAGCTGATGCAATATGACATTAGATTATTATGTAATTTATTGAAATAGTGTTTTCCATAATTTCTCATTCCATAGTTTCTATCCTTTGCTGAGGATTTTGTGTTTATTATTATTTGAAAAGAAAATGAATGGCTTATTTTTTAGGCTGAAGTGATTGAATATGAGATTTTTGCTCTGGCATGTATACATCTCTTATTTGAACTTACTCGATATTCATGAAAAGAACAAAATTGAGAGTTTGGTAGAAAAATATTTAGGGATTAGATTTGATGCCAAGAAAAAATTTTCTTCCACATTTCCCTGTCAGAATCCCTTATATCTTTCAAAAAAAATTTATTAAATACCTACTGTGTACAAATCATTGTGTTAGGTACCATGAGGAACACAAAGAATTATAAATTTCTACTTTCAAGCAGATTTTGAAAAACTGACTCCATTCATCAAGAGTAGCTCATACAAACCTTTAAGATGGGATATCTGAAATTCAGTCCAATTCAACTAGGGTCAGTGATAAGAAACAGGAAATAAGCATTAGGTCTTTGAATTCATTGCTATAGGGAACTATCTGATGAAGAAACTCCCTTACCAATTCAGGTTGGCATATCTTCTGCATCTAGAGTTGCCCACAGTCCTGAGAGTTGAAATGATTTACCCAAGGTTTACAAAACCAGTACCTGTCAGAGGCAGGACTTAAAAACCTGATCTTCTGTACTTGAAGGTCATCTATTTACTTTGCTGTACTTCCTCTCACACAAATCAAGAAACATTTTTAAAATTCCAAATAAATCCATGGTTCTCTGCTTCACTCCTGGACCAAAAGGTAAAACTTGTACTTATAGATATGTAAATACAAAATATTTACACAATAATGCATTGTAATTTAAAGAAGGGATATTTATTTGTGAAAATTCATTCTAGAATGACCTTTAGCATTACTTTCTTAGGAAGGGTTTGTTAAGCAAATTAATAGGCTGAAGAGGTTGTAGGGACTTGTTTAATCTTCTCAAGTAAGTAAAACTGAAATAATTCCGATAGGCTAATTGTCTGAAAGTAGGTATTTTTGTTACAAGTAAATCTTATCCTTAAAGTGATCCTAGAGTGTCTCTACATAGAATCATATTACTGATATTTAGTTGGAATTGCTATGTGTACTTTAATAATTTCAAAGCTGCATTCGTGTTCCATGAATTCATCCTGACATCACCAATAGCTGTCTAACTGGCAAGCTTTTGCTATTGAAAGATAGTTTTCAGTGGGAATTTGGATTTCCTGTATAGGCAAGCCATTGGTCTATGGGGCATCAGAGGCTCCATATTTTTTTTTTTCAAAATTAAATCATCTAGTTTTTGAAATATTTAGCATATTATGTAAAGAGTCATAGGCAAGATAGCTTGGATTGTTCAATTTAGGCAATTACAACTCATGCATTAGTTTTTGTTAGTGATGGGAATCTAGAATGGGAGGTACTATCGGCAGTTCTAGAAGCTTCATGAGAATAACAAAGTACAAGATTATATGTCATCCATTGAATTAAAAATAAATGTAATTAAAATGGACAGAAAGTGCTAGTCCAACAAATCAGATAATGCTTCACCGTCATAACATATCAGTTTGGGAATGGTAACATTTTACTCTGGTCACTTGGTTTCTCAACTGTAATTTAGCCCCTTTTGATCATTATCATTCATGTGACCTTTAAATAATGATACCTTAAATGACTGTCACTTCACTAATATTTATCTAAAGTTGTTTTTTTTACATACTTGACTTGATAATACATTCCCTGAAAAGTCATGTTTTCCTCTATTAAGAAGATTACACATATGGGAGAGAATAGCTTAAATTACACATTAATTAAGCTTCTTCATAATTCTTATGTGTTTGCCATGGTCTAATTATCATGCTTATGCCATCAGTGACTGCTTTTCTTCAAGATAAATGAGTTATAGAATCTTAATGATTGTTTCAGAAGTTGGCCAACACACACACACACACACACACACACACACACACCTGGAAAACAAGGGGTTGTCCTGTGATTAGGGAATGGTTAAACAAATTGTGGTATATGATGGTGATGTAATACTATCATGGTATAAGGAATGATGAACATGATGATTTCTTTAAGAATAAGAAAAGCCTATGTGAACTGATGCAGAGTGAAATAAGCAGAACCGGGAGGACTTTATACACAGTAACTGAAACATTATGGGATGATCAAATATAACTGACTTTTCTACTAATAACAATGCATTGATCCAGGATAATTTCAAGAGACTTATGAAAAGGCATGCTATCTACAGCTAGCGAAAGAACTGTTGGAGTAGAAATGCAGAAGAAAACATATGATTTCTCATTTGTTTATATGGGTATACAATTTGGGATTTGTGTTTTAACATATTACAAAAGTAAATAATATGGAAATAGGTTTTGAGTGATAATGCATGTATAACCCAGTGAAATTGCTTGTTCAACTCCAGGAGAGAGGAGGGAAGAGGGAAGGGAGAGAACATAAATCATGTAACCATGGAAAAATTTTTAAATATTACAAAAAATAAAATGAAAAAAAAGTTGGCCAACAAAGTAATTTTAGATCTTTGAAATGCTGACGACTTAGGAGGCAATATAGTACAATGGAAAGAATGCTTAATTTGGAATCAAAAGCTATAAGTTAAAATGCTGTTTCTGCTACTTACTACATGTTGGACCTTATACGAAGTCACTTAACCTCTCTGAGGCTAAGTTTCCCCAAATGTGAAATTATTTATTCCTCTCTGGGCCACATTTCCTACTCCACAAACGTTCTCTACCATATTAAAGAAGCCTTTTTTCTCTGCAGTTTCACTCCTCTTGAACTTCTCCCACTGGAAATATACTCCATCTTGTGACCCCTTCCTCTGATTGGTTCCTTCCTCTCAGAACCTCCATTTTAAGTAAGCAAGGTGCCTGGGCCAGCCACACATATCTTCATTGCTCTTAGGACTCTATTCCTGAAACTTTAGACTTGCTTCACCATATGCCCAGAGGCGTACCTTCTCCCTCCCTAATCTTCAGTTCCTCAGCTTTGTTTTATTTGTTGCTTTCTCACATATACAATAAATGAATGTAAACTCTTTGAGGGTAGGAGCTATCTTTCCTTTTGCTAGTATTTATATTCCCAGCATTTAGCAGAGTGCCTGTCACTTTAAGTGCTTATAAATACTGGTTGACTGGATCTAGTTGACTAGATAAACTAGAAGAATCTTCTCTATCTAAATATCTTCAGTTCATTTCAGTTCATTTATTAAGCCCCTACTCTATGGAAAGGTTCTGGGATATGTAGACAAAAAGAAGAACTATTACCAAAAGCTACCTTCAGTGAGTTTACCATTTTCCAAAGAGCTAGTAAGGTCAGCTTCTTGATGGTTATGGAAGACCTTAGGAGTGTTTAGTGAGTCTGCTGCTTCCACAATCTAAACTTCTATGTCTTCATTCATTTTCTTTCTCTCCTATCTTTGAGGAAGAGAGAGTCCCTTTTGTTAACACCAATCCCTTCAATAATCCCTCCATCGATCATCTTCCTAAAAAAAATTGTTACAAAGTGGAGTTAGAGGCAGAACTATTTAAGAATCCTTGATCCCATCCCAACAATCATCCTATCTCTTTCATAGACCTTCAGTCTCTCTCTCTTTATGAACTGCTTCCCATCTACCAAGAGAAGTACTCAAATGTCTCCAGTTATGGAAATACTTTCCCTTTAACATAGAAGGGATTCTTCATGATTACTGTGCTTTACTACTTCATCACCCTCAGGTTCTTGCCATCTATTTATTGCACAGACATCTGAGTGACATAGTTGATAGAGCACTCAACCTGGACTCAGGAAGACTTGAATTCAAATTCTGCCTTAAATATAGCTATGTAACCCTGGGCAAGTAATTTAATCTTTTTTTTTAGCCTCAAATTCTCCATCTGTAAAAATCTATCTCCTGGGATTACTGTAACAATTAAGTGAGATGATATTTTAAAAATACTTTTCAAACCTTTAATTGCTATATGAATGTTAGCCCCCAAACTACTGAAACGATAGCTTCAAAGAACATTAATAGTCTCCTTTTTGCAAAATTTAAGCATTTTTATTCTTTCCTCCTTCCCCTTACCTATGGAAGCATTTGGTACAATTGAATATTCTCTCTTTTCTTAGTGGAAAGAGTGGTGGTCTTAGAATTTAGGAAACCTTAATTCAAATTCTGACATTAGCCTTGCATCCCATCACTATAAAATTTGCCTTTCTGAGCCATAATTTTCTTATTTGAAAAATTAGGATGATAATAGTACTTGTACTTCCTATCTGACAGGCTTGTGAATTTCGAATCAATTGACTGGTTAGATGAATAAAGTGTTCATTTATTGCTAGATATTAACTTGGAGGAAATACTTTTGTGGAATGCCCCAGAAATCTATCCTTGAACTTTTGGCATGACACATTTCCTTTAGTGATTTGGACTAAGGGGTAGATGACAAACCTGTCAAATTTGAAGATGACGGCAAGTTAGAGAAGAAATCTAAGAAGGTAGATAATGACTCAGAACTCGATACAATACTTCAGATGTGGTCTGATCAGGACAAAGGGTAATGGGGACTTTTCACCTCTTGTTTTTACCTCATCATTCTTCTATGAATGTAGCCCAAGATTAAATTAATGTAAAAAAAGGTAATACGACAATCCTGGCTTTCCTTCAAGATCCAGTACAAATGCCAACTTCAAGTGCTGATTTCTTCCCTTGAATTCTCACCACACTATTTGTACATCTTATTTACAGTCACATTATGTTATATTTATGTACATTCATTACCTACTCTACCTTACTAGTTTTCCAGCTCCTTAAGGAATAGAAATTCATTTAAAATACAGTACCTTCTACCACCCCTATGGGTCTTGCATGTGCTATTTTAATTCAATATGATTTAACTTGATTCAATTTCACAAACACTTATGTACTTTCAATGAGGAAGGCCTTGTGTCATGAGCTGAGGAATGAAAAAATCGAAAGGAAATGGTGCTTTTGCTTGAGGATCTTACATTCTATGAGGGGAATACAGTATTAGTCTAAATGACTATCAAGCATATGCAAAATAAAATAAAATTGTATATATTTAGTTTTATTGAATAAAGTATCAGGCATTGGTTGGATTTTTTAATGACAAACTGAAGGATATATTATTAGTCATCCAAATTCTTGGATCTCTAATAAGACGTTAGAGCTCAAGTTTCTCCTCATATACTAATTAGTGATATTTGGAAATGAACAAATCCACAGATAGGGCACCATTGGGGATAACATTTGTCATTAACTAAGCCTGCAAAAGAAGAGGGGAAGCCTCTAGGGCTGAAACAGTGATGGCAAATTCAAGTGCAGAATTTAATAATAAAACTGACCTTCAAAGTCCTGTCCAAAAAGAATAGAGGACTCTCTGTACTCCTGAGATATATAATGAAATCAATAACTACGAGGCCGGTGCCAGTTTTGATTGCTCCTTTGCTGATGTTGTGAGGTGTTAATCATTTTGTCCAGCTCTATATGTGTTTCTGCTGATACAGTTTTGGTTTTCATGCACTGAAAAGTTGGTCCAGCCTTTCCACCACCCCCAGTCTGATAAACCAAGACAGTGAAACCAAACTTGTCCCATTTCTGTCCCATTTCATGAATCCATTTACTTGTTCAATCAACGTGATGGAATAGCTATTGGGTAGAAGGACTCACAAGAATTTCATCAGATGTGAAAAAATCTGTGAATTTTTGTGAAAATTTTGTGAAAAATGTGAAAAAATGTTTAAAAGGTAATTAATGTATTATAAAGAGCACCCAAGTTGAAGTTCACTCATCTCAATTGTGTCTTACTCTCTGTGACCCTATTGGACGCTTTCTTAATAAAGTTCTTACAGTGGTTTGCCATGTTCTTTTGCTGCTCTTTTTAGAAATGAGGAAGCTGAGGCCAAAGTGACTTGCCCAACATCACCCAGCTAATAAGTGTCTGTGTCCAGATTTGAACTCAAGAAGATGAGTTTCTTGATTTCAAGCCCAGCAGTCTATCTACTGTGCAAACTAGCTGTCCAAAACCATTATATCCAGGTGGAAGGTTTTGAAGCAAGTTGTAATCAGTTTGGAAACTAAATCTAGTCTCAGATACTTATTAGCTGTGTGACCCTGAAGAAGGCACTTGGTCCTCTTTGCCTCAGTTTTTTCATCTATGAGGTAAACTGAAGGAAGAAATGGCTAACCATTTTTGCTAAGAAAAATCTTTGCTAAGAAAATCCAGTCAAACATGACAGAACATGAAGAAAAATAGCCTGGTTTACTAAAACCTTTATTGCTTTTGCTATATTACTGTTCTTCCTGATTTTCCCCATGATCCTTCTAGAGTTGGCCATAAGACCCTTTCCTTTGCTATCAAGGAGAGAACACTTTCCATCTGTATGTCTCCTGGTCTTTTTGCATGCTAAAAAAAAGAATAAATGTCAGAAAATGAGTTTTAGATATTCCACTGCACCACTGTTTTTTTCTTTGTTATGCCCTAATCACTGAGACAGTTATGTAGCACAGTGGATAGAGCAATGTGCCTGGAGTCAAGAGCCTTGAGTTTAAATTTGACCTGAAATACCTATTAGCCATTTGACCCTGGGCAAATTACTTCTATTTGCCTCAGTTTGCCTATTCCTTCCTCCCTCCTCATGGAAAACTGTCCAGCCTCGTGAATATGTGAACAGCATATAGATAGGAACATATCAGTAAGCCCTTCATACCATACCATGGTAGAAATAACTCTCTCCTCCACATCAAAAAATTCAAAGAGGGCTTGCTTGTAGGGCTTGACTCTGTAAAGTCAAGAGAGTCAAACCTCTATGGGGTTTTGTTGTGCTTATTCTCTGAAGAACAAGTTTCAGAATTGGCTTCATTGTGTTATATAGCTATTGAGCTAGGAAAGGGCATCCCACTCAAGATGGTGTACATTCCTTTCTGAGAGGAAGAAAGGACTGAGATATAACATAAAAAAATCTTGCTGGAGTACTTGTGTTACAATGGGCATATTCATATCTGTAGTAATTCTATGGCAACGACTCCATTTGATATAGTAATATCATACATTCACTGTAATGTTATAGGGATGGGAATCTTTCTAATACCTATAACTCCTATTACTAATAAATTAGGGGGTGATAAATTCATCAGACCAGCACTATTAAATCATGCATTGTAGTCTTACCCTAACTAATATACATGCTTCCTAACATTTGTGTTGCAAAAAAGACTGTCAGTAATACTATTCATGTATGTATGTATAGTCACAAACACAGATAAATATATATTTAAGCCCAAAACTGCCAAAGATAGGCATTATTTTATTTGAATACTTGTTAAATAATTTTAGCAAAATATTTTTGCATCTTGGATGCATTTTCATTTTGAAACCTTTAACTACCATATTTCTCGACCCAACCATATTACGATTCAGAGAATGTAGCATCTTAAAACCCAAATTCATTAAAGAAAACAAGATTAAATGCTTACTATAATTTTTATTGTAGTGTTTTTCCTTTAACTTTATTTGCTTTCAGAGTTTACCATCTTTCATTCTAGCTTGAAAATCTCTTCCTTTCTCCCCAGACAGTCATAATTTTTATACTAGCACATTTCCTGGGTTTATCAGATTATAAAAGTGTACCCAATCAATGATCCCTACTTTAGGTGGTTGAATCTCCTCTTTTCTCCCACCCCATCTTGAAGATTTACCCAAAGGTAGTTTATTTCTTATTGAGTTCCTGTCAGAATGTGACTTTCTTTCTGCCTTTGTTTTATGTAGTGAGTTCTTTAGCAGATTGTTTTCAGTTTGATTCTAGAGCATAGATTTTGACTTTTTTGTTTGTTTGTTTTTTGTTTTTGGTTGCTTTGTTTGTTTTTGAACCCTTACCTTCCGTCTTGGAGTCAATACTGTGTATTGGCTCCAAGGCAGAAGAGTGGTAAGGGTAGGCAATGGGGGTCAAGTGACTTGCCCAGGGTCACACAGCTGGGAAGTGTCTGAGGCCAGATTTGAACCTAGGACCTTCAGTCTCTAGGCCTGGCTCTCAATCCACTGAGCAATCCAGCTACCCCTGGGTTTTGACTTTTAAATTAATTCTAATATGGATCCTTTTAATTGATAAACTAAAAAAAAAAGATAGGTGTCAGTGCTTAACTGTATACTCTAGGATAGGAAGTGGAACATCTAATCCAGATCATATTTGACTGAAATATATTTGTATCTTCATTCGATCACATCCATAATTGTAATAATGAAGACTACAAAGTGGTAAATTGTTGGAAAGTAAACTTTCCAAATACTACTCCCTTATTCAATTCTTCCACTTCCCAGATCCATTGTGAATTTTAAAGGTTTTGCCTTAGCTTTGTCTGTAAAGAAAATAATAATTGCCAACAACTTGGCCTTTAAAAAAAAAGGAGGGGGGAAATTCAATCTACAATCTTCAATCACTTCTGTGAGTATCATTTAAAGACATTGTTTCTTTTGCTTGGTAAAAGAACATGCTGACTATTGAACATTACCTTTAGTTTAACCAAATCAAATTATAGTCACTGGTCTGTGATGAGTTTTGATGTTATTGTTATTCTAAACCAGAAACTGAGTTAACACTTAAAAATGAAAGAAGAGCTATTTTTATTTTTCAATTTTTATTTTTTTGTACCACAGTAGCTCATTTTCTAAACTTTACTCTTTTTTCAAAGATTTTTCCAAAGATGCTTCACTTTACCAATTACATGTAATAACAATTTTCCACATAATTTTTTAAAGTTAAAAGATTAAATTTGTCTCTCTCCTTTCCCTCTCTCCTCCTAGAGATGTTTATATACGTATTATCATACAAAACCTATTTCTATATTGTTCATTGTTGTAAGAGAACACATATAAATTCAAAATCCCCAAATAAAAATCCAAATAATGTAGAGTGATTTTTTATCTTTCATCTGCATTCTGACTCCAACAATTCTTTCTCGTGAAATGGATAGCATTCTTTCCCTTAAATCCCTCAGAATTGTCCTAGGTCATTTTATTGCTGACAGTAGCTAAGTATTTCACAGTTGATAATCCCACAAAAATACTATTACTGGGTACAACGTTTTTCTGGTTCTGCTTATTTCATTCTGCATCAGTTCATGTAAGTCTTTCCAGATCTTTCTGAAATTATCCTGTCCATTATTTCTTATAGCCCAATAATATTCCATCACCATTATATACCCCAATTTGCCCAGCTATTATCCAGTTAATGGATATCCCCTAAATTTCCGATTCTTTGCCACCACAAAAAGGACTGCTTTAAGTATTTTTGTACAAGTAAGTCCTTGCCTCTCCCTCTTTTTTAATCACTTGGTATACAGAGTAGTGGCATTACTGGATCAAAGGGTATGCAGAATAATATAGCCCTTTGGTCATAGTCCCAAATTGTCCTCGAGAATGATTGGATCAGTTCTCAACTTTACCAGCAATGCATTAATCTACCAATGCCACATCCCCTCCAACATTCATCACTTTCCTCTCCTGTCATATTGATCAATCTTTTAGGTGTGAAATGATATCTCAGTGTTGTTTTAATTTGTATTTCTCTAATCAAGAGTGATTTAGTACGTTTTTCCATATGATTATTGATAGCTTTGATTTCTTCATATAAAAATTATCTGTACATATCCTTTAATAATTTTTAATTTCTTGAATGGCTTATATTCTTACAAATTTGTTTAATATAGTCCAAGTTATTCATTTTACATCTTATAATATTCTCTACCTCTTATTTGGTCATAAATTTTCCATTTTCCATAGATCTGACAGGTAAACTATTTGAATTTTCCCTAATTTACTTACCGTATCACCCGTTATGTCTAAATCAATACCCATTTTGACCATATTTTGGTATAGGATATAATATAGTGATCTATACCCAGTTTCTGCCATATAGTATTCCAGTTTTGCCAGCAAGTTTGTTAAATGGTGAGTTCTTTTCCCAAAAGCGAGGATTTTTGAGTTTATAAAAGATTGGATTGCTAAGGTCATTTACCACTAATCTATTCCATTGATGTACTATTCAATTTCTGAGTCATTACCAGATTGTTTTGATGATTGCTGCTTTATAATACAGTTTAAGATCTGTTACTGCTAGGCCACCCTCATTCACACTTGTTTTATCAATTTCCTTTATATTCTTGATATTTTGTTCTTTCAGATAAATTTTTGTTATTTTTCTAGTTCTATGAAATATTTTTGGTAGTTTGATTGGTATGGCACTGAATAAGTAAATTAATTTAGGTAGAATTATCATTATATTAGCTCAGGTACCCATAAATAATTAGTATTTTTTTATTTATTTATACCTGATTTTATTTGTTTGAAAAGTGTTTTGTAATTGTGTTCATATATTTCCTGTCTTTGTTTTGGCAAGTAGATTCCCAGGTATATTATGTTGTCTAGAGTGATTTTTAAAATTTTTAAATTTTTTTTAAACCCCTACCTTCTGTCTTGGAGCCAATACTATGTATTGGCTCCAAGGCAGAGGAGTGGTAAGGGTAGGCAATGGGGGTCAAGTGACTTGCCCAGGGTCACACAGCTGGGAAGTGTATGAGGTCACATTTGAACCTAGGACCTCCAGTCTGTAGGCCTGACTCTCAATCCACTGAGCTACCTAGCTGCTCCCATTTAGAGTGATTTTAATTGGATTTTGTTCAAATATATAATGAAATGCTGCTGATTTGTGTGGGTTTATTTTGAAACTTTGCTAAAGTTATTAATTATTTCAGCTAGTTTTTTAGTTGATTTTCTAGAATTCTCTAAGTATGCCATCATATCATCTGCAAAGACTGATAGCTTAGTTTATTCATTGCCTCAGCTCTCAAAAGCTTACAGTATAATGGTGGCAACAACAATCAAATAACCATATACAAATAAGCTATGTATAAATTGGAAATAATCACCAGATAAGGGATCAGGAAAAATTCCTTCTGGAAGGTGAGATTTTAGCTAGGACTAGAAGTCAGTCAGGGAAGCCAGAAGGCAGAGATGAAGTAGGAAAGCATTCCATACTTCAGGGAAAGCCAGAGAAAATGTGAAGATTAGGTAGATGAAAAGTCTTATGCAAGAAATAGCAAGGAAGCTAGTATAAGTAAGAAGACTGGAAAAACTGGGGAAGAGGAAGCAGATTCTGAAGCATGTTATATAATGAAGAAAAGGTTTTAAATTTGATCATAGAGGTGATAGGAATCCACTCGAATTTATTTAAATGAATGATGTATGATATGATCAGGTCTGTGCTTTAGTAAGACCAGTCTGACTGCTGAGTGGAGGATGGGCAGAAATGTGAAAATACAGTAGAGAAAACAACCAGAAGCTTGTCTAGGAATGAGGTAATGATAGCCTGAACTAGCATGATGACTGTAGCAGAGGAGAGAAGGATGTGCATTCAAGCCATGCTGTATAGAGGTAAAACTGTTAGGTCTTGGCAATAGATTAAATATAGAGTGTGAAAGAGTAACGAGTCAAGGATGACACTTAGATTGTGAATCTGGGTGACTGGGAGGATATTGGGAGGAAAGTGAAGTGAGGAAGAGAGGAGAGTTTGGGGAAAAGATAATGGGTTCAATTTTGGTCACACTGAATTTAAGTTGTCTACAAGACATTCATTGTGAGATATTGAATAGACCATTGGATATGTGAATCTAAAGTCAACAGAGAGCTTAGGGCTAAATAAATATATTTGAGAGTCATCACTATAGAGATGTAGATTGAATACCTGGGAGCTTCTGAGATCATTAAGAAAAAGTATAAAGGGAGAAGAGGGACCTGGGCATAGCCTTGTAGGACACCCACAGTTAATAGGCATGACCTGCATTATGGTCCAATAAAGTTTAAGTAGAAGTAGTCACATAGGTGAAAAGAGAACCAGGAAAATATAGTATCATGAAAATTTGGAGAGAAAAGAGTTATCAAGTGATTGACAGTGTCAAAGGATATAGAGATCAATGATAAGAACTGAGTAAATGTCGTTAGATTTGGCAATTTAAGATAACGCTAGTGACTTGGAGCGAGTGATTTTGGTTGAATTATGAGGTCTGAAGCAAGTCTATAGAGCAGGGGTCGGCAATGTATGGCTCAAGCCATATCTGGCACTTTTGAGGGCCAGATATGGCTCTTTCTGCAGGAGCCATAAAGTCAATTTTTTTTTTTCAGGCGCTGTTACAGGAGTGCACACTGTGAGCACTGTACGGCTCTCACGAAATTACATTTTAAAAAATGTGCCGTCGATGGCTCTCACGGCCAAAAAGGTTGCCAACCCCTGTTATAGAGAATTAAGAAGGAAGAGAGACTAAAGGAATTAAATAGAGGCACCTGTTGTAGATAGCCTTCTCAAGATGATTATAATAACTTATTATTATAATAAGTTATAATATTATTATTATTATTAAATTATATTAACAAGGCAACTAGAAGATAATGTGAGTTCTTGATGATACAAATGGACAAAGATAATTTGGGTGATCAATATCTATATCTCTATGCAGCTATATATATATAATTATGTATATATCTGTATATATAATTTAAAGGCATCTAAGTTCAGCTAATAGTTTTGATCTCTTCCAAATCCATCAATTTCCACTCTTCCATTCCCCCAACTTCCTAGGACTGAGAATAATACATGGACTGTATAATAAGCCCTCATTGAATTGAGTGTGGGTGGTATTTGAATTATATTTGAGAAACTAGGAAAGAATACCATCCCATAAAATTTTCAATGACTTATCCAGCGCAAGTATGTGAGAAAGTGTTCTTCCACAGCATTCCTCAGACTAATCATCTAATCCAGTGATTCCCAAAGTGGGTGCCACCACCCCCTGGTGGGTGCTGCAGCAATCCGGGGAGGGGGGGCAGTGATGGCCCCAAGTGCATTTATCTTTCCTATTAATTGCTATTAAATTTTTTAAAAAATTAATTTCCAGGGGGCTAAGTAATATTTTTTTCTGGAAAGGGGGCGGTAAGCCAAAAAAGTTTGGGAACCACTGGTCTAACCCATTTTAACAGACCTACTCTTAATTTCTGTCTTAAAGCCAAGAGCTGGCCTATACTGATTCTCCTAAAGGAAGAATTTTTACCTCTGTTTCCTATCTTGCCTATATATGTGAATATTAATATCATCCAGGGAGACAAGGAACTGTTGGAATTCTCAAATAAGAGGAGGAAAGGAAATTTGATTAAATCTGGCCTCAGCTTTTCCTAGAAAACTTTACCTAGAACTCTCTCTTCCTCTTCTCATGCTTTACCATGTATTAGTTACATGTGCAAGTGTAGGAGGGTGTAATTCCACTATCCTTAATAATCCACAGGGTAACATGAACTCCTTGAGGAATAATTTTTCCTCTTGGAATCCCAGGACCTTACACAATGCCTTGGAAATTTGTAAATGGTAACAAAGGTTTGTTGCTGGATTTCTTTAAATTGAATCTGGTGGACTATAGTATATAAGGGAAATAACCTTGGACATGGAGCCAGAGGGCCTAGGTTCAAATCCTTCCTCTATGTGGGTGACCTTGGTCAAGTCACACTATTTTTTTCTTCATCTAGAAAACTAGGTGGTTGAATTGGATGGCTTCTGTACAAATCTGATTTTCTGTAGTGCTCCACTTATTTTATAATTAGTCATTGACTTTTAAATCCCTCCACAAGCTGGCTTCTTTCAGCCTTTTCAAGATTTTTACCCTTCCTCCCATCTACAAACTGTGACACTGACTTCCTTGATGTGCCTTCCACAATATGCTCTATTTCCCAACTCTGGACATTTTCAACAATTTCCCCTCCCCCTCTCCTGCTTACTTAGAACACTCTCCTTCCTCATCTCTACATCCTGGCTTTGTGCAAGAAACTCATCTCAATCCGTTTAATACTAATACCTTCACTCTGAGATTATCCTTAATTTAAATTCCCCCTCCCCTCTCCATTTCTATCTCCTCCCCTCCCCCAACACATGCACATCTTATTGATGAGCTCCTTTAAGACGGGGACTATTTATTGTCCATTGTATCCTCAGCACTTAGCACAGTGCCAGGCACTTTGTAAACTCTTAATAAATGCTTCTTGACTTGATTTGGTTTTCCCTCCTCTAGTAAATAATCTATGTCAAAGAATATGGGCTTGGGTTTGATGAGGTAGAATCAAGTTTTTTGAGATTGGTAATTCTCGAAATGTTTCTTTAAACAGTTTGTTCTACAGGCTGGATGCCACCTAACTTTGTGATATTTAGCTGGATTATTTAATTGTGTGTTTATTAAAGCTTGCCATTTCTGGCTTCATAGTGCACCTTTTTAGAGCATCTCTTTGGCTAGCCATGCATTTGAGGCAGCGATTGTTGTTTATAGTATATCATGAATGTTGGCAGTGATCGCTTCTTATTTTCTCCTGCTATCTGGAAAGCCAAAAGCTAGAGGTTTCTTAGCTTCTGTGATCTCACTTCATTTCTAACCAATCTAAGTTGTTTTTTGTTTATCTGGTTGTCTTATTTTCAGAAATGTCTTGAAAATTTGATATTTGTTTATTTGACTTGATAGATGATCTTAGGTATATAGATAGGATTTATACTATATGTAAAATGTTTAGGTCCTAGCCTTGATTGGTATTACCTTAAGTGAATATCATAAGTGCTTCAGTTTCAGCATCTACAAAAATGGTGATGAGGTAATACATTTGAGACAAACTGCAAAGGATGTTTATAAAAATATTTTTAAATAATATGTATCAGACACAAAAATACCTGAATTGGATAGTGGTTAAAGAACTGTGTTAGGAAGACCTTTTTCAGATGAACACTAATTTTTATGTCTCTGGGAAAGTCACTACTCCTAAGCTTCTATTTAAAAGTTTAAATTGGAAAACAGGTATTGATTCATATTGGTAAAGGAGTAAACTCATTTGGGAATTCCCTGTATAAAAAATGTGAAATAATATATCAGATTTAAAAAAGATATTAAGACTGGCCACTGATAATTAGTGAAAATGGAGTGGTGTTATTCTGTCAATGGAAATAATACTCTGTTCAATCTGACATGACCCAAAGGCATGGAAACAAGGAGACAATGGCATCAATGTACTTATATGTAATCTTGTATATTATAGTTCATTATGTTTGTGTCTTATTCTCCTGCTAGAATGTAAGCTCTATGAAGATAGGGTGCAGGTCCCATCTAGACATTGTATAGTCTTTTCCAATATTCTTGCAATATATTTCATGAATAGTTGATGAATGACAAGAGGAAAAAGACAGAATCAACAGTCCCAGATGACAGCAAAATTGGTAACAGAACAGGTCAAGGTAAATGAGTAATGTCAGAGCTCGCTACAATTGGTTCTTCTTATGACAAAAACCTGCATATAGCCTTTTAATGTGAGGTGTTCAAAGGTAACCCTGACTACTTGACCGTTTCTAAGTCATTGCTATGGGAGGTATCAGCTCAGGAGAGGATTCTCCTAAAAGAGAGTCAGCTGTGTTAGGAATGACTGAAAACAGAAACTAATTCTGATGGTTATAAGGAGCAGAGTAGAAATTACAGTAATATAAAACTGATTTATTAAAGCTTGACAGCTTGATTGATTTATACAACTGAATGTGGTTTAATGCACAGTTTTAAGTTCCCTAAAGTCCAACTATCTTTACACTTAATATGGATTATTTGAAAATTAATAGAACTTTTGTATAATTCTCAAGAGGTAGAGCAACTACTCTTCAGCAATAATTTGCAATTGAACTCTTACTTAAAAAGAGACTGGGCTCTTCATGCAATATCATATTTCAATAGTGGTTTATGTCAGGAGTCAAGGGACAAATATTAATTCAATGACAACAGGCTGCCAAAAGGTAGGTAGAATTGTGAATGCCTGCAAAGAATGGTTTAATCATTTAGGAATCTGTGCATTGGATGACCCTCTATCACCATGTTGATTGTGTATGTTTCTGAAGAAAACAGACAACAGTCAGAGGAATTTTATATTGGCAAGCAAAGGAAATATTTCTCTTTGAAGTGAAAACACTAGGTCTAGGTATTTTTACTGAGTTCCCCTAAAAATCCAGGTCTATTTTGATAATGGAAGCCAAGTCTTAATGATCTGATACCTATTTTGTCCATCCATTGCAAACAAATCTTATCTCCAGAGTCTCTTAGTCTTAAATCAGGAAGAGAACAGATTTAATGGAATTTTGAAGGCCCTCACCAGAAGAGTGAACTACAGTCACATTGTCTTAAGATTTATCAGTATAACAGTGTTCAAATCTGGCCTCAGGTACTTCCTAACTGTGTGACCCAGGCAAAGTCCCTTAACCTCCATTGCCTAGCCTTTGTTGCTCTTCTACCTTAGAAACAATAGACAGTATTGATTCTAAGAAGGAAGGTAAGGGTTTTAAAAAAGTATAACTGTATACTAGATAGGAAGGCATAAGAATGTAGCCTAACATAATAGAAAATGGCTGCAATTGGAATCACAGACCTGAGTTTGAATACTTGTTCAACTATTTGGGACCACAGATTTAGGTTGTCTGCCTTTCAGATCATTTTAGTGTTTAATGAAACTGTGGTTCAAAGCCTCATGGTTTGTTGCTGGCCATATTGACATACTAAAGATATATATGTGGGCCAGTAAGGTTGAGGCTGCCAACCTTGAGAATCCATCTAGTCCAATTCCTTAATTTTGCCAATGAATATCTGAGTTCCCATGAGGTTATGTGACTTGATCTTGGTCACAAAGGTAAAATTTGGACTGGAGCTAGAGTCCCCTGATTTGAAAGCCTGTGCACTGTTCATGCTGCCACCTGTGTGACCTCAGAAAAGTCTCTTAATGAACTCCAATCTCTCCAGACTTCAGTTTCCTTAAAAGTGACTAGGAGCAGGGCAGCTGGGTGGCTCAGTGGATTGATAGTCAGGCCCAGAGACAGGAGGTCCTGGGTTCAAATCTGGCCTCAGACACTTTCTAGCTGTATGACCCTGGGCAAGTCACTTAATCCCCATTTCCTTGCCCTTACCACTCTTCTGCCTTAGAACCAATACCCGGTATTTATTCCAAGATGGAAGGTAAGGGTTAAAAATTTTTTTTTAAAAGTGACTTGGACAAGGGACCATCTAGCTCTATAATTAATACTTCTATAAATACTTTCTATATTACTTTCAGTACCATTTTAAAGCATTTTGCTAACTCTTTAATTCATTGAGTAAATATTTCTGATTTTAGTTATTGAATCTTCACTTTGGTCTAGAAAATGTTGACCATAGCCACCTTTCAGATCATTTCAGTGTTTAATGAAACTGGTTCAAAACCTCATGGTTTGTTGCTGGCCATACTGACATATTAAAGACATGTATGTGGGCCAGTAAGATTGAGGTTGCCATCCTTGCTTGCTTTACTTGCATACATATCCAAAGAGGCTCTTGGGAGAAAAATGGGCTTCAAAACCTATTTTAACTGGAAAACGAGGGTATGTCCTTCTATTGGGGAATGGGTGAACAAACTGTGGTATATGCCGGTGATGGAATATTAATGCGCTAAAAGGAATAATAAACTGGAGAAATTCCATGTGAACTGGAAAGACCTCCAGGAATTGATGCAGAGTGAAAGTAGCAGAGCCAGAAGAACATTGTACACAGAGACTGATACACTGTGGTAAAATAGAATGTAATAGACTTCTGTACTAGCAGCAATGCCATGATCCATAACAATTCTGAGGGACTTATGGAAAAGAGCTCTACCCACATTCAGAGGAAGAACTACAGGAGAGGAAACAGAAGAAAAGCAACTGCTTGAAGACATAGGTTGAGGTGGACATGATTGGAGATGTAGACCCGAAACTACCACAACAATGCAACTATCAACAATTTGGAAATAAGTCTTGATTGATGAAACATGTTAAAACCAGGGATAATGTGCATCATCTATGGGGTGGAGGGGGAAGAAGTTGGGGGGTGAAGGGGAAAGTAAGAACATGAATTGTGTAACCATGATAACTTTTCTAAAAAATAAAAATTATTTAAAAAAAAAACTCATTTCCATTGGAGTTTTGTTTGACAAATTAATTTAAATTAAATTAAATTTTTTTTATTGATTTAAATTTAATTTAATTAAGTAAAATTTAAACAAATTAAATTGATTTCTGGCATATAGGATGTTCATAAAATATTAAAAAGGCTCATAAGGATTTTCTAACTCTAAGTCAAATAGAGGCTTGGGTCAGAGACACTGAACCTATTAGCATGAAAGAGTGAATTTAGAGAGAGGCTAGATATCTGTGAATGATAATTAGATCACTGTATTAGAAAAGAGTCTGGTTTCTGGAGACCAACACTTTGGGAATTGAGAGACCTCTATCATTTAGTGGAATGAAAACTACTTTCCCCTAGTCCCATGTTGGTGAACCTGTGGCATGCCTGCTGGAGGGGGCTTCTTCCCTTACCCTCTCCACCATGCCGGAGGATATTTCTCACATCACTGAACCCTCTGCCCAGCAGCCCAATGAGAGTGCTTCCTCCCTCTCCTGTCTGGGGTAAGGTGGGGTGCTCACATGTGGTATAAGGGTTGCAGTTTAGGCACTTGGTCACTAAAAGGTTTGCCATCACTGACCTAGCCCTATGCTTTGATATGTAAAAGCCCTCTTCTTAAAAAAGGGTAACTTTAGTCTCTGGGATCTAGGCTAAAAAAAGGGACAGTAGAGCCCACTTCTCCTCTGAGAGAGAAGGGGTAGTAGCTGAAGCCTTGCAAGTAGCAACAGAGAAAGACAAGGAAAATTGAAGAAAAAAACATGACATGACTGACACCCAGAGGAGTGCAGTGGAGATGTTATATGCGCTAAGAAACATTGCAGTATGGTGCCTAGTGGGAAGGCAATGCAGCAGAAAGCAATGTGTAGTGGGAAGCCAACCTACTAAGAGTAATGTGATGATATCACTAGAAGACTTAATGGACCTTTAGTATTAGATAGAAGCATGAATTGCCCCTTTGTGTGTACACCTTGACCACATGCGTTCTCTCTGTGATGTAACTTTTTTGTCTATAAGCATATCTAGAAAGATGTCATGCCTGGTGTAAAGTTTCTGGGTGCTCCAAATATAAGAGATGGGATATTTAAATCTGTTCCTTTTCTGGTATGATATTCTGACAGATGAAGATTTATCTTTGCTAAAGGGGTCCTTAGTGATATTTCTAAATTTGGGGCTTCTCTGTCTCTGGAAAGTTTTCTCTTCTGATTGGTGATTTGGAGTCAAGGTATCAAATTCCTGATCCTCAGGCTGCAACATGTTGACATTCTGAATCAAATTACAATGTTATTAGGAAATGTTTAACAAAATAATTAAAAATACAATACAACATAGTGTTAATTTGAGGCTTTCTAAGTCATATGTAGCAAAAGGGATCTGGTTCTCCTCAATTTTGATACCACTGTTGTATAGTACATAGCTCTAGCAGTAGAGAGCTGGCACTAAAACCATTGTTTATGGTAATTAGTTTAATTGGTAGACAAGTGTATTATATTATCCTAGGCTTATAAGACTGAGTAATGATGACTGACTTTGGAGTTAATTTCTTCCATTTGATGCTTCCCTTTCTTTTAGAGGAAGGAAAGAATAAGAAAAGGATCATACTTTTATCCAATGGCTTTATTGATTAGTTGGTTTTTTTCACTGAGTCAAATTTTTATCTAAGCAAAGGTAAATTGTGAAACCACTTAAATCATTTGGGTTATCAAAAAGTTTGCTGAAACTCCTGTTTCATTTTACTTTGGGATTACATCCCCATTATGTTTTGTGGTGGTTAATATAATAACACATAATAAAAAGAATAAGGAAATAATAATAATAAATATAATGTGAACAGAAAACCTCTAAGCCTCTTGACTTTTGAACCAGAAAGATGATTTCTCATTTTGGCAGTAGCTGTTTGTAAAAGTCGAATGTCATTGTGCCCATTCCCTGGAATGTTTATTTTTTTTAGAACATACATCATAACCCTACAGAGGAGCACAAAGTATTGTACAAAATGAAAAATGCATCTAACAAAACAACTTGCAACTAAGTTTCTATGAATTCTTCCTTAAAAGGTTTGGAAATAATGCCTCCACCCCATTACAAGAAAGGAAGGAGAAAAGGTAAGGTAAATTTGAAAAGTGATTTTCAAGGGAAAATTTCTTCTGTAGGTATTGATAATTAGTAGATCTTTAAGCATTATCTTTATTGTTATAGTAAAAAACACACTGAAGAGGGCAGCTGGGTAGCTCAGTGGATTGAGAGTGAGGCCTAGAGACAGGAAGTCCTAGGTTCAAATCTGGCCTCAGACACTTCCCAGTTGTACCTGGGCAAGTCACTTGACCCCCATTGCCCACCCTTACCATTCTTCCACCTAGGAGCCAATACACAGAAGTTAAGGGTTTAAAAAAACACTGAAGATTTGAAATGAAATATATTAATAAACAAGCTCTATTTCTACATGTATAATTCCTTTGGGTGGGAAAATATTCAAAATGGCTATTTTTAAAAGCTTGTTTTCAGAAAAAGTTTAATTTTTCATTGGCAAATGAAATAATAGTTCATTTCAAATATAACTTTCAAATTTGATTCTAAAGGCATCATGGTTGAAGGAGAGAATGAAAATCTACAGCTCTAGTTCTACCACTTATTCCATTTGGGAGCATGGGCAAAGCACTTTACTGCTTTAAATCTCATTTTTCTCATCTTTGGTATGAGATGAATTATATTTATCAAAGGATTCTTTGGGGCACTCAAGGATTAAATAAAAGTGAAGCAGCTGTTTATTTTTTATATTTAACTATGGATAAATACAGTAATATGTTAATAATTAATAAATTCCCTTAGTCATATCATCCATGGGCCCGGATTGGGAGTGGGTAGAGATATAGGATGGCCCTTTTTAAGTATTTGAAGGACTACAAGAGAGAAGGATTAAATTTTTCTCTGATTGGCCTTAGAGGACAGAATTAGAGAACAATAGGTGGAAACTGCAGAGAACAGATTTCAACATAATGTAAGAAAAAATGTCACAACTTCTGCAAGAATAGAATGTACTTCTTTCAGAAGTAACAAGTTCTGCCTTAGTCTCTGTGCAGAAACTAGATGACTAAAATGCTAAGGACTTATTAGTAGGGGTTCTTGATCAGGTAAATATTAAATTAGATAGCCTCTAAGGTCCCTTCTAATGTAGAGCTTATATGCTCTATTCCTCAAATGAATGGGGAGCTGAGTGTTGCATTGCTATCCAAGAAACATTTAAAGAACCAAAGGAAAGCATTTAGTACAACTGGAGAGATGCTCTATGAGGGATTTGTCAAAAGACACCAAAGAGAATTATATAGAATGAGAAGGCATAGATAAGATGTAGCCACTTATTAATCCTGAAAAGAAATTAAAGATGATTTGTAGCTTTCCTTGAAATAGGTCTCTAGACATTTGAATTTAAAATAAACCATAACATTTCTCCAATCAATCAACAAAAGTCTACTAAGTAGGGCAGCTAGGTGGCTCAGTGCATTGAGTAGGAGATCCTGAGTTCAAATCTGGCCTCAGGCATTTCCTAGCTATGTGATCTGTTGCAAGCCACTTGACCCCCATTTCCTAGTCCTTATTGCTCTTCTGCCTTGGAACCAAAAAACAAGATGGAATGTAAGGGTTTTAAAAATGTATTAATCATTACCCTATTTGTTAAGTACTGTGCAGAGATATAAAGAAGGCTAATATATATATATATCCCTTCCCTTTAAGGAGCTTATAATTAATTTACTATTATTAAAATCTTGTTTGAGACACTAGAAAACAAGAAAAAATTCAAGAGATAACCATGTGTTAATTATTAATTGAATGTTATAAGCAATAAATTCTTTGTGTTCAGAACAGGTAGAACAGAGTACAACAGAGAGAATTCTGGAGTCAGAAATCTAGATTCATACTGTTTCTGATGCTTTGTGTGCCTGACTTAGGACAAGTTTCTTGGTCTCCCTGGACTTCTGTTTCCTCATGTGTAAAATGATGGGGTTGAACTAGGTGACTTTTGAGCTTTCTTTGCCTTCTAGATTTGTTGTCCTGTAATCTTGTGATCCAAAATGTCTGTGGGTTGGAAGGATTCAGGAAGGAAGATGAATTTGATTTTAGGATTCATCCTTTAGACAGTGAGGTTCACGGAAAAGTTCAGTGCAAGGGGAGTAACAGGATTATACTGAGTTTTTTGAGAAACAATTGCTTTGTGGTGTATAGGGTATATTGGAATGGAAAAAGACCAAAAGGAGGCAGAGAAACTTATTGTACTGCTCTAGATCTGAAGTAATGGGGGGTTCTGAACTAGTGTGGTATCGGTATGCATGAAAAAGCCCTGGACGAGTTGCTTCATCCACTGAGCCTCAGTCATTTCATCAATAAAATGAGAGCGTTAGAAAATGTGGTCTCTAAGACCCCTTCTACCTCTAATATCCTGAGGTCCTATGACACTCAAGTTAAATAATTGGAAATATACAAATGAAATTAAATATTCAGAACACAGCTACTAATATTTTCTTCCCCCTCTTTAATCCACATAGAAAAAATTCATCTTTTGTTGAAGGGATGAAAACACATGTTCTAATTAGTATGCTTAATCTTTTTTTTTCTTCTATTTTAGTGGGATAGCCATTGCCCCTTTCAAATAAATGTGATGTGGGAAAGGCAAGGGATTGCGAATCTAGAAACCTGAGTTCTCATCCTAGCCCCAGAACATTATAATTTTGTTAAATTTCACATTGGTGATTCTTGTGTTCTTCATCTTTAAATGGAATAATACTTACACTGCCTTCCTCTTAGGGCTCTGGGGAGGATCATATTTGGAGAAAAGTACTAGATAATGCACCATGGTGTAGTGAATAAACAGTCATTCTTAGAATTGAAAAGATCTGAATTTCAAGTTTGGCCACCAGTATATATTTTGATACATAATTGGCAAATCACTTAACTTCTCAGAGTC
The DNA here is from genome assembly GCF_016433145.1 of Gracilinanus agilis. NCBI lineage: Eukaryota > Metazoa > Chordata > Mammalia > Didelphimorphia > Didelphidae > Gracilinanus > Gracilinanus agilis. The sequence continues at coordinate 153,791,040 of NC_058134.1, read as the reverse complement.
CTCCCCTCTCCAAGACTATTCTCTAACACTACAAGTTATGGAATAGCTGTTCTGTTAATCTGCATTGGAAATGAAAGTTTCCATATTAGGATTTCTTAATACAATTGAAATCACAGAGTCTAGACTTCTACATTCAAAACACAAAAGACAATTTATATATGTGAACAATTACAAATATTTTATTTCTCCAATGTCAGCTTGTTTGATGTAAAGGAAAGAGCTGATTTGGAAGTAGAAGGCCTAGTTTTAATTCTGTTTCTGCTGCTGACTCACTGTGTGACCTTAAGCTTCTTATTTTCCTTATCCATAAAATGCTGGGATTGTACTAAATCATTTCTAAGGTCCTTTCCAGCTCTGTATCATGATTTTAAAATATATATGCTACTTCTATGGTTCTCTCCCATTCTAAAAATCTGAAAAATTTCCCTTATTCTTCATTGAAAAAAATAGAAACATTTTGCTACAATTTTGAAAAAAACTCAGATATCTTATGCTACACTTTGGTTTCAAATGAAGACGTGGCTCTACTTGGTGAAGTCGTCCCCTCTACATGTATTCTTGATCTCATACCCTTTGGTTTTCTCTGATTGCCTCTGCTATCATTCTCACTCTCTCTTTTATCTTCCAGCTCTGTATCATGATTTTTATAATTTTTCTGTATCTACGCACCCCTTCTTAGTGCCTACAAACATGCTGATGTTTCCCCATCCTTAAAAAAAAAGCCTTACTTGATCAGTGTTGCAACCAGCTATCACCCTATATCTTTCTTCCTGTCCTTATCTAAACCCCTTTATAATTCAAAGTCAGTGTCTCCCTTCCTCTCAGTTTCTTCTGTTCTCAGCAATCTGGATTCCAATTTTATGAAAAGGAAACTTCTCTCAGAAGTTAGCAGTAATCTCAGTTGTTATACTAAATCCTTATCCTTCTTGACCTCTCTATAGGCTTTAACACAATTGGACACCTTTTCTTCTTGGTAACTCTTTCTTCTCTACATTTTAGCATACTAGTAACTATTAGTTTCTTCTCTTTCTTACCTATCTGACTCGTACTTTTTAATGTTTTTTGCTGCTTATTCATCCATGCCAGGCCCACTAGTTTTGTGTGTCCCACAAAGCTCAATTCTAGGCCCTCTTTTATTTTTTCCCAATAGTTTCCTTCATATCACTTAGTGATCTGATCAGCTCTGATGGATTCAATTATTATCTCTACCTAGATGATTTCCAAATCTAGCTGGGATCCTAATCCAGGCTTTCATCACTTCTTACTTGGACTGCTACAGTGGTCTTCTAACTCGTCTTTCTGCAATAAGTCTCTCCGGGCTCCAATCTATCCTCTATTCTGCTCTATGTCACCATCCTACTCAATAAAATCCAGGGGTTTCCTGTTACCTCCAAAATCAAACATAAATCTTTGTTGTAATTCAAAGCTTGCCATAATCTGGCCACTTCCTACCTATTGAATCTTCTTACATTTTACTCCAATCTAGGAACTCTACAAGCCAGCCATGCTGGTCTGTATGCTATTAATTAAATAAAGTCCTGCATCTCTCCCATTTATACACCTTTGCACTGGTTATCTCATGAGCCTGGAAAGTTTTCTCTCCTCATCTCTGCCTCTTTGCTTCCCTGCCTTCTTTCGAGACTCGCCTCAAATTCCATATTCTGCAGTGTGTCTTTTCTGGTCCCCTCCCCTATTTAGCTGCTCATGCATTCTCCTCTGATATAATATAATCTTCCAGAAATTCTGTGTATATATGTACACACACGCGCGCACACACACACACACACACACACACACACACACACACACACACACACTCTCTTTGTCTTCTCCAATAGAATATGGCCTTTTTGATAGCAGGGACTGTTTTGCCTTTTTTTGTATTTCTAGCCCCTAGCATAGTACCTGGCACATAATAAGAACTTAATAAATGTTTGCTAACTAACTGACTTCCATTATAATTAATATGATACAGAGGGGTCAGCTAGCTGACTTAGTGGATAGGAACCAGTTCTAAAGGCAAGAAGTCCTGCATTCAAATGTGGCCTAAGACACTTCCTAGCTGGGTGATGCTACACAAGTGACTTAACACCCACTGTCTAGCCCATACCACTCTTCTGCTTTGGAATGAATAAATATATTGCTTCTAAGATGGAAGGTAAGGTATTTCCAAAATACCAGATGAAAGTAGAATTTTTAAAAAATATATAACACTGCTTTGAATGTCACCAATTCCCTGGATTTTTTCTTAAAAAGAAAATCAAAGACATATAGAAACATTCTTTTTTTTAAAAAAAAAAACCTTTACCTTCTATCTTATAATCAATACTATATATTGGTTCTAGGGCAGAAAAGAAATAAAGGCTAAGAAATGGAAGTTAAGCGATTTGCCCAGCATCACATAGCTGGAAAGTGTCTGAGTTCAGATTTGAACCCAGGACCTCCTATCTCTGGGTCAGGCTCTCAATCCACTAAGCCACCTAGGTGCTTCCAAAAATATTCTTCCCTTCCTTCTCATCCTCTCAATCAGTAAACAATTTACTCACTATTGTTTATGGTTCCATAGTTCAAAATAGCTCTGAGCAAACTTAGAGGTCTCACCAGGGAGCAGGCTAACCCACAACCCTGTAGATATACAAACGATTGTATGTGATGAGTTAATAATTATACAGTTTCGCTAAACATGCATGATTTAGCAAGTGCAGTAAGAAGACTCCTTTAAAGCCACCATATTGTACTTAATGAAGTAAATACTTATTTAGCCATTTTCCTGTTGGTAGTTGGGGGTAAGTGGGAGTGTATTATTTCGTTCCTAGCCTGTCTATCCACCAGAATTCATCTAATTCTCTATTACTCACAATGCATATTTTGGAACCTCTTCTGAAAACCATTACCATAGTGCTTCATTTCAAGCAGACAAATTACTTAATGGTAGTGTTCTTTGTAGATATTCCTATTAGGAAGCGTCTCTCAATGTTATTAACCAGAATGCTGTTAAAAGCTAAAGCAAGATGTGTCCCAAACCATTAACTTTTATTGCTTTGATTGAGAAGAAAATACCTCGATTATCTTTCAAATAAAGTGATGGAGAAAATTTCAAAATGTTTGGTTCAAAGCAAACTTTTTTCTTGATCACCTCAACCTGGAACAATGTAAATGATGGCCTTCTTAAAAACCTCTTAAGAGAGACCTGTTTGTCAATGTTGCCCATACACGTAGTTGCTCTTTTGATGCTGCCCCTTTCATGAAAACAAGGGTGAACTGACACAGACACACTTCAGATGAAAATTAAGATAATGTCATATCTTATCTTTTTAGTGGATCACTTTCCTTCAGAAGAAAATCTTTGCATTCCAATTTAGCTTAGTTTTTAGTTTAGTGTAATTTAATATAATTTGGTAGTTGTTTTTTTAAATCTCCTTCTTAAGGAACACACACCAAAGAGTAGAACTCAGAACTTAGGAAGGTGATTCCATGGAGAGAAAGTAGTGTTGTTCCAATGTGTAGCACTCACATTTTTCTAATAAAATGATGCATTGGGATACATGCTGAATTTCTACCCACATTAATGGCATTTCCACCCAAAATAGCTGCCTTGCAACACTATGCCGTGGGTTCTTGATGAAATGTGTCATGCTGTTTCTTGCTTCTTCTTATAATGACATGATGCATATATTGAGTACAGATGTGACAATCTCAGTAAATTTAGCAATTCTCAGAGGGGCATGACAGTGGGAAATAAGAATAGTCATAGTAACGGCTTTATAATGGGATCCCACAAACCATGCCAAAGCCTGCCTGCATTCTTTCACCTATTGTGTAACTTTCAAAAGCAACTCCAAAAAAGACAATCACAATGGCATGGAAACTTGGCTGCATGGTACAGTAGACTATGGCTTGGAATCTATCTTCCTCTATTCATTTACTTGAAGCAGATCCTGATAAGTATAAATAATGAATCCTATAAAGTGACCATATTCAAGAATACACTATTGGAAATTATGATTATATAAAATATAGTAATTGGTTATAGCTCACTGAGAAATATGCAACTGCATTTCAGATACCATCACTATTTCATAAGATTCATGATTTTTGCCAACTAGGACTTTGCTGTAGATTTAAAATCAGCTTTGGGTTAAACATCAATGATCCTATGATATTTCTTCATCTTAAATGACAGGATTGGCCTAAGCCTATTTGCCTCCTCCCAGAAGTAAATTTTTACCAGCCTTCCCATTGTCTTTATATAGCTAAGTTATGTCAGCGGATCTGAGGACTGAGTCTATTTTAAGGTGCTTGATAATTGTTGTTATCACATTATAACCTATTCTTTGAATGGACAGAAATCTATCTTTGAACCCAAGCTAACTGCTTCATATAAACCTGGGAAGCTGATGATATCATCTCTTATATCCCACCCACCAAAACTGAAAAAAAGAAAACATTACACATATAAAAATATACAGAGTCAAGCAAAATAGAAGTCTATATTAGTCATATCTGAAAACATATACTTCATTCTATACCTCTTTGTCAATAGATGAAAAGCAAGCTACATCACAGGTCTCCTAGAATCATGGTTGGTTGTTTTACTGATCTTTGTATTAATTTTTTTCTTCTTATTCCATTTTGCATCACTTCATAAAAACTTTAACAGGTTTCTCTGAAAGTGTCCCTTTTGTCATTACTTAGAGCTCAATTCTTTTCTATTACATTCGTATGTCATAATTTGCTCACCTATTCCCCAGTTATTAGGCATCACTTTTGATTTAACTTATCTGCTAAAAAAAAGAGCTAATAGAAGTAATGTTTGGTATATGAATACTTTTCCTTTTTTTAATTCTTTGGAAGACAGGCAAAGTAGTGGTATCACTGCATGAAATGGTATGTACTGTTTAGTAATTGTTTGGCCATAGTTCCAAATAGCTCACCAGAATTGCTGGACTAACACCTCCACCAACAGTGTGCCACTGGGACTGTTTTCCTGCACCTTCTATCAATAACTATCATTTTCCTTTTTTTTTTTTTTTGTCATCTTTCCCAATCTGATAAGTATCATGTAGAAGCTAGGGATTTTTAAAAATGTTGATTTTTCTGATTATTACTGATTTGGTAGGAGTTTTTTTCTCTACAAAGTTTTTGGTAGTTTTGATTTCTTCCTTTATGAACCATCTGTTCATTTCCTTTGACCATTTATCTTTTGGGAAATGATTATTTTTATTACATATTTGAATCAATTCTTTATAAATTTTGGATATCGATTTTTATTTTAAAAAACTTATTGTGCATTTTCCACAGTTAAATATTAACATTTTAATTACCATTGTTTTATTTGAAGAGAAGCTTTTCAGGTTTTTGTAATTAAAGTTGTTTCTTCCAAAATTTTTGATTCTCTGTTACCCTCCTTGGCCTTGAACTCCTTCCCTCTCCTTTGTTGCAAATTATTATTTCTTCCTTGGTCCCCTATTTTTTAATGATATGATCTTTTATATCTGTCACATATCCATTTGGATATTCTTTGTGTCATTTTTTTGAGAGGGAAAATCAGCTTATTGACTAAAACAAATAATGCTGAGAAATTTAGTAGGAATTATAGTACTTTAAACTTCCATAATAAGACAATCTGCCCACATAATGTTCAAATGCATTAAGCAGTATTCTTTCTACTGAAAGTAATGGTGATGATCTTATCTGCATTGAAATTCTACATTGCCCACTCAATTTTGACCTCATTATACATACTATATTAAACAGTTAATGCACCTCATTCACCATTGGAGTAAATTCTCCATATTTGTCTCATTCTGACTTCATTGACTTTGAACTTTGTTTTAGTTGGAAAAGAAGTGAATATATTTGTTTGACAGTCACACTAGAAAATATCAAGTGATTTTGACTATTACTTCTTCCTTTACTCTTCTCCTTCCCCAAGAGAATTGGGTACTCCTATTTGGAAATTGTATTGGGAAGATTCATTCTTAAGGTGATTGGATAGGGTATAAATGTGGGAAAATGTGGCTTCTGTCTCTGAAACAATTAAACTATTATCTAACTCAGTAATTCCTAACGTGGGCGCTACCACCCCCTGGTGGGTGCTGCAGTGATGCAGGGAGGCAGTGATGGCCACACTTTTTTTGTATTACATTCTATTCTGAGTTCAATAAATAGTTTCATAATTTCCAGGGGGTGCTAAGTAATATATTTTTTAGGAAAGGGGGCAGTAGGCCAAAAAAGTTTGGGAACCACTGATAACTGTTCCTTGTAGCAATGGGCTACTGTTTTTTTTTAATTATCATTTTTACTTTTAAAAAACCTTTGTTTTTTAATCACAGGGAATAACATAAGTCACTTACCCCACTAGTCTTTAATCTGAGCGTTTAATGACCCTGCTTCTTCTTTTTTCCCATTGGTTGACGCAAGAAATATCATAATGACCTGTGCTCTACATTTGCTACAGTAACTAGTATCACTGGTCTTTTCCTAAGAAGGTTTAGATTTATTATCATCCCTCTTTTTCACAGCTCCACGTCCTCTGAATCTAGAGCTTGTGCTAATCTTAATTTAAAAACGACAGCATTGATATTGACAATGACTATCCATTAAAAGAGGTTTCTTCTGGCTCCATTGGGAGGCCCTCTTGATGGTTTCCAATAGTTTAAAATTTTTATGATGTAATTTGTTTTCAGTTACAATCCAGATTAACAGGGCTCTGAAGTAGTTTTCTCTTCCACCCCCATACTATGTCAATCATGGCTTCTTTTGTTTACTAGACATTACATATAGTTAGAAATAGTCAAAATAAGATTAGAGTAAAACCTTGGTACTCAAGGATTTCAGAACTTATCCAATGTGGTATTCAATGCATCTTATAAGAAAAAAAAGTCCAGTATTTGATGTTTGTTTGGCATTCAACGCATTTGCTAGAACTTATTGGCATCCACATTTGGGGAGTATGCTTACTGCAGCTGCAACAAAGAATAACATGTTAGTTCAGGAACATAAAGAAGAACTCAACATTGAAGAACTGCAGGAACTTCAAAAGGATCAGCAACATGCAGTGGGGGTAATTTTCTTCAGGTGAGGAGGAGGCAAAGGAGGATGTCCCCATGTCATTAACCAAGGAAACGTGTGCAGAATAGGTGGAAGTGTAAAACTTTTTTGGAAAAGATCGTATTGATGAAGCTTTAACAAGCAGAATTGTAAAATTGTTAAATGGCCAGTCCATTTCTCACTTGAGAAAAATTCTGAAACGCAGACAAAACCATCTTTAAATAGGTTTCTTGTGAAGCTACCATCTGAATCTCAAGCAAAGTTCATTGGTGATAAGGGACAGAAAAGAGAAAGAACTCCAGAAGGGCAGTTGTTCTCACATATTATGGAAGGGGACTTCTCTTCCAGATAATAACATTTCTCCTCTCTTCAAATCCCTCAGGCCATGAGCTCCTCTCTCCATACAAGAAAAATTAAGTTAAAATTATTTTATTTAATCTATGATTTTTTATTTATGTCTGTGTACTACTAATATTTATTTAGTAAAATACAACTCCATTAGTGCATATTAGGCCTTATAAAATCTAGGTTTTCTGGGTGTCTAGCATGGGTTAATTGAATTTATGTTATTATTTATGGAAAAAAATTCATTTGGTACTCAATCTCCCTTCTGGAATGAATGAATGAACAGTACCAAGGAACCACTGTAAAATGAATCAAACCCATATTTTTAGCTAATTTCTTATGTATAAATCCTATGTTGATAGCTGATTACTCATCAACACAGTTTCTCTGATGATTATTTGACAGAGAGATGTCACATGACAAATCTTTGTTTTAACAAAACAAGAGGTTTGTCTCATATGAGAAGGTGGACAGGGAAGCAATTTCCTATTAACCCATTTACTTAGATATCTTCAAAGTTTATACACATGTTGCTTCATTCATTTGTTTTCTTTTCTGGGGTGGGGCAAAAAATGAATGAGTCCATAAAATTCATATTCATATTCTCTCATTCAACCAGGCATGAAAAATCTGCCATTTTAAATTGTTTCTGTTGATCTTATAAACTCTGTCAGTTCAAAAAATAAAAAGCAATATCAGAAAGTTTTACTAATATTGCATTCTTTCTTAATCTAGTTAGTCTTGATGAGAATCTTAAAATAGGAGAGTTATACTTTACACTGAAAAGACATTTCAGGAAGGTACTAGCAGAGATGTGTGGTCTCTAAAGGAAAAAACTTTATTAAAAATGTCAAGTTAGTATAGCATAGATAATGCCTTCCTAGTCTGTTAATGCTTCATCTGCACCTCTAGATGTTGTTCAGTTGTTTCAGATCTATCTGACTCTGTGTCCCCATTTGGGTTTTTCTTGGCAAAGATACTGAAGTGGTTTGTCATTTCTTTCTCGAGTTCTTTTACAGATGAGGAAACTAAGGCAAACTAGATTAAGTGATTTAAGTCACAACTGTCAGTGTCAGAGGGCAGCTTTTAATTTAGGTCTTCCTAAATCTAGGCCAAGCACTCTATCCAATGCACCACCTAATCGCCTTCCCCTACATATTAAAGTCCCTCAATTCTATAATAACTTGACATTTTGCAAATTGTAAAGCTTCACAGTGACTCAGCCAGGAAGGACTCAGCCAGAAGTGTTCATGGGTGAATGTAGAGCCAAGAATAGGGGCAGAACCAGAATTGGAACCAAAGAAACTGCTAAAAACTGTCAGAATAGTTCAAGGGCAAGGGATGTGAGGTTAGGGTTTTGGCAAGAGATTTATTTGCTGCTTATCAGGGAAGGTCATATGAATGTGGTCATTAGTTGATTAGTTTAGATGGAACAAGTATCTCCCTTAACCCCAAGAATCTGATCTTCGTTTTCTTTTTTTTTAAATCGGCACTTCAGTGATTTTATCTATTTCCATAAGTTTACTTACTACTCTCTAAATATCAATATCTCTTTTAATTCTATTATTCCAATTAAATTGGGAGCTCTTTGAGAGCAGGGATTTTTTACCTTCCTTTGTATCCTCAGTGCTTAACTCAATGACTGGCACATACTGGTGCTTAATAACAATGGTAGTTGACTGACTTCTGACCTCTTATCTCCCATTTCTGACTGTCTTCCAACTTTTTTCATTCCTGGCAGCAAATTGAAGTCAAGTTGTCAAAAACTGGACTTATATAATCAATAACTTTTACTTCTCCATTTCTATTAATGGTCCCACTATTTTCTCAGCCATTTAGGCTCCAAATCTTGGAGCCTGATAGAGAAAATATTTTATATTTTTTCCTTCTCCCCCATATTTCCAGTCAGTTGCCATAACTCTGGACAAGGCACTTGACTGCTCCCTGCCTCAGTTTCTTCATTTGTAGAATAATGATAATAACTCCTGCCTCCCAAGGTTATTTTTAAAAAACATCTCTTATTGTCACACAAAACACATTTCCATATTGATCACTGTTTTAAGAACAGATTACAACCAAAGTCCCCAAATAAAACCAAAAATTAAATCTATCTAGCATTCAGACTAGACTAGTAGTTATCTTCCATTTTACCCTGCTGCCTTTACATATGTAAATGGTGCCCCACAACTAGAATGTATGTATTTAGCTTGTCTTTCTTTAGTCTTGCTCTCCCTTCAAAGCATAGCTCAAGGGCTGCATACTTGATGAATTATTTTTCTAATCCTCCTTCCCAAGTTAAAAGTGTTTTTTATCCATCATAACTGTTTCCTGTAGTATTTCAGATCTTTTCTTTGCCACCATCATTGTATATACCATGCTTTGTGTTAATTTATATACATATCAAATTGTTCTAGTATGTCAAAAGTATCTTGAGTACAGGAACTGTATACTCGATTTTTCATTTTTGTATCTGTAGCCAGAATAGATCTTAATAAATGTTTTTTGGCTTGCATTTTTAAAAGTAGACATGGGGAACTGGAATGACCTCCAGGAATTGATGCAGAGTAAAAGGAGCAGAACCAGGAGAACCTTATACACAGAGACAGATATACTGTGGCACAATCAATGTAATGGACTTCTCTGCTAGTAGCAATGAAGCAATCCAGGACAATTCTGAGGGACTTATGAGAAAGAACACTATCCACTTCCAGAGAAAGAAATGTGGGAGTAGAAACACAGAAGAAAAACAACTGCCTGATCACAAGGGTAGATGGGGATATGACGGGGGATAGACTCTAAATGATCACCCTAGTGCAGATATCAATAATATGGAAATAGGTCTTGATCAATGACACATATAAAACCCAGTGGAATTGCTTATTGGCTATGGGAGGGGGGAGAAAAGAACATGAATCATTTGACCATGGAAAATATTATTAATTAATTAATTAAAATTTTTTAAAAAGTAGACATGAGAATGGGTGGAACTACCTGAGCCTTTGTGTCTTTGGTAAGGAGAAGATACTGGGACACTCCTGAGAAGCAGCAGCAGAGAAGAGAGGACATGGCATGCACATATGATGCCTTAATAGCTGCTTTTCATGATGATTAGTATGATGACAAGCTTGCAAGGCAGGGAGATGACCTTGTCAATAAAGTTCCAGATAGAGATAAACTGTAAGGGACCAGAAATAGAAACAGGGAGAACAATCAATCATCTAATTAACATTTATTGATTGCCTACTATGTATAAAACACAGGTCCTATTGGGGATACCAGTGAGGAAAAAAAAAGCTAGTCAATGAGTATAGGACCAAGAATTTCCAGAAGGTCTATAATATAATATTTTATGGAAGAAAAAAATTGATTGGTTTCACCAGTCAGACCTAATCTTTCTCTTAACCTCCAGATTAAACATTTCCAGCTGCATACTAGACATCTCTTACTGGATGACCCACACTCATCTTAAAATCTCCATGTTCAGAATTGAACTCATTATCTTTCTTCCACAATCCTCCTTCCTTCCTAACATTCTTATCAGTGTTGGGGGCTCCTGAGTTTGAAACCTAGCTGTCCTTTCTGATTCCTCACTCTCTCCCCCTCTTCTCATCCACTTTGTTGCCAAGGACTATCATTTCTACATTTGAAACATCTTTCTTTTACATCTCTTTTCCTCTGATACTGCTACCACCTTGGTACAGGAACTCCTCCCTTCATGTCTGGACTATGATAATTCCCTTCTGGTTGGTTTGGCTACCCATTTTAATCCATCTTCCTCTCAACTGTCAAATTGATCTTTCTAACATGCAGATCTGATCATATCATTCTATATCACATCATTCCATAAAATCCACTTTCTCTTTGTCACTTCCAGGATCAAATAGAAAATGCTCTGTGTGCCTTTTTAAGCCCTTACTTAGTCCTTTCCTACCTTCCTATAATTCGTATGCCTTTGTTCCTTTTGTTCTATGCATTTAGCTGGCTCAGTGGATAGAGTACCTGACCTAAGGTCAGGAAGACTCATCTCTCTGAGTTCAGTCTGGCCTTAGGCATTTACTAGCTGGGTGACCCTAGCCAAGTCACTTAACCCTATTGGCTTCAGTTCCTCAACTGTCAAATGAGATGGAGAAGGAAATTGCAAACCACTCCAGTATGTTTGCCAAGAAAACCTCAAACGGGGCCACAAAAAGTCAGACCAGACTCAGACAATTGACATAGTAACATTGGCATCCTTATCATTCTTTGAATACAAAACTCCATTCCCTCATTGAATTTTCTCTGGCTTTTCACCATGCCTGGGACACTCTCTCCTCTCAACTGGAGCATCCTAGCTTCTTTCCAGTCCCAGCAAAAATTTCATTTCTATGAGAAAGAAGCCTTTCCTAATTCTCCTTAATGCTAGCTTCTTGCCTCTTATGATGTATATTTTGTTTGCATATATTCGTTCTCATGCATTCTCTTCCATTGGACTGCTCCTTGAGGATAGTGACTGACTTTTGCTTTTCTTTGTATCCCTAGCATTTAACACAGTACCTGGAATATTAAAGGGTCTTAAAAAGCTTATTGATGCTAGGCCTTGGGTCAGGAGGACCTGAGCTCAAATCTAGCCCAAGATACATCTTAATTGTGTGACCCTGTACAAGTCACTTAGTCCCAATGCCTAACCCTTTTTGGAACCAATATTTAGTATTGATTCTAAGACAGTTGGTAAGGGTTTCTTTAAATGCTTATTAACTATTGACTGACAACTTAAGACTGGATATCAAAATGTTTTGGATTACAAAGATGATCCTAAGACTTCTTGATTGAAGCAGAACCCAGAGAACAATCTTCATAAGAACAATGATAATATAAATCTATATCTCTCTGAAAGGCTTCCTCTAGACTAGATGGTACAATAAGTTGAATACTGGATTCAAATCAGGAGGATCTAAGTTCAAATTTAGCCTCACACACTTATTAGCTGTGAGACTGAGCAAGTTATTTAACCTTTTAGTTTAGGTTTGGTGGTTTCTAATATCCCTTCCAGGATCTATGATGAATTAGATCAAATTCAAAGATCAGTCTTGGTTAGGAGGTAAGACACATCATCTTCCCATCTATAATGAGGACCATGGGTAAGTAACACTTTTGTTTCATTTCACTGTTTTTCTTTGTTATGTAAAGGATTTTGCTGATAGTAATGTAATTTGCTGATGCTGTGTACATATATGGGGGGGCAGCATTATTGAGAAGTTATTGTAACATTTAAAAAATCAATAAAACTTTCTATTAAGAGAATAAATGGAAAAGCTACTTCTCATGTTACACTCAGGATTAAGTTTACAAATCAGGGAAAAAAATAGGTTCTAATGGGGATATCTGTAGCCCAACAGCAATGTGAAATAGCCTGTAGGTAAAAGTGAAATAGAATTAATATTACTGATATTTGAGTGCTTGCTGATTACATGGGAAAAGATTATTTTCTCCAATACCTGAGGTAGCAAGAAAAGGAGAAAGCCATTCATTAAACTTCCTGATGCCTTAAGGGTCTGAAAGTAGTGAGCACAAAAAGGTTCTCAAGATAAGGATAGGAAACTTTGTAAGAGCTGCTGCTTCTCTGAGTTTCTTGGGTGTAGGAGATGGAAAGGGCTGTGAACTCTTCACTTGATTGGCTATAGCCCTATTAATAGATATCACCAGGAGCCGCTGGTTGCCATTGCCTATAGACCTTCAGAGAGCAGTAAAGTGAGGAAGTGGAGTTAACAATAAAGGCAGATATCAAAGGCTGATTTCTACCTTCTTAAAATATCAGGTGCCTCATCTATAAGAGATGACATAAATACTTGGAAGTCATTATTTACTTTCAGCAAATTGCCTACATTTATTGAATGCTTAATGGAATAGAAAGGAGATTTATATTCTGACTCTATTTTCTGTTTTATGTATGTCTATTTACTGAGGTTACGTCCATATTCCATCCTCATTTTTTCCCTTCAAACATTCTCTAGTTTGTTGTTTGTTTGTTTTTTTAATTCAGTTTCTCTTTATGGACATAAAGTGTTTAGACTGAGGCTTGCAATTCATCATCATCATCATCAAATCATCATCATCAAAAAATATAAGCTGCTGAGAAACAACACTGTCCATCACATATCCCTTCAACCTTTTGAAACATAATAATTAGCTTCTTTAAAATTAATGTATTATCAGTTACAAGCCATTTGAATTGCTATAATTTCTCAACAATAATGACCAATTAGGTGGTTGACTACTAGCTCAAAATCTTCACTTGTTGAAACTTTATCCATGTGTGTCAACCCCTTCAGAAAACAGAAATCTTCCCAATTTGGTCCCCAAACTCTAGAATTTCAGTGTCTGAAATTGATATCTCCAGCATCTCAAAAATATACCTGTGTCCTACTTCTGAGGCTGTACAAATATTAAGACTGATTGTAAGAAGAAATATTTGGAAAATGTCAGAGCAGCTTCTCTATTTTCACAAAATATTGAGCATAATTATCCAGCAGTAATTATCCTTACATTTTAATTGTTCAAAATAGGAGCTAAATTGGTCGATGATGAGCTTTTTTATTTCTTCTAAGTTAATTCAACGTGACATGGAGTACCTAAGTGCTAGCAACACTCTTGTTATCTGCAACAAATGAGATCCTGTGTTCACTATTTATTACTTTACTGGTATGTTTATTGCTCAGTGAGTTGGATATTTGAAGCTATGGGACTGTGAATATAAATGAAATATCTTTTGCCTATTTCTTCTGCCTATGCTTAACAAAAGAATAATAAAAAATATGTAAATTGAATTTACAAACCTTTATTAATTCAATGTTTTGGTTCATATTTTACAAGTTTAGAGGCCATGAATATCTATCTAACTTCACTCAGGGATATTATCTTCTCATTTGCAAAGGAATGTGAAGTTAACCTCTAAGACTTAAGATTGGAGGAAAAAAAACCTTTTGGCAAAGAAGTGATGAATGAGACTTATATTTGCAGATATAGCCAATATGTGCATCTGCTTCTACTGACTATGAGGAGTAGGGTTTTAAAATTTGGCAGGGGAGAGGAGAGACTTATTGGAAAGGAGAGGCCATGATAGAGATGTGAAAGACAGGAAAAACTTCAAGTAAACATTGAAAATACATAGAAGAGAATAGAAGGAGACTTAGAGGAAACTGCCAGCATGAAGGTCAGCTTGGGGAAATGTTTTTTCCTGAATTTAGTATATACTGGGAAAAAATTGAATTGTTATAAGAATTATTATGTTCAGTTGTTTTTGACTAGTGCAAACTCTTCAATGCCTAGTTGAGGGTTTTCTTGCCAAAGATACTAGAGTGGTTTGCCATTTCTAGTTCATTTTACAGATGTGGAAAATGAAGTAGAGTTAAGTGACTTGCCCAGGGTCACCCAGTTAATAAATGTTTGAGGCCAGATTCAGATAGATGAGTCTTCCTGACTCTAGTCCTGTTACTCTATATACTTAGCCACCTAGTCACCCTTATTGAGAGTAGAGGTTTCTTAAAATCTTTTTCTCTTCTTTGTCTACAGAAATATTCAAGTGTATGGTGTTTTAAAGTTTAGGAGAATAAAATATTTTTAAAAAGTAGAAGGAAAACTCTCATAGAGGAGAAGGAGTGGAATAATACCATTTTTACTGAGACTTTAAAAAAATCCCTTACCTATTATCTTGGAATCATATTCTGTATTGGTTCCAAGGCAGAAGAGTAATAAGGGCTAGACATTGGAGATTAAGTGATTTGCCCTGGGTCACACAGTTAGGAAGAGATTTGAATCCTGGACTTCCCATCTCTAGGTCTGGCTGTCAATTCACTGAATCACCTGGCTGTCACCTTTATTGAGATTTTTAAGAAACAAAAGTTTTAATAAAAGAGTTATTAATGTTCTAGGGCAGTGATGGTGAACCTTTTAGAGACTGAGTGCCCAAACTGCAACCCTCACTCCACATGTGAGCTGCTCCCCTAACCCTGACAGGGGAGGGAGAAAGTGATCCCATTGGGCTGCTGGGCAGAGGGTTGGATGATGGGAGAAATGTCCTCAGGTCCCTGGGGATAGGGGGAGGAGAGCAGCCCCCTCTGGCACGCATTCCATAGGTTTGCCAACATGGTTCTAGGGAGAGCTAAATGTCACAAATAAAAGATTAGAATATTCTATCAATATGTTGTAATACTGCATACAACAAAGGTAATGCATGTTGCCATGTAGCCAGAACTCTGATAAGAAATTAATAATATCTAGAATGTCTCTTCTTTTGAGCCTTGGATAATTTTGGAATGATTCTTTCTGCTCTTTCGCCTAAATCACCTACTGTTAGGGTGCGTTTCTTTGATTCTACTGAACTCTACATATAAATATTGCATGTGATGAAGCGAATGGTCTCAGGCTTCAGTGTCCTAATATGATGAGTATATGTCTGCGTGTCCAGTATAGTCCTCTGGAGAGTCAGCATTGTATTGTGAATAGAAAGCTCACCTTCTTAACAGAAAGATGTGACTTCAAATACAACCAAAAGAACTTTACAGGTTTTGTGACTGAAGTCCTCTAACCTATGTGAGCCTTGATTTCAACATATATAAAAATAGGGATAATAGTACTAACCTCAAATGAGGTAATATAAGTAAAGTCCCACATAATTAGCAATTTTTGGAGAAGAAAATGTGAGAAAATGTGCTTTTTTATAGTTTTATTTTTAGGCTTTAATTTTTTAATTAATTCAGAAGACTTAATAGAAGTTTATAAGAGGAGAAAGATTAGGTTAAAGAGGACAAAGTTTTTCCCCTATTACATGTGAAAACAGTTTTTAACTTTCATTTTTTAAAAAGTTTTGAGTTTCAAAATCTCTCTCTTCTGACTCTCTTCCCCCTCCCCACTCTTCCCTGAGATGATAAGAAATCTGACATAGATTTTATATGTGCAATCATGTAAAACATTTTTCCACATTAGTCACTTTGTGGAAGAAATCTCTAATGAAAAAGAAAAGACAGAAAATGAAATATAATATGTTTTAGTTTGCATTCAGACTCTATCAGTTCTTCCTCAGAGGTCAACTGGCATTTTTCATCATGAGTTTCTGCCATTGTCTTGGATCATTGCATTGCTGAGAATAACTTGATCATTCACAGTTGTTTATCAAGAAATATTGCTATCACATTGTGTGATGTACTTCTGGTTCTGTCCACTTCACTTTGCATCAGTAAATCTTTCTAGATGTTTTTGAAATCAACCCACTTGTCATTTTTATAGCACAATAGTATTCTTTCACTATCATATATGACAACTTGTTCAGCCATTCTCCAATTGATGAACAACCCCTCAATTTCCAATTCTTTGCTACCACAAAAAGAATTGCAATCAATATTTTTGTATAAATCTATCCTTTTCCATTTTTTGTTCCTTTTGGATACAGACCTAGTAATGGTATTGATGGATCAAAGGATACACACACAGTTTTAGAATACTTTGAGCATAGTTCCAAATTGCTCTCCATAATGGTTGGATCAGATTGAGAATCCAGCAACAGTATATTAGTGATGGACAAAATTCTAACTATAGTTTTCCTGTGTCTACCCTAAACACTGTGGGTTTACTTCAGAAGTTTATATGTTCTATGATTAAAGAAGTGAATATTAATTCAATACTTAATCAGGGGCCCAGAGGCCTTTATTATCAAGTGCCTTTAGTTGCTTCCTTAATTTTCTTATCTCACATCTCTTCCCAGTCTCTTCAACAAGCTGTAGTTTCAAATATTGGTAAAAGTATACAACAGAATGAATCTCATGACTAAGAAATTCTATGTAGGTAGCTAGAAAGATGCTTTTGATTTTTCATTCTGTCTCCATGGTGGTTCCTAATGTTATGAACAAATGAGTTTCCATTTTCCAATGATTTTACAATGGTTTTATTTTTTAAACTGCGAGAGTTGAATGTTTTTTAAAAAGAAACTTTATATTAATACCTTAACATCTCAAGTATGTCTCTCATTTCTATCTTTAAAAATGCTTTTAAAAGATACCCACACTTTCTGAGATGAAAATGCCTTAGAATTTATGAGAACTTCAGCAGCTCACCTCATCATGTAAATGTTTATTCAGATGATACTTAAAACTTGTCATTTACACAGAGGACCATGAAATGTCAACACTGGAAACAAGAAAATTAACAGAGCACACTGCTCTGATTCTGACTATTATGTAAAAGAATAATATCTGAACAATTTTGGAGCAGTATGCTCTATTTCACCTCCTGTTATAGCAGTCATATTATTTTCAAAATCTATTATCAGCTCTCCTTTTAATTTTTCTTCTTATTTCTTGATCAAACTCAGTGGTATCCCAACCTGTGTAAGTTAAGTTGCAAAACTTAACTTATACTCCTCACCTTATAGACTTAAGGATCTTCAGTCCACATGTTGATAATACAGTATGGTAGATAAAATAATGGATAGAGATTAAGGAAAACATGAGTTCAAAACTAATCATACTCAGGAGCCACATGACTCTGGGCAAGTCAATTTATCCCTTCGGGTGAAAGCTATAAGATAGCACCTACTCCACAGGATACTTGTGAGGATCAAATGAGATAATATAAACAAAAGTGCATTGCAAGCCTTTGAATACTATATAAATTTGAGATCTCTATCTGTGCTTTTTATACTTATATATTTTTTTCATATCCATATCTGAAATATACTTCATCCTCACTTTTGCTTAACTACTTTAAATCCCAACTCAGGGGATTCCTCTTAAGTAGTGTCTATGTTAACCTTCCCAGTTCCTAGTGCCTTCATCAGAAATTATTTGGTATTCATTTTGTATGTATTTTGTATTTGCTTGTCTGTGTACATGATTTTCGCCCAATAAAATGTATGCTCCTTGAAGGCAGAGGATATTTCAATCTTGTTTTTGTATCTTCACAGTGAAATAATAAATATATAGCATCTCTTCTGGGGTCACTCTTCTGACCCTTTTTAGAAATGGCTGAGGACCCAAAGGATGACAGATTTCTAGAGATACTCCTAAAGTGTTGTGGTTTATAATACTACCCTCATTCATTGCATTCTCTATCATCATTCAACCAAGAGAACTTTGTTAGCTTTTGGGAAAGCTAAAATGCAAAAAACCTTAAAATACAGTGGTAACAAGGCACTTACATAGAGAATGCATGTGACTATGTGACCTCCTCATTCCTGGAACCAGAAATTTTATTCCCCTTCCTGGAGTTCTTTTTTATCCTTTTCATATATTTTATTTCATTTTTCAGTTCTGAATTCTCTTCTTTTTCCTTTTCTCTTCTATTCTTTATGAAAGCATGAAAAACTAAAACCCATTACAAATATGCATAGCCAGGAAAAACAAATTCCCACATTAACCATATCCAGGAAGAAAAAGAGATTAAGAAAATTCATTTTACCTCTTGTGAACTTCTCTATCTCTTGTTTGGTCATGAACTCTTCCCCTATTCATAGAATTGACAGATAATTTCCTCTGCATTCCTCTATTTGGCTCATGATTGTCACCCTTTACATCTAAATAACACACCTATTTTGAGTTTATCTTAGTCTACATTGTGTGATGTTAGTCTATACCTAGTTTCTGCCAGTTTTAATTTCTAGTTTTCCCAAACATTTTTACTGAATAGTCTTTTCTTGTCTCAATAGCTGGGATCGTTACTCTTATCAAATACTAGGTAACTCTGCTAATTTATTTCTGTATGTTGTACCAAATCTTTTCCACTAATCAACCTTCTATTTCTTACGCAGTACAATTTTTTTTTAATTTTTAAATATTTACACCTTTCTAGCATAGTTTGAGATCTGGTATTGGGAGGCCTCTTTCCTTAATCATTTTTTACATTACTCTTCTGATTTGAGTTTTACAATTTTTTGACTGAGATTTGGGTTTATCAGCTTGTTTCTTCTTGGGAGTTTCCAAAGACTGCTGCTTTACTCAACCATTGTTGCCCTGTAGGTGGCTTTGCAGGTTCAAAGTGACTGAACTGTTGGCTCCTTTGTGGCCTGTGACATTATACTCTGCTCTTGGGATCAGAGACACACAGCTAACATTTTTTTTCATGGAATGTGTTTCATTTTCAGTCACAGCTAGGGCCAACATTCCTAACTGTTCCTCTCTGCCCTGGGACTTTGATCTAGAACTGTGTGGTAGGTGACAGCTGCTGACGGTATCCATTCTTTCATCTGGTGCTTGCTCAAGGATGCTCTGGAATTTATTTCTGGTACCCTGTCTTAGCTATCTCTCAGGACACAATTGCTGGCACATTCCCTCCTGCTGCTATAGCTACTATAGCCCCACATTCCTGGCAAGACCCCTTCTCCAGTGTGGGCAGACCTCTCTGTCTCCATCAGTCAACTTGGGCTGGAAGAAGTTGACTCACTGTAACTTCTTCTTAGCTTTTTTCAAAATTTGGTATGGGGCATCCCCTAGATGTTTGAAAAGGAGGAAAGGGTGGGGAGGAGCTAAACTCTATTGTTTCTCACCTTGTCATGTTCTTCCATGGACTTCTCATGGGGTTCCCAATTGATGTAGCTCTCTACTGTGCTATAAGGTTGAGGCTTTTTCTAGGATCCATGGCCAGTATTTGCCTCAGGCATCAGGGGTCATGATCTCTAAAGCTGCTGCCATCTGCAGGAGGACTGCTTTTCACCTTATTTTGCATGTATTTTCCCTGTTGTCTGCCACTATTACTCTGGTGGTCTCACCTATTGAGCTTGTTCATATGTGTGAACCCCTTGATTGAGCTCTTTTTTTTTAAACCCTTAACTTCTGTGTATTGGCCCCAAGGGAGAAGAGTGGTAAGGGTAGGCAATGGGGGTCAAGTGACTTGCCCAGGGTCACACAGCTGGGAAGTGTCTGAGGCCAGATTTGAACCTAGGACCTCCCATCTCTAGGCTGACTCTCAATCCACTGAGTCACCCAGCTGCCCCGCCTTGATTGAGCTCTTGGTTGTGTGGGACAACTTCTTTTGAGACTTTCATTTACTTAATATTAGGGAATAATATTAAAAAGATGAAAAAAGGGGGCATGTACTTTTATACATGTGGCAATCAGATTAGAGAGTATAATTGCCCTTTCCTCCCCACAGCAACTAACAGCAGTTCTTGCTTCATTTCATTTCACTTGGTAGGAAAATAAGCAAAAGGGCTGATCAAGGGACAGATCACTACTTTTGTATGCATAGTACATTAATTCATGAGTGATTAGTCTTTCTAGATAATGCTATAAACAGACAACATAGACTTCTTGTTGATTCATGAATGGAAGGATCACTTATCCTCCTCATGTTGAATTAGAACCAAACAGGGAATATCTATATGTGTGTGTGTTTATATATCCCACACAATACATATGTACATATGTATATTATATATATAGTATAGTTTGTGTGTATATACATATTGTAAAAAATAAAATGAGCATATAAAGATAAATTTAAAATTATTATGGGTTTTACCTCAAAATTTCAAGTAACAATATATATATATGTATAATGGGGAGATTGGCCAGGTCATAAATCATACCTGGATTCACCATTTCTATATATACTCAGTAGAGTACATCACTGGCCAATCTCCCCATCTCCCCATTAAGAAATTCACTGACTATTCTTTTGTTTTTATATATCCTGATGATGGTCAGACATAGGTACTTGAATTGGAAATAATCTTTCCCTATGTATGAAAAAAGACACAAATTAAATTTTAAATCTTTTGTTGAGAACTAAGGCTGTCTTTTTTTTTTTAAACCCTTACCTTCCATCTTAGAATCAATATTGTATATTAGTTCTACGGCAGAAGAGTGGTAAGGGCCAGGCAATGGGGGTTAAGTGACTTGCCCAGCGTCACACAGCTAGGGAGTGTCTGAGGTCAAATTTGAACCCAAGACCTCCCATCTCTGGGCCTGACTCTCCATCCACTGAGCCACCCACCTTCCCCCTTAAGGCTGTCTTTCAATGAGAACTTGTGTTATGTAAATTTTTTGCTTTTCTATGTAAGCATACCATTGACTTTGCTTAGGGTAATAATCTACTATAAAAGATTTTGTTCTGACTTCACTTTCCCTTTCTTCTTTCCATACCTCTCATCCAATTCTTCCCTTTGACCCTTCTTCTGTTCACATATAGACAGTTTAAATCTTTGTCCTAAGTGCATTCTATTCTTGTAGACACTGATTGAATTTTTAGGCTTAACACTCTAAAGACATTTTTTTTCTTTTCAACTCTCTTCTTCCCTGCTATTTTAAAAACTAGTATACTTCCCTATGATTACTGGCATGAAGAAAACATTTTTTATTCTATTGTTCCTGTTGAAGTGTATCTGTGTCTTCACTTTTGCCCTAAGGAAGAAAGAGGGATGTATGAGGTATTCAGGGAAAATGAGCACGTAAAGTGTGGTGGCTTGCCAAGCTCTTTCAGGAGCTGCACATCCACTTTTGGGGTCCACCTTTCACCCAACCCACCTGTTGCTCTAAGAGGCTGTAGCATGAAAAATAACCAGACTCTGGTTAAGATCATCATTGCAGACCAGATAAATCAGGGTGAGGTTATCTGGCAGTCCTCAATCCTGTCAGTGAATCAGAGGGATGTCTATCCCAGGGATGTGAAGACTTCATCTGGCAGAATATGAGAATGAAAACAGTTTGTCCTAATGGCCATGAAGGTGACCAAAGCAGGCACTGTTGACTTTGATGACTCTAGAAGAGAAGGTGAGGCTAATGACTGTGTAACTCTGCCTCATTTATATCCAGGGCATTCACAAGTCAAGCTATCGCCCCATGATGTCATCAGTCCTCTTCAAAAGTAAAGGATGAAAAACAACAAAGATGAAAGAAAAAGCTCAGAGACCTTATATTTAATGTTCCCTTATAGAATGTGTATGGTGTTTAAATATATCCATTGTGAATACATTTTGAGATTCATTTTACCCAAAACTAAGGGGAAAGTTCAGTCTTTTTTCAGTCTTTTCCTGGTATGGCTTTCTATAAGATTAGTTGAGAGGATCATAGGATACTAGTCTTGAGAAAAGTGAAGGAACTTTAAAAGTTATCTTAGTTCAGCCTTGTCTTTTTACAGTGGAGGAAAACGAGGCACATAATGGTTAAGTGAGTTGTCCAAAGTCAGAAAGAATTTGAAAACAGATAATCTGACTCCAAATTGAGTGATCTTTCTCCTCTACTACATTGTCTCCTAAGCATATTCTCTGTAATTCCTGATTAATCTCTGCTTGTCATGGAATTAAGTCGTGCTGTTTTAAGGAACAAAGGATAGGAGAAATTGTGCAAGTGAAAATGGCTGTTATTTTAAAAACTGGATTGGGACAGGTACTAAGAGGATAGCTCAAAGGATGAGAGTTTATAAGCATGTTTCAGCCTAGAGCGTATTTCCATGGAGAATGACAAATTCCCTAACGTAGGATTTGACAGACTTTTCTTGCCTTTTAACCACTGAGATATTTCCAGAGGAAGAGGACTTTGATTCACTCAGTTGCAGTTTCATTCAACCCACAGGAGATTAGCTTTTAACAAGCACATATCAAACCTCTGCCCGTTGGACATCTGAATGGTTTGATCTGGCCTTGAGTTAGCAGAGTAAAAATATAAAATGGTTGTTAGATGCTTCATGGCTGTCTGATTGATTTTTGGATTGGCTTCTGTAGATTATTTGCAAATACTGTCATTTCACAACAATTTAGACATGGAAAAGCATCATCACCCAGGGGCAACATGAGCAGGCCTATTTTCTATGTCCTGAAGATTGTGCCCAGCATTATGTGTTGATATTGTACTGTGGATCTAGGAAGATTCCTTCACCTCTTTATCTCTGGTTTCCTTTCATAGAAATAGTACATAGAAGCACTACCACAAAATATGGTTTTGAGGATGATTAGGTAGTTTTACAGTATTGTAGAGGGGTGATCACTCTGTGAACCTTCCATAGTAAAAAGTACCAACTATCAGATTCAGTCAAAAATCATTTTTCTGTTCTCCTTTCACCTCATCCAAGAGGGAGCAAGAGAAAATTGTAAAATTATCTAATTATAAAAGTCCGTAATGTCATTTGTCTAATCACTTAGGTAAGAACTCTTTGCCATTTGACTGGAAGAGTCAGATAAACTTAAACATTTATTTTTGTCCATGTGATGCTCCTGTCATTTCAGTCATCACAAATCTCCATGAATCAGAGTCGCTGTGCCCCTAAACGAACTTGAACAATAGTGGAATTCATGCATCCAATTCCTTAGTAAGAAATATTGAATATTTGCTCCTGATTTTCTAGAGTTGCATGAGAGAAGATTATTATTATGGATATTTAAATCCACATTGGAAAATTTTCTTTGGCAGTTGATTCATGCAGGGTGACATTTTCCTTAACTTTCAAAATATGAACTTTTTTTTG
Organism: Gracilinanus agilis; assembly: GCF_016433145.1. Taxonomy (NCBI): domain Eukaryota; kingdom Metazoa; phylum Chordata; class Mammalia; order Didelphimorphia; family Didelphidae; genus Gracilinanus; species Gracilinanus agilis. The sequence goes on along the minus strand of NC_058134.1, from coordinate 153,767,217 downwards.
TCATTCTAAGTATAAAACTAATTTTGGCTTCACTATACATCCCAGGTCCAACATTTCCCCCAGGGCACCAATTACAGTAATAGCAGTAATAGAACAAAAAGAGAAAAGAGAAGAGCAGTTTCCTCAATTTGATATCCCTTCTTTGAATATCTAAACCAGAAACAAAGGTGATATATGAGGAATAGGAATCTGGTATATTCAGATGAGAAGGAGGAAAAAGACTTGCAAAGCATTTTATTTCCATTATGTCATCCTATAGTCATGTTTGCTAGTTGCTGTTTGGCAGATGAGGAAACAAGTTCAGAGGTGTTAAGTGAATTGCTCAAGGTTACACAGCACTTAAGTGGGAAGGTAGGTTCCAAATCCAGCTTTTCTGATTCCATTTGCAGCTTTATTCTCATCTAAACCAAAGGTAGTCATGATTTTATACTCTTATGTAATATCAGAAGCATCCTTAACTAAAGGAATTTAAAGGTATTTAATAAGCTGATTTTCCTTGGACTTTTCAGAAAGCTAGAAAATTGGTTATTTATTTTTCTCTCTCAATTTTCAATGTTTTTTTTTATTTTGAGAAACATATTTGGAAATCACAATCTGTCATGATAACTTCAGGTAGCTTTAAACTTTTTTAGGGTTTTTTGCAGCCTTCTTTGTGTAATAATGTTGAATTTGAGGGAAAGGATGAACACAAGAAATCAAGGTCACTTGTTTCCTTAATTTTGGGAAGCAGTTGACCTTTCTGTTACTCAGTTCTGGATAGGTCCAGTGGGAAGTACTCATTCTATGTAGCACTTGCTGTGTAAGACTGCTCTAAAGCACCAATGATAGACCCTGGACAAGTCATTTAACCTTTTTGCCCCATTTTTCCCATTTCCAAAATAGGGACAATAATAGTGAATGTATTCCTGGGTTTTTGTGAGTGTAAAATGAGATAGTATTTGTAAAATACTTTGTAAATCTTACATCATCACATAAATACTAGTCATTATTAAGTAGTATCCTGAAATAATGAGAACATTTTTCTTTTCACTTTTTTCTTTGATTTACCCTTTTAAAGCACTTCAATTAAAGCCCTGCCTTAATAACTCATTGTGTTTAGAGTGACTCTGCTTTATTAAAGGTTATACCAGCAAAGTCAAGCTCTATTAGGTCCTACTAAGTTAGTAAGGCTTAATTAAAGTAGAGACCAGGCAGTGGATTATAAGTCTGTTGTCTGACAACTGGTTCAAGTTTAGAAGGGTTAATTACCAAGTTATCTGCAGAATGATTATTATTTCTACCATAACAACTCAGGAGAGTCCTAGTGAGTTGGAAATGGATTGGATATTTGTAGATGGAAGGGAAAATCACAATGGTGAATTCATAGATCCTTAAAGTGTCCTTAAGGAATTTAAATGCCTCAGCTTCTTCAGTCACTTAATGAAATTTATAACTTTTTCCAGTCTTTCCATTCAAGCAATTTACTCTTCACAGGTCTTCTACAATTCCCTTTCTAATGGAAGCTTCTCCAAATTTACCCTACTATTGCTTTTACATTACATTGATGATCAATTGAATCAATAAACATTTATTAAGCAAGCACCTACTATGTGCCAAATACTGTGCCAGGCACTAATAAGGATACAAAAAGAGACAAAAGACAGTTCTTTCCCTCAAGCACCTAACAATCTAATAACACATTGGTTTGGACACACTGTATTTGTTGAATACTATTTGAATATGGTTTATGAACCCTCATCATTTAAATTATCTCTGTGATAGCATTTAAGGCTGCCACGTCTCTGCTCAGCAGCAAAAAGTTCATTTCCAACCATATTGATTATGAATAGAAGCCCATATCCCACATCTGCAGACATGCTTCCAAGGAACCTCCCATCACTTAGGAGATGAGCTGAAGCAACAGTAAAATCCAGAATGCAAAGTTTTCCATTGTGGCTTAGCTAACCCAAATAATTTCCAATTTCACTTACCAGTACATTAGGGAGCTCATGTTTACATCTTCCTTCTGTTGAGGAACTGGTCTTGGAGAGCAGCCAGTGGCTAGGCTCTTCTTTGCTATTTTTGGAATATCTATACATTTCCCCCTAGGCAATGATTTAGAGGAGATAGGTATCATCCTCTCTGCTTCCATTTTTAGTTCATTTCAATAAACATTGAAGTGCCTCACACCCACAGAATTTTATGCTATATCCTGAGGAAGACACAAATTACAGACTTTTGAATGGAGCTGGAAGGATTCAGAGGTAGGTCTTCAGTTGGGATCAATGAGGTCCATAGGCACATATATGATATTGTCCTTGTTGGTCCCTTCCTTGAGAAGGAATGGTGCCATGGATAGGACATTAAGCTTGGACTTAGGAAGATCTGGTTTCAAATTCTACCTTAGATATTACCAGGAATGTGACCCAAACATATCAATTAATCTCCCTGAGCCTTAGTTTCCTCATCTATGGAATGTGGAGGGTTGACTAAGGGCTCTTCCAGCTCTAAATCTTTGCTTCTATGAGGGACAGTAGAGAGGATAACTGGAGAAGAAGCAATATTTTGCCAATCTGACTAAAAATACTATCTTGGAAAATGAGGTCCTATAGGAACAAGATAAAATTTGCTATTAACTGTGAAAGGGACTTAGCATGCCACCACATGCAGCATTCATCACAATGCTCTTTGATCATGATAAACATCATCATCATTTTACCCAGTTGAGGAATGGGAGTGATAATATTTACTGACCTTGATGAAATGGAGCAAAGCACAATACATTTCTAGTTTATAGATTCCTTAGGGAGTCTCCGATAAGAGATATCATGGAAGACAAAATATTCCTGCCTTAATTAATAGGACCAGTAAGCTGCATAATGCAATCTCACACTTAATATTTTCCATTTTGGTTCATATAATGAAATTGAATTATATTAATGAGTGTATAGATAGTATGATTGAGAAATGATATGCTATAAAGTTGAGACTTTAATGCTTTAATCAAATGTTTTAGATGAATGTAGAGTTCTTATTCCCTTAGGTTAGTAAATACATTATAATATTTCAGTAATTTAGACTGAGAAAAACAATATGTCAACATTATGCCACTGATGAGTTTTAAGATATTTTTAAGAGGCTGGGGAAGGGATGAAGCTGATGGGTTAGAAATCTAGCCTCACTTGGAATTGCTGCACTAAAATGCTGCCTACAAATGATATTTATTTGAAAATGCTGCTAGCTAGTCTCTGATTGAACACAGAACCTGACCAGAATAATTATATCATATTAGAAGAATTGTTTATATTAGCACCTACAGGAGATCAATAACAGATTTTAACGATGCTAATAAAAGAGATCCTGAATCCAAATAGTCTCCATTTTCATGACAATAACTTAGTTTTGATTCCTTTTTGATCAAGAGTCAGTGAAATGTATTGTTTTCAGAAAAATGATTCAGAATTATATTGACATATTGTCCAAAATATTAAACCCTCCTAATATATCTTCATGGCTGTGAGCTCAATTACTTGAGCACTGTAGAGGAAACAAAAAGCTTTTCTCAATAGTCTCTCTCAACCGCTTTTTCCTACTCAGTTCATCGTTGATCCCACTAATGACCATAAGGACAATAAAGATTTTCTTTCTACAAATTCTTCCCAGTTCTAACTGCTAAGTGTACTATCTATGCAAACTACCATTTATTTGGACCTCTAGCAAAATTAGCTTCCAAATTGTAGGCTACTGTATAGATATTTTGCCTCATAAAATTTATAATCAACCCAGGTCCCTCTCTCCCCATTGCTTCCCTCTGTAGTTACATCCAGTACTTGCCTTTGTCAAGTCAACATTTAATTAACACCTGAAATGTGACTGCTGTGCTGCAAGTGGACAAATTACTTACTGTCTCTGAGCCTCGTAGAGTTTCCCCATTTGTAGAAGAGGGTAATTGTCCTTGCCTCGTGTACCTCACAGGAGTATTATATGGCAAGCATCTTGAAAACCTTCAGATGCTAGATAAATGTGAGCTCTTTGGTGCAACGCATCCTGTGAAAAAAGGCATATGGACAATATATAATATCTGTGTGTATAATGGGCAATATAGTAGCTTCAACTTCCATAATAGCCCAGAATCAGCCACAAAAGATCTGGGAGTAGTATGAGAAGTGAGGCATCTCTGCCTGGCACTTACTTGCCTTAGGAAGTAAATCTATAAGGTTGTATGACATCCCTATACCCACTACTCACCTTGATGGACAGGCAGACACACATTTTGCATTCCCCAAGCAAAGCAGGTTTGCATGCTCTTTTGATAGTTTGACAGGTTCATTGCTGCAATCTTTTAAAATTTATCTTTGAATTACAGGGGGGGAAAAGGTACCTGGAGAAACAATTCTAACCCATTCCATACCTTCTAGAAGAAGCATATTATGCTCATTCTTAAATAATGAGAATATGTCTTGTTTTTGAAAACTTTTAGGATTTCCTCATGTATAAATTAGAGAAAATGTCATTCTACTTACCCACCTTACACTGTAACACCTAATATTAACAAAAATGACCACAATAATGATGACGGTAATTCCATAGCCACCTTCAAAAGCTCATTTGAATATCTAAGAATCTCTTCTCTCTAGAAATTCTTACTGTGTCTAAGCCAAAAAATTCTCTTAGGCTGTAAATTAAACTCATTTCTTCATGTTCTTTTCTTACTAGAGGTAGAAAACCATTGTTTATGGTAATATCTAGCCTTTATTCCCCACAGTTTTTCTTCTCTGATCAACATTCACTCATAGACTGTAATGATGCCAGATGGGAAATTCAGACAGATGTGAACAACCATTACATAAAATAAAATACTTAATGCTTTTTGCTTCTTGAGAGGTAAAAGACTTTGGGATACTGAATATTCATTCATTCAAAAGGCCTTTATTAAATGCCCTCAGTGTGCCCAGCTTGATCAGAGAATTAAAGGAAATAAAGCTGAAGTTATATTCATTTCTTTCCTTTGACTAGACAATGTTACTAGATTATGGGAAATAATATAATTTCCATCCTTTTTTGTATAGAATACCTAGAGGTCCTCAAAGTAATTGATTGCTACTGGAAAATTTCTAGACTTTTATTTTAAGTCACTAATTGAAAAAAAAGGTGATTATAACTCTCAATGTTCTCTCCCAGAATGAAGTTTTTCATTGTTTCTATAGGATGGATTCTTGACCTGGTCCCAGTGAAACTCAGCTTATAATGCAAGAATCTGTGCTTGTATGAACAAAAGGGAATTAGGTATATGCAATTATTTGTTATGTAGAACACTTAGCCTCAAACATCTTGTTCACTGGAGAAGTTTCTAGTGCCTTTTCTGACAGCTCACACTTAGATGGTTTTTTAGGGTTTGCAGAACCCTTCATGTTCATTATTTCATTTTAAAAAAGGTGCCTATAAGAAGAAAGTTTTTATTCATCAATAAACAGAAACATTTTAATATATGACAATAAAAGATTTGTATATGAAGCCATAAGCTTATGTTAAATCCTATTATAGTAATTTAATAAGTTACTGACTAAATTACCCTGCTTGTTTATGTCCCTTTGAGAACTTTTTTCTCATTATTTTTATAGTTTTACTGAAAATTTCTTCCTTTTTAAATTTCTAACAATGCCCACTAATTCACCACAAAAGATGCCCCCCAAAGGTAGTTCTTCCTTCAAATAAATATAGTTTAAAAAATAAAAACAGCTCAAGATACTGGCCATATCTACAGCTCAGTCTCTTTGTCCAGTTATAGACTGTCAGGAGGCTGGAGGCATGCTCCTCCTCAGTCCTCTGAAGTAAAGACTGGTCAATGTCTTGATCAGAGTTCTGAAAGTCTTCAGTGTAGTTTTCCTTTGTCTTACTGTTACTATCATATAAATTATCTCCTGGTTTTTCTCATTTCACTCTGTATTACCTCATAAAACTCTTCAAAAGGAGCCAAATGACAAAACCAATTGTGAAGAAAGAAACTAAACAAACAAACAAACAAACAAGCAAAAACCCTTCCCTTACCAGTTTCTCTGAGGTGAAAATATTTGGCAAAGGTTATAAAGAAAAAGGTTATATGAATTTGACCACGTTAATTGTATAGAGTATCTTAAGAGCAAATGCCCAGGGGAAAGGTCTGGGTCCTAGCTATGATATCATAACCCCTGATACAATAGGAAAGAAGTTTAAAGGAAAATAAAGACAAGAAAGGCAGCTTTGAAAGTAAAATGTTGAATGTATTTGTATATCCACAAAACACATATATGTATACGTATAACTATATATGGATATATGTGTATATATGTATTATACATACATACATACATATATATATATATACAGCAAGCTATATGGAATAGAAAGTCATCATTAATATAAGTTTCCTCTTCTGATTTGTATATAGAACTGTTCTTTTTTGCGTTTGTTAAATTCTGAACAAAAACATTTTGTAAAAAATAAAGAACACATTGTAAAAGTAGTGGTACAAGGAATAGACTTGGTTTTGGAGTTGGGAAGACTGAAGTTCAAATCATACTTTAGATTCCAGCTTTGTGACCATGAGTAAATCTCTTTACCACTGAGTCTCCAGCAGTTTTTGAAGACTTTTCTACTTATTATTTTGTATATGGGCTATGATATATATAAGTGGAAGAGATACCTTTACCCAAAGAAATTATATCACTGAAGTATAGACTTAAGTATATTTTACATTTGTAAAATAGCATCTCCTTCTCAAAATGTTTCCTCCTATTTTATCTCATTTATCTTCATAGCAATCCTATGAGGTATGGGAGGCAGATGTAATTATTCTCTGATGAAAAGATGAATAAACTGAGATTGAGTGATCCTAATTGACAAGAGGTTTTAATATTCTAGTTTTTTTGTCCTTTCTCATCCTATACCCCATCAGAAATTGTGCAATATCCTTCTTAAGCTAAATTCTTCTATAAATATTTTGATTTATGTGAGAACTTTCTTCTTATCAAGGGTCCCCTTGTGGTATAAATTATGTATTGGAATCTCTGGATTAAAATGAATTGATATTTTGGTCACTTTGCTTGCATAATTTCAAATTGGTTTCCAAAAAGATTGTTATCAGTTTACAACACCACCAAGAATGTCCTCCTTTGCCTGTCTTTACACAACCTTTTCAGTGCTAACTGTTCTCATCTTTTGTCATCTTTGAAATTTGCAGGACGTGAGGTGAAACCTCAAGGTTCACACATGGTATTTTTGCTAGCTTAAGGAGTAATATTTGACATGGATCAAGAAGAAAGTAAATGTTTCCAAAGTAGGAGAAATTGAATTTAGAGTGTATTTACTCAATGTGCCCATGGTGTGTGATGCCCTTGTTAAGAACTGGAAACACAAGATAGAAACAAAACAAGACTCACCCCCAACAAACTTATATTCTACAAGAAACAACACTTAGTCACAGAGTTAAATACAGAAAAGATGCCTGAATAGTTACAAAAAGAGTGAGGTGTGTGGGAAGAAGAATGGGAAAATCAGAAAAGTTCTCTTATAGAAGATGTCACTTGATCTAGACTTTGAAAGGAACTGGGGATTCCAAATGGGAAAGTGAAAAAGAAGTATATTCCAGGAACAAGAGAAAGACTTTGAAGAGAAATCAAAATAGGAGATGGAATATCATAAATAAGCATCATTAGGATAGTTCCTATCATATAAATGGAGAGTGGCTGAAAGGATTTTTTCTCTGAAATGGAGAAATAAATGACTAGATATAAAAACAACACCAACTTAATTCTGTGGACTGGTATGTATATTTTCAGAATATTTCAAGAAACATGTAATTCTGAAGATTGAAAACTGGTTATTTATGCCTACAAGCTCTGCAGAGGATCTCCTCTTCCTATGGATCCCCACTTTTTATTCATTTCATTAGGAAGTCATGTCTGAAAAAAAACCAAATTATAGTACATGTTCTGCCATTGTTCTATGCATAGAGTATTCCAGATTCATTCATTTTGGTAAAATATAGTATCATAAACAAACTTGGCATCTCTATTAGTAGTCACAATGTCTTATTTAATGTTTTTTTAAGTTCATTTTAAAGGTACTTTGTAACTACTTATATTTTTCAGTGTCAATTCAAATTGTTTATAGAGAATTCTTGATAAACTTACTACAGATCATGTTTTGATTGCTTGAACAATTACAATTATTCATTTGTTTTGTTTAGGTGAGTGTATCAAATTAGAACTTTTTGAACTGTAAATATATGGTTTTATTAAATTAAAAAAATTCCAAAGTGAAAGCAACATTTTCCCAAGTTATTTTTTATCTTCCCTATAATTTTGAGTTGGTTTTTAATCAGAGTCCTTTGGCTTTTCAGAAATATTCAGATGTATTATATAATATCTTATTTCTCCATCACTAATACAGTGCACCAATTCAAACTTATCAGTTTCAATCCATTCTTTTATCTCATTTGCCTGCCTCTTAATAAAAATTGAAGAAAGGGGAAGTAAGGTAATACTTTGAAAAGATCTTTAATTCTCAAATCAGAAATCCCGAGTTCAAATTCTGCTTCTGATACTGTAGAATGAAGGAGCTAGATTATATTACCTCTAAAGTTCCTTCTAACTCTGAACCTATGATAAATTAAAAAACTTATGATGTTTTTTTCCCCAAATCGTTACTCTGACAGCTGGAAATACTTCATTATCATCATTACCAAAAGGCAATATTAAAACAATTATCTTTAAAATTAAGATGGAAAATCCTAAGCAATATGTACATTATAAATTCAACTTTTTATTCTGCATCAATAATAATTTTTGATCTTCTAAATAATATTCTTGTCTTTTTTTAAAATTGTCAATAAAGTTTTTAAAAATCCATCAAGAAAATAGCAAAATATTATCAAAGAAGAGTATTTTTCAATGATTCCTCTAAAGGAACTCTATAAATTAACAATCAGTCAAAGGAGTCTAGCTATCCTCTAGTGAACTGTGCTTCTTACACTGATCTTTTTCTGAGGTTACAACCATCCAAGAAAAAAAATATATATGTGTGTGTGTGTGTGTGTGTGTGTGTGTGTGTGTGTGTGTGCACATGTTTTGCATTGGTCTATGGCTCTCAAAGTAAAAATATAATGTATTATAAATAAAATTTTCTATTCATAAATGGTTTATCTTTTTGGAAGTCCCTAATATTAGCATAGATGATAATAATAACAATAACAACAAGATAATGCAAAATACTTTATGTACATCATCTCATTGGATCCTCAGAACAACCCTTTGAAGTAGGTGCTATTATTAGCACCATTTTGTTATTTTAATTTAAAAAAATTTTCCCTTTATTAAGATATTTTATTTCACCAATTACATGTAATAACACTTTTCCACATAAGTTTTCTGAAGTTATATGATCCAAATTATCTCCTTACCTCTCTTCCTGCCCTATTCTCTCAGATGGCAAGCAATTTATCTGAATTATAGATGTTATTATGTGAAACATATTTCCATATTGTTCATTTTTGTAAGAGAATAATCATTTAAAACCAAAACAAAAAAAATTACCAAATAAAATATCACAAAAAATAGTATGCTTTGATCTGCATTATGACTCCAACAGTTCTTTCTGTGAAGATAGATAGCATTCTTAGTCATAAATCCTTCAGAATTGTTTTGGACAATTTGGATCATTTTGGATCATTGTTTTGCTGAGAATAACTAAGCCTTTCGCAGTTGATCATTCCACAACATTGATGTTACTGTGTACAATGTTCTCCTAGTTCTACTTATTTCACTCTACATCAGTTGATGTAGGTCTTTCCAGCTCCTTCTGACATCATCTAGCTATTTCTTACAAAAGAACAGTATTCATCACTCTTGGATACCACAGTTTGTTCAGCCATTCCCCAATTGATAGACATCAATTTATTTACAATTCTTTACTACCACAAAAGGGGCTGATTAATGCCATTTTATAAGCCAGGAAGTTAAGATTGCCAGAAGTTAGGAGACTTGTCCTACTTTACAGAATTGTTAAGCTAATTTCCTTTTAATTTATTTCAATTTATTTTTACATAAAAGGAATTATTTAGTTCCTTTTAAAAGAATGATTATTTCTTATGCCTCTCCTGTTTACTTTTCACTAGAATTAGTTTTAATTGCATTTAGAAGGTTGCTTTGACAAAGCACCAATCTTTCTTACCCTCACTTACGCGATCTTTAAAAAGAAGAGCTTGGACCACATGGCCTTCTGAGGTCTCTCCTGGTTCTAAATCCATCATCCTAAGAATTTTTAATTTTTAAAATGAGGATAATATGACCTGTAGTGCCTACCTCACACAGTTGTTGTAAGTCTCAAAATAGAACATGTATTTGGAAATTTTAAGTTATTTATAAAGATTGTCCTAAAAATCATGGTGCAGTTTTAAGTTGTACCACAGAAGGATCAGAATTTAAAAATACTTCAAAGGACCAAGCTGTGCCAAATGACACAGTGCATTTCTTTATTCATAAGGCAAAGAAAATAGAAACAACAGGATTAAAATGTTTGCTTGAAAGCAAAAATAAAAATCAACTTGTAATCTTTTGTATTTAAAGTTCATTTGCAAAACAGCTATGTTCTCAAACATATTCCTTTGTAATCACTTATTTAATTATTTAGGGATTGCATTTCTGCATACTTTTTTAATCACTTATTTGCCACACAAAAAAAGATTTTCACAAATGAAGCATATATTCATGGTCCCGAATCTTATACTTTGTAATGTTGCAAGTGAAGAGATTTGGGATCATAGGACCAAATGTATCTATAACCAAGATTGCCATAACTACCAATTGACACTTGGATAACCTCCACTAAGCTCCTCATTCCCCTTTTGGATATGTTCTCAATTGCTAATTGTTTGAATTATAAAGTTTTTGAAAAAAATTTACAAAAATTATAAAATTTTAAAATAGCTATTAACCAATTGTCGATGAGAGTTCTATCTAGAACATTGTAGGAAACATAGTATACATCATCAGAAGAGGCATCACATTGCCAAGAAGAACCATCTTTACCTTTGAGGCATTTTAGCTCTTCATTTCTTTTGTTATGAACTTGGTTCCAAGGAGAATCACATTTCTTACTACCTTTTAGAATGTCAGCTATACAAGGAACTTCACTGATGGACTTATTATCAGCAGAATCAGATAAGGAATATTCTTTTTTCGACTTCATGCATTGCAAGCGAAGCATTTACATAATTGAATTTACTATCTAAAAGTTCACCATTGGATGAATAGATGAGATATTTCTTATTAGTTCTAAGTCTGTTGATTTCTCAGGCATTTTATCTATAAGGATTCAAGAGAAAGTATATTATGCCTGCCAGCCCAGAAATTCTAAAAATCTGAAAAAAAAAGAAAAAATTAATTAAATACTAGAAATTACATACAAAGATAAAATTTTATTTTACTTTATAAATATATTATTTCCAAAGTTTCACAAACATTTGATGAATTCCAGTGTTGTTCCAAGGAGAAAAGGCTAATATGGACCAAAAAATGTCCCAATAGACATTCATGTAGATTCATTTCCTCTTATTCACAATAAAGATACAGAATATTTAAGCATATAGGTGAATTAATCTACCTAGTTATTATATAAAAACCCATTTGTTTTATTTCTTTCAGTTGAAAATCTTTTGGAAGAAATATTAATAACAGATGTAGAAAAAGTCATGAAGTAGCCATACATAATCCTTTTTATGTCTCAAGTGTCTAAAAGCGATGTGTGTGTGTTTGTGTATGTGTGTGAATTGATACAACTGGTCCTTCTAGTATAAGAAGGCTTTAATGAGCTCAGAATGGCATCAAGGCTTTTGGAATACCCTATATAATATCAGTTATATTAATGGTGATGAAGATGATGATGACATTGCTTTCATGTGTTCCATGGTATGCATTAGAGCAGTCTACTAGATCACCTTGGCCCTGTTCTACAGTGAATTCTCACCACTGACTGCTTTCCTGTACTGCTTAGGGAGCCTTCATATATCATTTACATCCTCTAACATCTGTCATTTGCTTTCCATTTTTTATAATGCTATCTTAATCAAAGCCTTTAATTACCCCTACCTGGAATCTTTGAAACAGCAATGAAACTATCTGTTTCCAGTCAATACATCTGGCATATTGCTGTGAGATTAATTTTCCTAAAACATTATTTTATTCACAATATTTCCTGCTTATAGCCCTTTAGTGGCTACCAGATGATGTATAAACTCCCTACCTTCAAAGGTCTTGATTTAGAGCTCTGACTCCCAAACTGCTAATTCAACTATATCCTTATACAAACTCTTGACAAACTGATTATATATTCTTTCTATACCTTTTTTGAATTCTCTCACTATAGTCCATTCATCATTGAACAAATAGTCATTGAACACATTCCTATATAAAAAGAATCAGTGACCTATGAAACAGTCAGGCTTATACAAATAACCGAAGATCTATTCCAGAAATGACATATACCTTAAATATTCTAAAGATTATATTGTTTAGTAATGGACTTCTTTACCAGCAGCAATGCAATGACACAGGACAGCTCTGAGGGATTTATGGTAAAGAAAGCCACCCACATTCAGAGGAAGGACTGCAGGAGAGGAAACATATAAGAAAAGCAACTGCTTGAATGCTTGGGTCGGGGTGGACATGATTGAGGGTGTGGTCTCGAAACTACCACACCAATGCAACTAACAACAATTTGGAAATAGGTCTTGATCAAGGACACATGATAAAACCATTGGAAATGTGCGTCGGCCATGGGTGGGGGAAGTGCGGGGGGTGAAGGGGAAAGTAGGAGCATGAATCATGTAACCATGTTAAAAACTAATATTAATAAATGGTTAAAAAAAGATTATATTGTTTGTCTTCCTTCCTAGTCAAGACATGATACCAGATACTACAACAGATATAAATATTGAGTAATTTGTGCCTTCAAGGAGTTTATACTCCTGCAGGAGAGGAAGCTATCTCTTTAAATTACAACACAGAGGGGCAGCTGCGTAGCTCAGTGGATAGAGAGCTGGGCCTAGAGACAGGAGGTCCTGGGTTCAAATCCGGCCTCAGACACTTCCCAGCTGTGTGACCTTGGGCAAGTCACTTGACCCCCATTGCCTACCCTTACCAATCTTCCACCTATAAATCAATACACAGAAGTTAAGGGTTTAAAATTAAAAATAAACAAATAAATAAATAAATTACAACACAGAGCATTATGTGATAAATATCATGAGAGGGAGAAGAATGAGCTATAGGTCTTCAGAGAAGTATCATAGAATCTTTGGTATAGAGTTGGAAGGGACTTTTAAGGTTATCTTCTCCAACCCCTTCATTTTACAAATGAGGAACTGAGGACAAGAGTCTGGCGAGAACTTACCTCCGATGATAGTTTTGGTGCTAGAAGAGACCTAAGATGCCATCAACTCAAGCTCCATCATTTCATAAATGAGAAAACCAAAGGCCAGTGGGAAAGACTGAGTTCCCAATATTATACAGTTAGTAAGATTTTTCTTGAGGAAGAACTTGAACCCAGCTTTTCCTGACTACAAGTCAGACACTTTAACCATATTCCATGCTGATTTACACAAGTAGGAAGTAGTATATGCAGGATTTGATTTCTAATCAAGCTCCACATCATGTGCTCCAGAGCTCAATTTTCTATCAGGAGAGCCCAGGGAAGGGCTCATTTGATAGTTTTCACTTAAAGATTTTGAAGGATGCTAGAATAAATTAGGAACAAATGAATAGAGTTTGGACCTGGGCTTGAATGTGAGGGTTCAAACTATGTGAAATTTCTAGCTAATTTCAAACTGCATTTTGTCAATTATTTCAACCTCCAGCAAATACCATTAACTTCCTATTGAACCACTCGTACTTCCATTCCTTTTATGAAGTCTCTTCATCGAAATAATCAGGGATACCTCAGTCCACGGTGTTTCAATTACTTGGTTGAATGAGAATGAAAAATCACCTTTCTTTCTACTCAATTTCCTCATGCCACAAGCTTGATTTTAAGTTTCTATAAAAGTTCTATCCTGCCCACCCCCAACAAAATACAAGAAGAAACTTCTATATTTTTAATTTATTTGTTTGTTACATTAAAACACCCAAATAGCTTCCTCCTTCTTTCCGCTATCTCCATTAAGGAAAGCATCAGTTGAGAAAAAAGTATTTGTATATGCCTTGTTTGTTCTATTTATCAATTCTTTTTATGGAGTTGGACATACACAAGTCAATCTTCAAACAATATTTCTGTTGGTTCTGCTCATTTCATTCTTCATAATTTCTTGTAAATCTTTCCATTAAAAAATAACTTATTTCTTAGGGCACAGTAATATTCCATCACAATCTTATGCTACAATTTGCTTCGCCATTGCCCATTTGACAGGCATCCAATCAATTTCCAGTTCTTTGCCACCACAAAGAGAGCTGCTATAAATATCTTAGAACACATAAGTTCTTTTTCCTTTTTCATTGATCAGCTTTGGAAATAATCCTAACAACAGTATTGGTGAGTCAAACAAAAAGTTAAGAATACCAAAGGAATTAGAGAAAAAATGTAAAGGTAGGAGGTCTAGTAGTACCAGATTTTAAACTATATTATAAAGTAGTAATTATCAAAACTACCTGGTACTGGCTAAGAAATAGAAAAGTAGATCAGTGGAACTGAATAGTTATTCAACAAAAACTCATGAAAGGTTATAGTAACCATGTGTTTTACAAATGTAAAACATCTAAATTTGAGGGATAATAATTCATTATGCAATAAAAATTGTTGGGAAAACTGGAAAGTATTCTGGTAGAAAATAGATATAGACCAATATCTCATACCATTTACCAAGATAATATCAAAATAGATACATTAATTACTATATTTTTGAGAACCATGTATAGCATTTATCAGATACATAAATGTTGACTTCTTCTAGATATTATCAATCCACACACATTTGGTACTGTACTAGGTGCTGAATATACATATACAAGAAAAGAAACAATCTCTTGCAAGGAACTTGCATTCTGATGGAGCCAGCAACAAAGGTATACACATAATAACAATTAAGAAAATAGCTATAAAGCAGTTACCTACCTGCAAGAAGTATCAAATCTTCTCATACTTAGCATAGACATTGAGGTAGGTCTTTTTAAAATTCAAATAACAGTTGCTGTAGCTGAATCCTTTTGTTCTTATTTAAGTGTTGGTCATTCCATCATGTTCAACCCTTTTGCAAATCCCTCTCATAATTTATTACATTAGTTATTCTTCTAAGTTCTTATTATCTACAATTTGATAACTGTGCTTTTTATTTGGTCATTCAAGTGTCTTGATAAGTGTCAGAATTTGGTGTTAGAGACATCACTGCTGCCTTCTATTAGAGACATCCTTCTGGTTGATATTTTGATTATTTGTGTCCAATTGTCTAAGAAGATTTGAGTATGCCCAAATAACTGTATTTTCATTTGTTCCATTTTTAGATTATCACTAAAGATGGTATCACAATCAGTGGGTAGAAGTTGCAAAGAGATACATTTAGGCTGTATGTAAACAAAAACTTTCTGACAATTAGGTTTCAAAAGGTAGAATAGCCTGGTTCTGAAAGTAATGTACCATTCATCACAAGAAAGCTCTAAGAAAAAAAAAAAAAAACCTTGGATGACCATTTTTCACATATTGTAGACAGATCCATAAATAATGCATATCAAATGGGTCTTTACCCAGGATGCTGACATCTGGATTTGAGGAGATATGCTTTTTCTCCCCACAGTGTAAGTATTAAAATTAATGGTTTGGCTAAATGTATAAAAATTATAAATCTTTTATTTATAAAATAGGTGAAAGTAGAGAAATAAAAATGATAGAAAAAGATATTAACCTACCTAACTAAAAATTGTTCCAGTACTTGGCTCATCCAGGACTTGTTAACCTTCAATCAGAATTAAACTATCTCCAGAAGACAGGAGGGGAAAACCAGCTATCCACTCACCTAGGACAATGACTGAAGCTGAAGGTGACTCCTGAGACCAACTTTCTTCTTTGATCCGACCTTCTTCTTGAAACTGACTTCCTTCTTGGAGTGACTCTCTTCTTGGAGTTCACTCTCTACTAGCCTCCTTCACCAGGTTTCTTCACCACACTGCTTTCATGGCTTTCATGGTGGTTTCCTGTCCCTGCCCCTTTTCACAAGGGCCAATCACAGCTTCCAAATTGTCTGAGTTCTCACCTTTGAAATCACACCTTTCTGAGTGTGTGAACTCTTAAATTTCTGGTTTGTTCTCACCTAGCATCAAGTAAGGTGTGAATTTTCTAAGTGGCTTTCAAGCTTCTCCCACCTAGTTCAAGCTTGTGTTCATTCAAAGTTATTGCCAACAAAAGTGTTAACTAAGCAGAGAGAACAAAGGATAATCAGATAATCAGTTATCATTTTCAGTTTTAATAGCAGATGTCCATATAGATGAAACACCCCATAAACTCCCATATTCACCCAAATACCCATCATTTTAAAAATCTCAGGTTCTTAGAGATATGATGCTACCCTTCTTCCTCTATCTATTCTTTCCTCTGAGAAAGGATTATCCTTCCATTGTCATATCCCACTTATGAATGTCATCATATCAAGTCTTATTTATACTTATACAGCCATAGTTACTTCTTTCATTAAAATCTTCAGCTTACTCTCTTCATTACCTATACTTATATTGCTGTAAAAGGCCATGACCATCATTTTTGCCCTTCTTTATGGTTATTACTGAACATTTTTACTTCCTTTCTTCTCATACCTTCCCTCTTGTTTGTTATTTGGCCTAATAATTTCGACCCTTTTCATTCATGTCTTTGTATCCTTGGAATATGTACTTATATAGTAGATTTCTTGGTATATCATAGACATTTAATTAATGTCTGATGAGTGATTAATTGAATCTAGCTTAGCCTATGTTGTCCATTTTATCCAATCCTCTAACTCTTTTGGTTTAAATTCTTCTCAGTGGATGTAGTTATATCTACTCCATCCCATTCCTCCATACACTTCTTGATCAGATCAGCCAATCACTAGACAAATACATTTTTCTTGGTTGACTTTAGTTATATTTTAGCCTTTGCCAAAATTAATCAATTCTACATCTTAAACCAAAAAGTCAAAACTCACTTTCTGATATTATCTTATTACTCCACTGTTTACCTTTTCATATCTTCTAAAGTACTTAGCTTCAATTGACAACAGTGACAAAAACTTCACCTGTACCCCTATGGTCTTCATTTTCATGTCCAACTCCTTAAAATATCTAGACAGTTTTTTCCACATTCTTCCTGACAATATGTTGCAAGGTGATCTGCATCATAATGAAAAGATTCCTACATTTAGAATCAGCGGATGTTGAATATACTCAAGTTTCAGTTCTGCTACTTTTGTGATCCTGGCAAACACTTCTCTGGACCTCAGCTTACTCTTCTGTAGAAATGAGGTCCCTGCTAGTTCTCAATCCTGTGATCCTCAATTTTGGTAGCTCTCAGTTATAACCTAGATATATGCATTAGGAATACATGCCTCACTTTTTCTTCTTTTTCTCTCTTAAGTTCTTGCAATCATAAATACTCCCTCCTTCTTTCAAATGTGTGTTAACAAGGCAGTTCTTCTTGACAGTACCAATCCCACTACAAGGCCCTTAATCCCTTCTTCAATTCCTTGAATAGACCATCCCACTATCGATCTTCCTTTTTAAACTTTAATTTCTATCTACTAGTTTCTTTTCTACTGTCTTCAAAAGTGCTAGGTCCTAAATTCTTTAAAGTTATTCTCCTATATCTTTCTTTCCTTTTTTTATCCAAACTCCTAAAAAAATGTTTCCACATTTATAGATTCCTCTTCCTCTTCTCTCACACCTCAACCCTGTACAGTCTGGTTTCCAGTGTCATCTCTCATCTGAAACTTCTCTGCAATGTGACTAATAATTTTTAAGTGTCTTCATGTTTCTTTTTTGTTTTTAGTCCTCTTCTTCCTTGGCCTCTCTGCAGCCTTTGGCACTGTTGGCTACCATCTTTTTCTGGATACTTACTCCGGTCTAGTTTTTTTGTGGTACAGCTATGTCTCTGTTCTCTTGCCTAAAGGAGAGAGTTACTTCTCAGTCTCCTTTGCTGAATGATCAACTCTATTGCACTTCCTAACTGTGTGCATCCAGAGCTTTGTCCTGACCCTTGTTCTCTTTTCTTGATAGCTTACCCAGATTTAGTTTTAATTCTTATATCTATTCAGATGACTGACAGATTTGTAGAAATACTTGTTGGTTGATTGGAGATAATGGACATGATAATGATTCAAAAATTGTCTGATTATATTTTCATGGCAAAAAGTCACCTGCCACTCTAACATATATTCTTTTTTTTTGAGGCTAATAATACATGACTGTATGACACTCATGAAAACTCGGAATCCCTAACAATCCTTCTTGTGGTACATGAATAGCTGACTCCTCCTCAGAAGACCTGTACTCATTATATGTGAGAAGAATGTTATTTAGATAGTTTTAGTTGATATTTTGCAATCTATGCCAAATGGAGGGCATATTTTTCTTCTTTATTTTTTCTCTTGGACAATCCCTTCCAATCTTCCAGGGAGCACATCTTCTTCTCTGATCGAATGAAAGAAATCGAAAAGTATTTCTCCAGCCAAGTTAACTTCTCCTCTACCAGAGAGACCAATTAGCATTTAGTGTTCCCATAACTGTTGATTGCTTATAGCAAGAAACACAAGCAAGGAATAGTCTCCATAAACCGACTGAAATTGAGACTCTCCTTTGTTTTTTATTTCCCATGATTATTCCTGTGGCTGCCTATTTGCTATGACTGTTTGCTGACCCATAGGCCCTTGAGTGACATTTTTTATAGTGTACTTTATCTAGCTATAGCTTGCCCAGGTGTTCATAATGATTAATTATGTAATTAGCAGACAACTGTCTGTGCCCTAATACAAACAGTAGCTTCAGTCAACTGTAGTCAGCAAATATCTGAGAAATAGCCTTGTTAAAAAAAAAAATTCCAAAATCCCAGTGCCTTCTCACCTCCTCTTTCTTCCTACTGGCCCCTACCACTCAAATGCAGAGAATCAGAGTCCTATTATTTAGCCTAACAACTGAACCAAGAGCCCCTATGTCTTGAGGCCGTGAGTTCTCTGTCACTAGGAATGTTAGAGACTAGATAATCATATTTCATGGATGCTGTCAACAACAATCCTGGAAGAGTTAGGGTAAGGTGATTTCCAGGGTCTCTTATTTGCTCTAGTTAATTCATCTTCTGAACAATCAGGCTCTGATTAGAATGAGTAGAGAATTATCATCCCTATGCATTTCTTTTCTGTGGAGTGAAACGTGTTCTCCATCTGTGAAATCATTGGTTTTAAACAAACAAAAACTTTTGGTATAGAGACTCCCTTCAAAGACACAGAATAACTCATTATTGGAGAAAAGCAAAGTGACCCTATCTAGTGAGCAGGCAGCAAAGCTGGGAATGGAGTTCAAGCCTCCTGATTCTAAATTTAATTCTCATTCTACTTTGTGGTTTCCTCTCTGTTAATACTGGAAAGAAAGTCAGCTATTTTTTTTCTTTTTCCCCTGTTAAAAAAAGTGCATTAAATCAGTGTGTAGAACTATTCATTTGTAGCCACTGCAAATAGCTTCCACCACTGAGTAGTTCTACAAGCAACTAAATAAGCTATTAAAATGAATCAATGTGCTGTGACATTTTCAACTCAGACCATCTCCACCAACAATTTCAAACTTCAATCATAAAGTCAAAGAATCTTGTGATATTGGAACAGAGGGAACCTTGAGAACCATCCAGTTCAACTTCTCCATTTTATAGATGAAGAAACTAAGACCCAGGGAGGTTAAGTGATCTACCTAAGAGGTGGTAGTGAAAGTATGGTCAGGGTCAATAAACCGAGGATAATAACAGGCATAAGCTGGTCAAGGCAACCAGAGCTTTGCTCCAAAATGCTGAAGTTGAGAGGATGATGACTGTAGAGCTCTGGGGTGTTTTTCTTTTCTCTAACACTGGCACATGAGCTCTTCCTCATGAAACTCCCCTGCTTCACCCCTTCACTGCTATTGATACCCTGTTGATCTGTTCTTTCCCCACAAGTTCCAAACAAGACTTTGGTATGATGCTCCTTCATGTTGGTAATCAGGGCTGACTTTATACAAAATTATAAAATAATCTCAGTTTCCTCACATAAACAATGGGGAAAAGAATAATTCCTTCTTCTTCTTCATAGGGTTATTATGAGCATCAAATATGATAATACATTTAAAGTGCTATGTAAATGTTTATTATTAATAATAATATCATTATTACTGAATATAGGGAGGTGATTTTTAATTTTTTTAGGTTGGGAGTCAGAGCTGGTCCTAGCTAAAATTGGGAAGTAGTTGAAGAAGTGGCAGTCCACTGGTATAGTTATAGAGAATTTGGCTGGGAGTCAGGAGGACCCGAGTTCAAATTCTGCCTTAGATATAAACCAGGTCTATAACTCTGGGCAAGTCACTTAACTAGTCTTCACCTCAGTGCTCTTAGCTACTAAGTGGGGTTACATGACTAAAGAAAATGATATAGGAATAGTGCTCTATAATTGTTGCTATTATTATCACCAAGTTTATATTCTCTATTATTCCATTTTATAATCTCCCCCCTTCATTAATTCTTCCCTTTCTTTACTCTCTCAGGCCCTCAGTGGCCTCAGAGAGTCTCTTGGGCAATTAGAGGGTGCAGTAGATAGAGTGTTGGGCATGAAGTCAGGAAGGCTCATCTTCCTTATTTCATATCTGAGCTCAGACTATGTGATCCTGGGCAAGTCACTTAACCCTGCTTCCCTTAGTTTCCTGATCTGTAAAATGAATTGGAAAAAAATGGCAAGTCCCTCCAACATCTTTGCTAAGAAAACATCAAATGGAATCACAAAGAGTTGGAAGTAATTGAAACAATTGGTCAATCACAGCAAAAAGAGCTTCTTGAATGCCAGGGGTCCATATTCTGATGTTTTGTTGTGCCCAGGCATATGCTATCTATAATACAATTGCAATAACCATTTATTAAATGCTTGCTGTGGGCAGAATAATGTGATAGCCATTGGGAGAGATATAAAGACAAATGAATTTTTGGCTACATCTAGTAAGGAGTAAAATACCTGCACAGATAATTATGATACAGAATTGATTAAAAGGTATGAAAAACACAAACCAGTGGCATATGAGTACTGAGATAGGAATGATTTTCCAAGTGTGGAGATGGAGGAAGGCTTCATGAATGTGTAGAGGGAAGTACCCTGGATTTGGTGTCAAGAGACTTGGGTTCAAATTTTGCCTTTGCACAAATATCACTGTGAGCAAGCAAATCATTTAACTTCCCTAGGTTTTCTTACCGACTTTTCAGCTCTAGAGCTTGTGATCCCCTGCGGAGATAGTCTTCCTTTCCCTACTTTTTTATTTTCTTAAATTCCCAGATAAAAAAATACTTATATTCCCTCGGGGCCCAAATGTTTATAATGCCAGTTGGCAGTAACAGACTAATCAAATATTAATAATCTATTTCTCTTCCTTGATTAGATTATAGAATGCTTCGGTCCATTTTAAGTGCATATCTCCTGATGTTATAAAATTATATTAATGATAACCCACATTTAAGTGGTGCTTTGTATTTTATTAAGTACTTAAGTAATAACAATCAACATTTAACTCTAAGATTTGCAAAGCTTGTGGTGTACTTTTTCCCAATTGAAACACATAACAATCTTATGAGTTATACACTACAGTTAAGATTATTTCCATTTTGCTGACAAGCCTGCTGCTTCAAAAGGTCAAATATGGAAGTGTCAGAGGCAGGATTTAATCCCAGATCTATCTTCATTGGAAGTACAGCACTTGTTACAATCTACTGTATTGCTGTTCAGTCATTTCAGTTGTATCTAATTGTGGCCTCATTTGGGGTTTTCTTAGCAGAGATACTGGAGTGGTCTGTCATTTCCTTCTTCAGATCATTTTATAGATGAGGAAACTGAGGCAAATAGGTTAGTGACTTGCCTAGGGTTATGGAGTGAATTAGTATCTGAGGCTGGATTTGAACTCAGGAAGATGTCTTCCTGATTCTAAAGCCAGAGTTCTATCCACTATGCCTCCTAGCTATCCTTGTACCAGAGTAAAACTTTCAACTATTCAAACTATTTCAACTTTATAGAAAAAGAGGCTTAGAGAGGGTAAGGGACTTTCCTTTGGCCATTTATCCAGTTAAAAAGTTAAGGACCAAGGAATTAAATAATTCTCTTAACTCTATGGCCAAAGAATGCTTTTGTTTGGGTTCTGGTTGTGATTCTGCCATTAATTAGCCTAATAAATTTGCTCTCATTTAGCACTAAGAGATGAGAATATAAATATAAGCAAAAAGAAAGGCTATCTCTGCCCTCAAGGAATTTACATTCTTTTTTTTTTGTAAACCCTTAACTTCTGTGTATTGACTTATAGGTGGAAGAGTGGTAAGGGTAGGCAATGGGGGTCAAGTGACTTGCCCAGGGTCACACAGCTGGGAAGTGTCTGAGGCTGGATTTGAACCCAGGACCTCCCGGCTCTAGGCCTGGCTCTCAATCTGCTGAGCTACCCAGATGCCCCAAGGAATTTACATTCTTAAGGGGAAAGACTACACTTAAAAGAAGACTGAAAGGGTGGTTAGGAGGAGAGAAAGTACCTGGTTTGTAGGTTATTATTGTTTTTTCCAGAAGCGATGACTGAAAATGATATGAAGTATACTAGAACCTATAATCATCCTACATTTCAATCTTGCATTTATCTTTACTTCTACCTAGTACATGATCTTCAACAAGTCCCTTCTCTCCTCCTTAACCTCAGTTGCCTCATCTGTTAAATCATGATGATAATACCTATAGTGGCTACTTTATAGGATTCTTATGAGGTTTGAATGAAATAAGTCATGATAGCTGCTATGCAAATTTGAAAGTGTTATATTATTGTCAGCTACTAATGTTACTTTTCTATTAAATGTAAGATGAAATAATTGAGGGGTGGTTATATCATACTGTTGATTCACATTTATCTTTGGACCTTAACCTTTTCCTCTATGAATCATGATCAAGCCAAGCTTTCTCCATCCTCAATTTGTTTTTAATTGATTATTTTTAACCCAAATATGAGTCTTCTCCATTTACCCCTATTAAATTTTATCTTGTTAGATATGGTCCATCATTGTGACCTGCTGCGGATCCTGATTCTGTCATCTGGCATGTTACCCATCCTTCTGTGTGCCACACTATCAGCAAGTTTGATAAGCATAGTGTGTATAAGATGAGGCTATTGAATTGGATCTCCAAAGATAGCTTCCAGCTCTAAAACTGTGATTTTATGAAGAAAACCACATAAAGAATGATGATATTGGTTGAGATTTCAGGCCAGCCTAGGTGGAGATATTTTTGGTCAGCCTACATTCAACTCCAGCCCTGATTGCAATTAAAATGACTGGATTTCAGATGTCAGTACAGGAGGAGGGAGAAATATAGGTAATTCTTGTCTTGACAGACAGGTCAGAAGAAGGAGCTAGATTAAGGGCAGTTGCAATAGAAAGATATTTCACTAGACAGACCTGCTCCCACCCCCAAGAGGATAAGGTACAATCTCTACGCTTTTGGATATCAGCCCATTTTGTTATGCCATCTTGTGAAGTATTTGGGAAAGAGTAGAGGTGAGTCTGAGGGAATTGATATCATGTGGCCATGGAAAGAGAGGGAAAGTAGAAAGGCTAAAGAAAACTGAGGGGAAAATGAAGAAGAGGGAGAGATAATGTGAATGGCAAAACATGTCAATGTAGGCACTTGGGGAGAGAACATTGTATAGCAGTAAGGGATGATGATGATGCTTAGTAAATGATGTGTAGTCATTTTACCCATTGGGTTTCTGAATTTTAAATCATTCATCAGCTCATAGAATTTGGTTGTCAACAAAGAATCCAAGCCCACAGAGTCAATGAGCAACCCTGTAATGGATAGAATGCACAGTTCTGGAGATGTGAAGCCCTTCCTTTGGGGTGGAGATCCTTTAATTCTCATCATGATATAATGAATGTAAATTTCTTGAGAGTTGGGATTGTTTTGTTTTATAACAATATTGTCGGGGCTTAGCCCATAGTAATTTAAAAGATGCTTGTTGATTGGCTAAATATATCCTCTGCTACACTCTGACCCTGAATAAATCTCCCAGTTTTTTTCATAAACAGAGTCTTCAATAATTTGGGTTCTTTCTTAGGCATTTGATATGTTTCTTACCATTGTGATCCATTCCATAATTCAACTTAGATGAAATAAGTCATCAATTTGTCATGAAAAAAATGAATATATTCCCTTTCCAAGATTGACTTTTTGAATGTTTCTCCTCCTGGTATCTTTCAAAAGTCTAAAACAGCAATTACTTGCAACTTGTGAACATTTGTGAACATTAAACAGCTTTATAACCTAGAAGGCAGCTGGAATGGTTCCCAGCCTGCCATGTGCAACTTTTTTTCACTCCAGGTGTTCTCCCTTCTCAAATGACTGACTGCTCACACACTGGCTGTAGTCCAATAGAAGGAAGGGAGAAAAACCTAGGGACACACATGCGCCACTGTTTTGGATAAAGCCTTGTCTTCTTCCTGGTATTCATTTTGGCATCTACTAACATGGGGAAAAAACAGGCTCCTCAGTAACTGGTGCATACAACACAAGTCCTTACTGTTCTTAGCATATGTGTCCACAAACAGATTTTCTAGACTAGTAGTCTTTATTTTAAAACTGTCTATTTTAGGGTTGTAGTAGTTATCTTTTTGCACTACTGCTGTCCAAGTCTATCTCAGTGCACAAAATTTTGTTGATCCCATGTAAACAAGGGGACAAAAGTCTCTAAGATACATTAGGAAAACTACAGAGAGTAGGTTTCTGCTTGTGATAGAGAGAAGTATACTATTAGAGGGAGCAATTTCAGAAAATAAGAACACATTGAAAAATTCTAAACCAGAATTTCTCTAAAATGAGAATTTAACTTGGTATGGAAATAATATGGATCACAAGGAGTTCTAGGAACCAGTTAAAATGATTGAGAATCATTATTTGAAGCAATCAAGGAAAAAAATGAGACATCAATTAGCTTTGCCCCCATGTATTTTATGATTTTAATTCTATCATATTATTAACCTCATCATAGAACTATTTCATAAAGTGAGAGCAATAAAATTGTTGCAATTGGTATAGTTAATTTGCCTCAATTCAGCAAAGAAATGTTAATAGACTCCTGCTATGTGCAAGGTATCATAAGATATTTAGGTGGCTTAGTAGATGGAGTACTTGGCTTGGAGACACAAAAACCTGAGTTAGAGGTCTGTTTCAGACCCTTAGAATCCTGACTTTAGACACACAGGGGTCTCAGAAACCTGTCTTAGACAATTGTTACAAAGTAACAACAATTTATCATGTACTTGAGAATCAATTTTAGGAATGAGAACGTAAAAAAAAACAATAACTAGGGAAATGGAATGTTAAGTACAGGAAAACTTGCAATATGTAGAGATCTAAGCAATGCCTTACTCTTATCAATGCCTTAATGTGAAAAAAAAAATTTTTTTTGTAACCCTTACCTTCCGTCTTGGAATCAACATTGTGTATTGGCTCCAAGGCAGAAGAGTGGTAAGGGCTAGGCAATGGGGGTTAAGTGACTTGCCCAGGGTCACACAGCTGGGAAGTGTCTGAGGCCAGATTTGAACCTAGGACCTCCAGTCTCTAGGCCTGGCTCTCAATCCACTGAACTACCCAGCTGCCCCCACTTAATCTGTGAAAATTGAGAAAGGAGAGATCTTTATCAGGTGAGGGAAGGAAGAAAGTTAAAGAAAGTGGACTTTAAATTCAATATGGTTCAACAATGTGACTTAGCAGCCCAAAAAGCTAACATTAACAAAGGCACAGAGATAGAAGAAAGACAAGAATAGAGGACAGAAATTACATTTACCTAGAACATAAAACATGTGCAGGGGTGGATATGAGATATGACAGGAAAGGTAGGGTAGAGACAGATAAAAGAGGAGTATATATAATATATATGTATATATGTATATATTATATTATATATATATATATTAGTACCAATGGGGAGCCATTGAAAGGTTTTGATTTTTGAGTAGAGGAGTGCCATGACTAGATCAGTGAATTAGAAGGAATAAGCAGGATAGAGAGAAGAGAGGATAGTCTGGAAGAAGAACAATCAGTTAGGAGATCCTATTATGGTAGTCTAGGAGAGAAGATAAGAGATTTAGACCTAAGATGCTAGAAGTGAGAGTACAAAAGAGGATATGGATAAAGAAGATATTTTAAAATAGAATTGATAGGATTTTGTGGCCATGAAGGGAAAATAGAGAAAAGAGCCAAAGACTGGAATGGTGTGTAATTGCTTCATTTTAAATAGAAAAATTGATGGGTGCTGGGGGGGTGGGGGAGGGAAATGGGTAAGTTTGGGATGAAAATTAGAAGTTCAGTTTTGGACATGTTGAATTCAAAGTTTAAACAAGAAATTCCAGGTGGATATAGCTATCAGGAAATTGGAAATAAGAGACTAAAATTCTTGGGAAAGGTCATTGGGAGGAACCATTGGGATTCATCTGCATAGAAAGCAGGGTTAGTATCAATAGTCTTAGCAAAGGAGGCTATCACAAAGGGAAAGAATTTAGACCAAGAAGATAAGAGCCTGAGCAACTGAATGTTCTAATACATTTACATCTCAGTAAGATTAATTGTTGATTAAGTGCTTTTATGAATTAAGATAAGACAAAGTAAATTAGAGTAAATTATTATGTGTAAATTATTATAACTGATTCTAGAAGTCACTACTTTAGAAATTATGTATTCTATAGTAGTTTCCTTCTTATTTTCTCTCTTTGAAAGAGAGCTGGAGGTGACTCAGCGGAGTAAGAGCTGGGCCTAAAGACAAGGTCCTAGGTTCAAATATGATTTCAGATACTTCCTAGCTGTATGGCCCTGGGCAAGTCACTTAATCCCTATGGCAATAGCCCTTACCTCTCTTCTGCCTTGGAACCAATACACAGCATTTATTCTAAGATGGAAGATGAAGGTTTGAAATAAAAGAAAAAGAGTGAAGAGAATTATTGAAAATAATTTTACGTAAAAATTATAAAAGGTAAACATTTCCTTTTTTACTCTGTACTTTCGAAGTAAAAAGTTTATCATGTAAAGCACTGGTATAATCTGTCTCTGATATAATTTTTACCATCTTGGGGAGTGAGAGGGAGAGATTCTGAATCACAAAATGTCTGAAAACAATTGTCAAAAACTGTTTCTACATGTAATTGAAAAAATTAAAAAGTTTTTCAAGCCTATCATGAGAGATATGAAAATAAAATTAAAATAGGCAATTAAATCAATGATCTTTTAAAAGAAATTATTTGTATTGCTTTCCTATGATCCCCACCCCCCAAACTCAAAGTCTTCTGAATATAGTTTAGAAGTCAATGCTTCTGAAAAATCAAAGGTCAGCGGGAAGGTACAGAATTAGGGAATACTGGCATATATTACCAGGAATTACTTGTACCTAAGAAAAGTTTACTAGACTTCAAACTTAACGTGGTTCAAAAGTGTGACATGACATAGACAAAAAAAAAAAATCTTTTCTGTCTTCTGCACTAAGCATGAGTACTGCTACTCCCTCTGGGCTCGATTTAGATCCCTGAAATACTGCATTTAATTATGGGCATCACATTAGGAAGCCTATTTCTTTTTGTTTCTCTTGCATTTATAGAATTTTGGATCCCACAGTTTAAGAAGGACTTTGATAAGCTGATAATATCCAAATGAAGGTGACTGAGATGGTGAAATCCTTAAGATCAGGTCATGGATGGGTTACAGGGACTCAGTGTGCTTATTCTGGAGCAAAGCAGGCTTTTTTGAGAGCACAATAACTGTATTCATGCATTTGAAAGACTTCCATTTAAAGAAGAATGAAATCTGATGTACTTAGCTCCAAAGGTTGAAACTAGTGGCAGTGGGTAGAAGCTACAAAGAGAAATTCAGATTAGATGTTAGAAAAACTTCCTAACAATTGGAGCTGTTCCTAGGTGGAATGGACTGTCATTGGAGGTCTTTAATCATAGATAATCACTTGGAGATTTTGTTAAAGTTATTTTTGGTCAGCTATTGATTGGCCTCAAGGGTGTTCGAGGTCCTTTCTTGCTCTGAGATTTTTTGATTCTGTGATTTCAGAGGTGAGTTTCAATATTCTTGACTTTGTTATTGTCAGATCCCTGACTTCTGAGGGAAATAGGGCCAACAGATGCTGGTGATTAGGGACAATTCACAAGTCCTGGAGGGCAAGAATTAGAGTTACAGGGAATGTCATATTGAATAAAACGTATATATAAGCCTTTGTGTGGAGCACTAATACTCTCTAATGACTAAGAATTACTGTTTCCTTCTCTTGGATGTTTCATCTTCCTTAATAGCTTTTAAATTAATAGATTCACTGTTGCCAAAAGAGAAGCCTCATTAATGTGTCAGATAACATTTGGGCTATCATATAGAAAAGATTTTGCATAAACACAATTCATGATTAATTTTAGGTTCGCATTTGAAATTCAAAGGCTTCACTGACCTGCTAATGAAAGATGTAAAGCCTAGAAACCCAGGACATTCTTTTATATGCTGTTTTTGCCCCTTTATGCAAAACTGGATATTGCAGTTGTATGTTGTAGTATTCCATTTGCTTCCATTTGGAGTTATCCATTAGACAGGATAACAGTGCAATGACATAGAATATAAGCATTTACTATCTTTTTTGCACATTTTCCCCAAATAAATTATGGCTTTTCTTTATCCTATTTAATAAGGGTCAGTGAACTCTTCTCATAGGACTGATAAAACTCACATTTATAGAGAATTTAAAGGCTTATATAATACCCTCCTTTCAATAACCTATGAAGTAGGAAATACAAGAAAATTATCCATTTTTTATAGACGAAGAAATTGAGACTTACAGAGGTGAAGTAACTAACCCAAAGTCTCACAGAGAGTAATGATCAGAATTTGAGTTTGAGTTAGAGTTTGACTTCAATTCTAGCCTTCTGCCAACTTTTCTCACACTATTTCTACATGGGCTCATCAAGTTCTGCTGCTAGGCATTCCACATTTCCTTTTTCTTTTTTTAATCCTTACCTTCTGTCTTACTATCAATACTGTGTATTGATTCCACAGTAGAAGAGTGGTAAGGGCTAGGCAATGAGAGGTAAGTGACTTGTCCAGGGTTACATAGCTGGAAAGTGTCTGAGGCCATATTTGAACCTAGGACCTTTCATCTCTAAACCTGTCTCTCAATCCACTGAACCATCCAGCCGCCCCATTCCACATTTCTATCTTGCTTGGAGGAAGGGATCTACTGTATGAGAAACCCTGATAAGGCAATTCTCACAGGCACAAAGATGAAGAGGACATCACTGGTCTAACCACACTAAGAAATTATATTCTTGACTTTGATAGTTCGATAAAAATTAAAAGTGCATTGGACCCAGAATCACCTTGTTTTAACTGCTTGATCACAAGGTTCAAGGGGAATATGACTGGGGCTGTAGACTCTAAACAACCACCCTAGTGCAAATATTAATAATATGGAAATAGGTCTTGATCAATGACACATGTAAAACCCAGTGGAATTGCTGGTTGGCTATAGGAGGGGGTGGGAGGTGAGGAGGGAAAGAACATTATTCATGTAACCATGGGAAAATATTATAAATGAAATAATTAAATAAATAAACTTTAAAAAAAGAAAAAAACCTTGGTTTTGAGTTTTATCTACAATACATGATAGCTTTTTAGTGATGGGCAAATGATTTTACTTTTCTGAGCCCAAGTTATAAATTGGGTGATAATAGCAATTGTACACTTTCTTGTGGTAATAGCGATTGTACATCTTATTTCATGATTTCTGGGAAGAAAGCATTTTGGAAACCTTAAAGTATTAAAGAAATAAGAGTTTTTAATATAATACTCTATTTGTAATTTTGGGCTAATAGTTTTCTTAATCATCTACATAGAGCTGAAAAATTTAAATATTTATATCTTTATAAATAAATGAGAAAAGTGGCAGCTGATATAGATGAAGGGACCCAGAAATAGACATTTCATTCTAAGGTTTTCTTATCAAATAAATCTAGTATTGATTGTCAACTGATTAGATGTGATCAAAGTAATTCCCACAGAGCTATCAGCCAAGAAGGGATCCCCAGGAGCCACGCAATCAATCTTGTTGCTTCTGGACAGGACTAAACTCAAATTATTCCAGAAGGATAATTCTCTAATGATTATAAAATGATTACTCTGGCAAACTGCACTTTGATCCTAGAATCTGTCAGCAACACCCATTTCTTCTCAAACTCAATGAATGTTAGAAGCATCAAGCAAATAAATGGGTAAAACTTGCCTGTGCTCCGGAAAATTTCAATATTTAGATAATCATATATACCATTATTTATAGTTATGATTCAGTCCTTTTTCTGAGAAAGGTACATGAAGGATTCTGGGAACAATGTAAGTGAGGAGTCCTTCTAAAATAATGTTTTATTTTATCCTAGTTTGTTTTTATTTGTATTCTTTCCTTTTTATTTTAACAAAAGCCCAACTAAAATGAAATAGAATCTCTACTCTGAGCCCTACTAGATGGTGATTCTTTGCGTGGGACGATCATACCTTGAAAAACCTCTCAATACTACTCTTCTTACTTCCTCCTCATACTTGCCTTTGCTCATCTTCCACACCAGTACCTTATTTACTTCATCCCAACCCCATTTTAGCTCCTTTTCTGTGTTTTAAATGTACAGATTAATTTTACTAAGTTAATTATAAAATAGTGCTATGAGCTTCAATGTCCCTTTTGTAAGAGGGAGATATTAGGTATTTTATAGGTATATATTTAAAGTGTGGCCACCAGGAATCAATAATTCAGATTGATAATTCCATTTACACACTTTATAAGCATCTTTATTTCTCATTTTCTGTATTTTTTTGGACTTTGTCTTGCTATATAATTCTCTTCATCTTTCCCATCACCCATAGTAAACTTACTGATTAAGGGCTACGTGTGCTTAACACTCACACAACAAAATATGGATGAGCTCATTCTATATATATTGATTTAAACCCCTAATAAAACAGAAATAAATGTAACCAATTGAGTTAATTAATCTCTTTACACATCACTAGGCCAGTGTGGAGAGAAGCTCCTGTAATTAATGACAAAATTTTCATGTGCTGAAACATAAACACACAAGAACAATGAACACTTGCCCCTTTTAAAAAATATTTTAAAATTTATTTATTTATTAACATTCTTTTCTTTTTAAATTTTGAGTTCCAAATTCTCTCCCTTCTTCCTGCTCCTTCATTTACCCACTGAGAAAGCAAGCAATATATCAATTATACCTATGAAATCATGCAAAACATTCCTATATTAGTTATGTTTAAAAAAAAAAAACAAGAAAAATAAAGAAAGCAAGAAAATCACACTTCCTTGGCACTGTGGATTCACTGATTCTCTATCTAGATGTGGATAGAATTTTTTCTTCATGAGTCCTTTGCAGTTAACTTGGATAATTACCTTCATCAGAGTAGTCAAGTCTTTCAAAATTGATCATTATGACAACTTTGCTGTTGCCATGTACAGTCATCTCCTAGGACTCACTTCACTGTGTATCCAATCATATAGGATAGATCTTGCCATGTTTTTTTCTAAAACCACCCTCATCATCATTTCCCACCATCCCTCACACTTTCAAAGACACTTCTGAAGAAGAAGAGTGATTGGAATTGAATGGTTGTGTGAATTTTCACCACTTCCCCAGAGAAACTTGTACTGTCAATCCTAGACCCAAGAATGATCTTGAAGAGTGAAAGAGCACACTATCTTCCATACCTCTCCTATCCATATCTTCTCATAAGAAAAATAATTTACTATGATTTATCAGTTCTAGCACTGAGAAAAGTATATTTAATCTTAAAAAAATACTTTCACGTGAAGAAGGAAGGAAGAGCCAGATATGGCTCAAGAGCCATACGTTGCTGACCCTTGCTCTAGGGCCAAATAGGGAAAAGTCTAACCCTTCTTCCAGAGGGTAATCCTTCATGGTCTTATAAACTAAATCCATGAAAATTTAGAATTTAAAAGAAGTGTTATTAAGCCAGAGAATCAAGCAGTTAGTAATGAATAGGACATTTACAGGTAAAATAACTGACTGATATGCTAGCTCTTTTGCTAAGAAGAGAGCACTGGATGAAATCCTTTATTATTTTGTAGCAACTTTGCCAAGAAGGGTGAGTGTATTTACCTTAGTCTTATTTCTAGAGTATGTATTCCCACTTGAAAATTCCCATATCTAGAGGACATATTCCCATATCAAAAACCCCATGAGAAGTTTAGTCAAAATAACACAAAATTGGAAACCAGGAGAATTGAAAGTTCTTTCGAAAAAGATTTGAGACCTTTCAAATTGTTGATGTCTCCAGATTAAAGATCTCTAGTTCCTTCACAAAATTCTGACATGAGCTATAGACCTTTTACTATGTTGATTTCCCTGCTTTGGATGTTTCCCAACTTACCAATGTCCTTCTGTAAATGTTGTGCCCTGAATTGAAAATGATACTACATATGTATCCAGCAAAGCGGTACAATGGATAGAAGCCTAGACCTATACAGGAAGAGCAGAGTTCAAATCCAGCCTCTGATAGTAGCTGTATGATCATGGCCAAATCTTTTAATTTCTTTTTGCCTCAGCTCCCTCAAATGTAAAATGGAGATATAAATAGCACCTACTTTGCAGACTTAATGTGAGGATCAAATGAGATATTACAAAGTGCTTAAAAAAGCATCTAGAACACAATAGATGCTATATGAATGTTAATTATTTTCATTTTTGTATTAAAGTTATATTCTTATCAGGGCTGAATATAATGGGACTAGCACCTTCTTTTTCTCTGAAGTCTGATTTACCAAAATTATGTTAATTTTTTGGCTGTCATAACACACTGTTGACACATATTAAGTTTTTATTCTATCTAAAACCTCAAATCTTTCGCGTTTGATTTTGAGACTGAGTATCCCTGTCTCTGGGAGGCTAGAAGTACAGCAGTTATCAGCAAAGGAGTTTCAACTCACTCCATTTTTTACCTGGGGCAAGTCTTCCTTTCTTGTGCAGGGGGCTTGCCTCCTCGATCCCAGATTTAGTGTAGAATTTAATTCAAACAGTGGCTTGGCATTAGCTCACAGTAGGTCAGAATTCCTGAGCTCAAGTGATTCATAAGCCTAATAGCAGGAATTATAGCCCCATTGCACAACAAGCCTCAAATCTTTTAAGATTAATTTCTTTTTTTTCAAACATTTATTAATATTCATTTTTAACATGGTTACATGATTCATGCTCCTCCTTTCCCCTTCGCCCCCCGCACTCCCCACCCATAGCCAATGCACATTTCCACTAGTTTTGTCATGTGTCCTTGATCAAGACCAATTTCCAAATTGTTGGTAGTTGCATTGGAAGATTAATTTCTATTGATAACTTTTGTTTTTATGTTACTTATATTTTCCTTTATAACATATTTCTTCCCACGGATTCATTCTATGTAACAAAGAATTTTTAAAAATGTAAAACAGGAAGAGGGGGAAATGAGTAAATCAACTAACACATTTGAAAAGTCTGATTTAAGTATTATACCACAACCTCTTATAAGGGAGGAGGGGGAGATATTTCCTCATATCTCCTTTGTAGGCTCAAGCTTATTCATTACAGTTCACAAAATTTCATTTTGGCTATTTTGTGGTTGTTCTTTTCATTTGCAGCATTGTAGTTATTATCCATGTTATTTTACTAGCTTTGTTTTGCTTTGCATCAGTTCATACAAATCTTTCCATGATTCTCTATATTCATGATACACACAATTTGTAACAATGCAGTACTATTCTATTATTTACTTGGTACAATTTCCTTGGCAATTCCCCAGTCAATGGACATCTACTTTGTTTCCAGTATTTTGCTACCACAAAAAATATTTCCCTAGAAATCTTTGGCTGCACAGGAGCCTTTCTTTATGTCAGTTAACTTGTACATGCCTTGCAGTAGAATAAATGAATTAAAAGCTCCAAACATTTTCCAGCAAACTGTTATAGTTCTCTTGTGCTATTTTTGTTAACTTATGATGAGGTATTTGGTATAAGAATACATCATCTAGAAACAAGACTAAGGCAAATGCACTTGCCCTTTTCAGCACAGTTGTCAAAGGAATTTAAATGGATTTCATCAAGTCTTAAGGAGATAGTGCATCAACCAGTTATTTTACATAGAAATATCTTATCATTCATTATTAACCCCTTGATACTCTGGTCCAAAAAAGACAAAAAAATTTCAAAATAAATTTTATATATGTAATCCCCAAAGGAAGGCTACGTGAAAATATCCTTTTCATTTTAAAATCATCTTAAACTGGGGGCAGCTGGGTAGCTCAGTGGAGTGAGAGTCAGGCCTAGAGACGGGAGGTCCTAGGTTCAAACCCGGCCTCAGCCACTTCCCAGCTGTGTGACCCTGGGCAAGTCACTTGGCCCCCATTGCCCACCCTTACCACTCTTCCACCTATGAGACAATACACCAAAGTACAAGGGTTTAAAAAAAAAAAGATAAAATTAAAAAAAGTTAAAATCATCTTAAACTTGATGAGTCCTTAGTGTAGAACTGATCAAGAGCCTAATTGAGTCCCAAGAGCTGTCATTTCCTAAAGCTGTTCATGCTAAGCAAAGAAAAAAATTTCATTAAAAATTGCTTGGCAGTGCAGAGAGTGAAACACAAGTTACTTTTATACTTAAGAATTCAGCTTCCTGAACCTCCATTTTGATGATAAAAGTAATGGCCCAAAACTCTTTTTCAAGTATAAAGCCAAAAGAAAATTTATAATGTGATCCTGGACAAGTCACTTAATCTTTCTCAGTTTCAGTTTTTTCATCTGTAAAATGGGGCTAATGACACTTATCTTTAGAATTTGTGGAGAGAATCAAAATATTATACTCTTTTTAAAAATGCTTTGTAACTGTGTGACCCTGGGCAAGTCACTTGACCCCCATTGCCCACCCATACCAATCTTCCACCTATGAGACAATACACCGAAGGGTTTAAAAAAAATGCTTTGCAAATCTTGAAGTGTTACATAAATGTTATGTGAATAAATAAGGATTATCATGGTAATACTTAGTCATGGACAGCAGTTTGTGATAAAGAAAGCCACAGTTCCAGGCCTGTTTGGCTAAAGAGGTGTCCCATCTTCACTAATGCAGTAACTGGAAAAAAAAGAGAGAAACCAACAAATGACCCATGCCCTGAGGCTTTCTCTCAGCCTAGAAAAGAACCAAGCTTTGTGAGTTCTTGCCTTTTATTCCATTTGGGAAAATTCTAAGATAGATGGGAAAGGACATTACTATAAATCCTGGAACTCTAAGTCAAAATTTCAGAAACAATTCTCTTGCCCTTGTTTGGTGGCAAAATAAGCAGATTTCTAACCTGGGTGCAGTGCAGCAGCTATTTGGATAGCTTTTATTAAGTGATAAAATCAGGCTCTATCTGAATCTGAATCAGTTAGTGTTAATTCGACAAGCATTTGTTATATTACATACCTATTGTGTCCATTGTGCTAGGAGCTAAAGATCCAAAGTCAGAAAAAACTATCCTCACCCAAAAGAAGCTAATCTGAGAGTGTGGATGAGATGGATACAATGGACAGAGATAAGTAACCATAAAATCTATACAAATTAATTTCAAAGAATGGGGAAAGAGTTTAACAGTGGAGGGGAAACAAAAAGGGCCATCCTATAGGACATTGCACTTGAACTTCAAAGGGAACTAAGGATTCCAAGAAGTGGAAATTAGGGGAGAGAGCCTTCCGGGGACAAGGGACAGTTTGATCAAACACGCAGAGAAGGAAAATGGAATGCCATGTACAGAGAACAGCAATTTGGCTAAAGCGCAGGGTGGTTAAGGGTAAATACTCTTAGATCAGTCCAGGAAGATATATAGATATGAGTCTTGCCAGAAGGATTAGAGAAAAGAGAAAGAAAAGAGAGAATATAGTTTTTTTTTTTCTGTTGCTCTTTTTTTTTTCTCACTGTGAATGTGAGCCTGA
Source organism: Gracilinanus agilis (assembly GCF_016433145.1). Taxonomy (NCBI): domain Eukaryota; kingdom Metazoa; phylum Chordata; class Mammalia; order Didelphimorphia; family Didelphidae; genus Gracilinanus; species Gracilinanus agilis. The sequence goes on along the minus strand of NC_058134.1, from coordinate 153,730,964 downwards.
GCCAACCTTCTTTGATGAATGGAATTAACTATTGGAGTAATTCAGTTATTATGTAGGGTTTATGGTAGCAGAAATGGCTTATATCTAATTTCCTGGGCAAAAATGCAGGTTAAAGATCTATGATTTTTTTTTACTTTTTCTTTTTCTTTTCTTTCTTTTTTTCCTTTCTTGACAGAAGTTGAAGATTTTAGAGACCATTTATTTTTTCCATTTTATAATTAAGGCATTCACAATAATTAGCTAAAATTAGTACTTATGTATACATAGTGAATAAAAAAGAGGTTATCCATGGAACTGAAAATCTTTATTATTTTTGTCTTTCTTAAGTATTTAATAAATTCAGTATGTTCATTCCAAGACTATCCTGTTTGTCTATAATTGTTCCCAGCCTTCCTTCAGTTCTCCATGTTTAAAAAAACATATTTCAATAATCATCTTTTCTTTCCTTTTTTTCAAGCAATCCCATTCTTATCTTCCTTCTCTTTCCCCACCTCCCCCCCCCCCCTGCAAAACATTGGGGCAAAAAGAAAAACTAAACCTTTCAAACAAATATGCACTGTCAAAAAGAACAAATTCCCACATTGCCTGGATCCAAAACCATATGTTTTATTCTTCAATTTGTAATCATTACCTCCCTTTCAGGAATGGATAGTATGTTTCCTAATCAGTCCTCTGGAATCATGGATGGTCATTGCATTGATCATATACAAGTCTTTTCAAGTTGTTTCTCTATACAAAATTGTTGTTATATACATAGTTCTTCTTGTTCTGTTCCTATTTCTCTGTATCACTATGGTGGCAAACCTATGGCTTGTGTGCCAGAGAGGAAACAGAGAGCTTTCTTTGTGGGCACGTGCACCATTACCTTCCAGAGTTCTTTACTTGAAAAGCAGAGAGACTCCAGCCAAGCTGCTCCCTTTTCCCTCTCCACCACGCCTGAGCACATTTTTTCATTTCACCTGCCTGTGTGCCTAGCAGCCCAATGGGAGTGCTTTCCTCCCTCTCCTGTCTGGGGCAAAAGGGGTGAGGGGACAGATGACATGGGAGTGGCACTCAGTCCACAGGGGAGCACAGCACACTGTCTCTAAAAGGTTTGCCATCACTGCTATACTGTTTCATATAGATATTCTCGGGCTTCTCTGAAACCATTCTTTCTATCATTATTTACAGTGAACTAGTACTCCATGAACTCCTGTGCTATAATTTATTCACCCATCCCCTAATTGATGGGGACACTTTTAATTCCCTGTTTTTTTTAATATAGTTTTGAATATATGGGTCATTTTCTTTTTACTTTGATTCAGTTATTTTTGATAAGGTTCTCTGTGTAAGCAATATAATTAACAAAGTAAATGTTATTATCATTGCTTCCTGATAAAAACAGTGGAATGGAGTTTCAAGATCAACAGATATAGAGTCAAAACACAAGTTCTTTTTTAAATGCTAGCTCTCACTAGCTGTGTGACCTTGAGCTAGTCACATAACTTCTTTGAAACTAGATTTTCTCATCTGTAAAATGAGGGGGTTTGATCCTAGCTTTGAATCAAAGGCACCTTTCCACACTGTAGGGGTTACTTGGGCAGTTGCTATATGAGTTCCAAATGAAGTTGGTCATCCCAATTCACTGATATCCTTCAATGATTTTAATGATTTATTTCCCCTCCTTCCACACCTAGAATGGTGATTGCACCTTCATGACTTAGGGAGTTATAAAGGGTCACAAATTCGCTATATTCTTATTTTATCTCTGATTTACTGCTACTTCATACTGATACTCCATGGGAGAGAATGGTGTAAAGGCGAACCTGAATATCACCATAAGAATCATACCATGGTTTCTAACAGACACTCCACTAGTGAGGCCACAGTGAATGTTGAAATGACATTGTTTCTTCATCTCCTTGTTGACACTTTTCCATATTTTTAGTCTTGGGTGTTTTCCCTCACTCCAGCCACCCTCCTCTCTAGTTTAATATTTAAATTTATGTTTGCACTCATTTCTTTTCCCTTTTTTTAGTGGTACATGTAGGGATTCTGTAGGATGGTAACCATAGCAACAGCAGAACAAGAGAAATGAGATTTCACCCCCAAAAATGCATATCATAGGGATGTTGGCTAAGAGCTGTCGATCTGCCAGCTCTCTCACACATTAGGAGAAAGGGATGCCTTGTGTGTATTTCAGTTATTATTGTTATTTTCTACATTAAAAAAAGATAGTAGGTTTTCTTTTTTTCTTTTCTTTTTAGATCCCTAAATTCATGATGTTCAAAGAGAAAATTTACATTTGGGGATCAAAGTCTAGCACACTTTTAATGGATAATAATAATAATGCTTTGCTCTTATACATGAGTAAACCTTGTGTATGTGCAAAATGTGTCAGTGGGAAGACTGTATTTGGGGCTTTGTTAATCTTACTTGATGATAATAACAATGGTCATCAGATAATCTATTATTTCATTGTTATGATCCTGGGAGCATCAGCTAAGAGGTTAAATTGTCTAGAATATTCAGGGCTATCGACATTGAGGAGGGAGAGGAATGACATAGTTTGGTCTCAGGCTTGTTGCAGTGCAGGGTAAGACAACCAGTAATGGGATGAGACTGAAAAGATAGCAAAGAGATTGTGTTTTATTACTTGAGGTTTTAAATTATGAAGTACCAAGTCAGAAATTATAACTGAAATACAATCCTGTGCCTTTTAAATAAGATATTAATGATCTTCCAATCTTGTAAATATCTTGGATTATCTTTTAAATGAGTAGTTTTAGGGGTTGGTGATGGTAAGACTCAAAGATTCATAGAACTCCACAGATGGAAGGCTTCACAGAGATCCCAGAAAGGGATTATATTTCCTGACCCTTTGCCTGAATCATCAGCCTTTCCTTCCTCCAGAGATAAAAAATCCAGCTTCTGCTTGATGACCTGGAATACTTGGGAAAATCTTACCTCTCAAGACATCTGGTTCCATTTTTGGATGGCTCTATTTGTTAGATAATTCTTCCTTAAGTGAGCATAAAAATGGAGCATAAAAAAAGTTTTTAATTACTGTTTTTACAGAATATTTATTAAACAATCACAATGTAAACCTTAGAAAAACTATGACTTTATACATTTCCTAAAATCAAAACAAACAAGATGCAAAAATGCCAAAATTGTCTCCCTTATCTTTTCCCTTCCCCTATTTCCCTAAGCTTTACCAAATTACACTGCTTTTTCCTTTATGGTGCCTCCTACTCTCCCTGCCTCTACCTATACCCTGCTATTTTGTACTTTTCTTAAGTCACTTTCTCCTGAAATTTTCCTAGCCAAATTCGCATCTCTCATTTGTCCTCATCACATCCTACTTTGTATCATATATAATTTATCATTGAGTGTTATAGTCCATTTTGCAGAATATAAGCTTAAAAAAACTTACCTTCTATATTACAATCAATATTAAGTAAAGGTTCCAAGTCAGAAGAGCTAGCAACTGGGGTTAAGTGACTTGCTCAGGCTCATACATCTGGGAAGTATCTGGGTCAAATTTGCACCCAGGACCTCCCTTCTCTCAGTCTCTACCTCTATATATCGAGCCACCTAACTGCCCCAGAACATAAACTTCTTGAAGGGAGGAACCATGTTATTTTCTTTCTAAATTTTGTGTGAGCAGTGCCAACATAATGCCTTGCATATAGTAAGTGTTTTATCAATATTTGTTAAATTAAACTCAACTTAATTGAGTTATGCTATTGCAATGGAAAGAAAAATTCCAGGTTTGTTGTCATAGGAATTGAGTTGAATTTCCAATTCTTACTTAATCTCTTCATCTCTAAAATGAGAGGGCTGGACTAGGTGACCTTTAAGATCCTTTCCACCTCTAAATCTGTAATCATATCACTCACTTTTGCTGGAATTTTTATTCCTTGAGAGCCATTTGGGGAAGTAGAAGTCATGGTATTTATAGCCCAAAGAAAGACAAAAGGTAAATGCCATACTTCAGGCTTGTATCTACTACCTTCAGTCATGATCTGGACTCCCTTTTGAGTTCTGTTCAAAGTTAAAAATATCCCAGCAAATGTAATCCAAACAAAAAATTCAAGTAAAAATATTTTGTTAATGAGGCTGACTAATGACTTAATTAATCATCCCAGACAAAGGCTTGGTTGTAGAAATCAGTCCTGTGTGTAGAAGGATATTCCCAGTACTTAACTAACTGAATAAAGCAATAGTACACATCCCCTTTGAAAAGACATCAGTTTTGTGAAAGGATCTCAACTACCCAGGTTTCATTTTTAGTTTAGTCTATTGTAAAAAAAAAAAAAAAAAAAGGAATTTTATCTCCCAATTTCTTTTCTGGTTTTTTTTCTGTCTCATTCCACTTTTACCAAATTGTTTCCTTTCTTTATTCTACTTCTCAGTAATCTTGAGTATTAGAATTAAGAGTTTAGTGGTATGAGAAAAGGGAAAGGGAGAGAGGATAGAGAGAGAAAGGAGGAAGAAAGAGACAAAGACAGAGAAAGAAACCAAGACAAAGAGAGAGATTTATGACCTCACCGTGTGGCAGACACTGTGCTGAATTGCTCTTTACAGCTCTAGTGCCTAAGAACTATCTTCTTACAAGGCTTGATTCTTTTGCCTTAAGTGAGGGGTTCTTAACCTGGTCTCCACAGAACCCAAAGGGTTACGTGGATAGATTTCAGAGTGAATTTAGATGAGAAAAAAATTATATAGTAGATCAATATAATTGTAAATGCAATACATACAATTTTGTGCATTTAAAAACATTCTGAGAAAGGGTCCACAGACTTCACCAGACTGCAGTGAGAATTCATAATACAAAAAAGATTAAGGACCCCTGACTTAAGTCTACACTTTTAAGTGAAAATGACTCCCCATTCCTGAGAATTTTCCATCAGTGTGGGTATTCCCTTAACTATGATGCCTTTCATGAATTGTCATAAGCAGAAATATGTTGTAAGTACTGGCCAGCCTCCTGTTCACAAGTCCTTCCAAGTTTAGCTAGGTAAAAGTCTTTTTATGGCAAGGATGGTCAATGACTCAGCCTGTTCCAACTTGGAAGTGCCTGTGCCAGTGCTTGTAATCCATTGGCATAGGTTTTGAAGACCTAGGGTCATCTCCATCTCATAATATGGTGTTAGAATGGGCCTTGGGGGAGGGGTCAGGAGGTTAATGACTAATTAATGTAATTTCAATTGTTTCTTCACTTAATAAATCTTTATTGAGGGCCTGCTAGACTTGAGTGTATGTGATTCAGAATCTAAAGCCCAACTGCCATATCCTTTATAAAGCTTCTCTTGATCCCCCAGATTTTCCCCTTCTCTAATCACCTTACTTCCCACTTATCTATACACAGTAGAATATAAGTTTCATGAGGGTAGAGATTTTATCTCTTTTTACCTAGCTCAGAGTGTGCTTCTTAGATGCAGATTCAAATCTTTTTTATAATTCTTTTTCTGTGTATATTGAAATGTTCATGTTTGTTAAGGTTTAAGTTGGTAATAAATAAAATATATTCATAGCAAAATAAAAAGTACATTGAATTTGCAGGTGAACTCATCTGTTCCTCCCTGTTCCTAAAAAGTTGCTAACCTACTTATAGAAACATGATAGTAGCAAAAGAGATAAATAGTAGTTCAACAGAACAGCACAAGGGATGTCACAAGGCAGAACATGATAAAATGATAATTACATGATATGGACAAATCTTCTGTGGGATCAGAGTGAGGGAGAAAGGGATCATTGAAGGAAGATACCTAGGTATAAGTCTGTAAAGTACAGTAGGGCTTTGGAATAGATAGGGAAATAGGGGAAAGGGTTCTGTACTTGAGGAAGTCTTCCAAAGTCAAAGACTCCCTAAACTTTTCCCAATATTCCAAATTATTTTGTAATTATATTTATATGGAAGAATTCATTCCTTAAGTTCAACCAAATCCTCTTATACTTCCATTTAAGCCTATTTCCTCTTGTCTGACTTTGGCAAGTACAGAGAATGACTGCTCAGCATCCTCATCGAAGGATCTTCCTATACTCAAAGGCAATAATCAAGTCACCTGTCATTTTCTCTCCAGGCAAAGGAAACCTAATTTCTTTCATCTTTTCTCAAAGGACTTATTTTCCATTCCTTTAATCATTCATGTTGTTATTCTCTAGCCCTTCTCTTGTTTTTCTGGATTCATTTTAAAAATAGGTGACCCCAAATGGACACAATTCTTTAATAAAAATGGGTCCAGAGAAGAATTTTTCCCTAGCCCCCACATCCCTTAATCTTTTAAAAAAATAAGTTCCACTTTCCTAACTGTGTGATGCTAGGCAAGTCACTTAACCCCTCTTACCAGTCTCCTGCCTTGGAACCAATATACAGTATTGATAAGATGGAAGGTTAAGTGTTTTTTTTAAATAACAAGTTCCACTACAATGTTAAATATTTTGCCACAATGTTCCTGACTTGGTTTATCAATGAGTACAATTTCCAGGCTTTTCCTGCCATATGTATACCTAATCATCCAGATTTTCATATCTTTTGTTTTTATATTAGATTTTTTTCATCTGATTGTTTTACCCCAAAATGCCTTCAAAATTGTCATGGTGGAATTCTGTCTCATCTTTATAAGACTGCTAAATTTCCAGCTCATTTTGTGTGCCTTCTGCATTTTTATTTTCAATGTAATACTAGTTCTACCAAATTAAATACTGTCTACAATTTTTTTTAATTTTTTTAAAATTTTTTTAAACCCTTGTACTTTGGTGTATTGTCTCATAGGTGGAAGATTGGTAAGGGTGGGCAATGGGGGTCAAGTGACTTGCCCAGGGTCACACAGCTGGGAAGTGGCTGAGGCCAGGTTTGAACCTAGGACCTCCTGTCTCTAGGCCTGACTCTCACTTCCACTGAGCTACCCAGCTGCCCTGTCTACAATTTTAAAGCATTTTCATTCTGGATTTCTTCATGTAGGTTATCAATAGGACAGGTTTCTACCATTTAACCCTCTTCCAAATTCATTTAAGTTACTATTCATCATATTCTATGTAGGACTCCATCTCATATCTTTGTGATTTCATATTTCACTAAAAAAGAAAAACTAGACCATTTGCTAAAAGCTTCCACTTATCACTCAGATGTCTTCTGCTTCTATCTCCTCATTTACCCATATTTCACGTGGAGAGGTAGCACTTCTCCTTGCCCAGACAAACTCCTTTACATTGCCAAATTCTATCCCATCTTCTCCAACAGACTGCATTTCCATCATCCCATTCTCTCACTAATCTTTCATCTTTCTCAGTCTCCTGACTGCTTCTCACAAAAATGACCATGTGTTTCTCATCCACAAAAAAACTGTCACTTGATACCTTTAACCTAGCTAGCTAACTCTATCTATATCTCTCCTCTGTTTTATGGTAAAACTCTTGAGAAAGCAGTTTACAACTGGTGTTTCCATTTTATCCTTGTCAATCTCTTTAAAGATTTTTTTGTTTAGAATATTTTCCCATGATTACATGATTCATGAATCCTCCCCCCCCCCAGAGCTGATGAGCAATTACACTGGGTTATACATGTATCATTGTTCAAAACCTATTTCCATGTTATTCATATTTACAGTATAGTGATCTTTTAAAGTCAAAATCCCCAATCATATATCCATCGAACTACGTGATCAATCATATATTTTTCTTCTGTGTTTCAACTCCCACAGTTCTTTCTCTGGATGTGGATAGTGTTCTTTCTTATAAGTTCCTCTGTATTGTCCAGGATTGCTACTAGTAGAGAAGTCCATTATGTTCTATTGTAATCGAACAATAGAAAGTAATGGACTTCTCTACTGCACATTAAAACAACTCTGAGGTACCACCTTACACTTAATAGGATGGCAAATATGTCAATATTTCTCTAATTAGGAGGGATTTAGAACACTTTTTCATGTGCTTATTGATAGTTTTGATTTCTTCAAAAGAAAATTGCCTATTCATGTCTCGACCATTTGTCAATTGGAAAATGGCTTGATTTTTTGTTAATTTGACTTAGTTCCTTATATATTTGGGAAATTTAATCTTTGTCAGAGAGTTTTGTTATAAAGATTTTTCCCAATGTGTTGCTTTCCTTCTAATTTTGGTTCCATTGGTTTTGTTTGTACAAAACCCTTTTTAATTTGATATAATCAAAGTCATTCATTTTACATTTTGTAATGTTCTCTAGCTCTTGCTTGGTTTTAAATTCCTTCACTTCCCACAGATATGACAGGTATACTATTCTATGTTCCCCTAATTTATTTATTATCTCACTCTTTATATTTAAGTCATTTACCCATTTTGAATTTATCTTGGAATAGGGTGTCAGATATTGATCTAAGCCTAATTTTTTCCCATACTGTTTTCCAATTTTCCCAGCAGTTTTTGTCAAATAGTGAGTTCTTGTCACAAAAGCTGGGATCTTTGGGTTTATCAAACACTATCTTGCTGAGGTCATTTACTCCTAGTCTATTCCATTGATCCACCCTTTTGTCTCTTAGCCAGGACCATACTGTTTTCATGACCACTGCTTTATAGCACAGTTTTAAGGTCTGGTACATCCTTCACATTTTTTCATTAATTCCCTTGTTATCCTTGATCTTTTTGTTTTTCCAGATGAACTTTGTTATAGTTTTTTCTAATTTTCTAAAATAGTTTTTTGTAGTTTGATAGATATGGCACTGAATAATTAAATTAATTTGGGTAGGATTGTCATTTTTATTATATTAGCTCATCCTACCCAAGAGCAATTAATGTTTTTCTATTTGTTTAGAACTAGTTTTAATTGTGTGAAAAGTGTTTTGTAGTTGTGTTCATATAATTTCTGTGTTTGTCTTGGCAAATAGATGCCTAAATATTTTATATTGTCTATAGTGATTTTAAATGGAGTTTCTCTTTCTAACTCCTGCTGCTGAGTTGTATTGGAAATTCATAGAAATGCTGATGATTTATGTGAGTTTATCTTGTACCCTGCAACTCTGTTAAAGTTGTTAATTATTTCCACTAGTCTTTTAATTGATTTTCTGGGATTCCCTAAGTAGACCATCATATCATCTGCAAAGAGTGATAATTTGGTCTCCTCATTGTGTACTTTAATCCCTTCAATTTCTTTCTTCTCCTATTGCTACTGCTAGCATTTCTAGTACAATGTTAAATAATAGAGATGATAATGGGCATCCTTGTTTCACTCCTGATCTTATTGGGAAGGCTTCTTAGTTGTCCCCATTGCAGATGATACTTGCTGATGGTTTTAAATAAATACTACTTATTATTTTTGAGAAAGGGCTCTTCTATTCCTATATTTTCCAGTGTTTTCAATAGGAATGTGTGTTTTATTTTGTAAAAGGCTTTTTCTGCATCTAGTTAGATAATCAGGTGATTTCTCTTGCTTTGATTATTAATATAGTCAATTAAAAGGACGGTTTTCCTAATGTTAAACCATTCTTGCATTCCTAGTATGAATCTCACCTGATTATAGTGAATAATCCTCATAATCACTTGCTGGAGTCTTTTTGCTAGTATTCTATTTAAGATTTTTCATCTATTTTCATTAAAGAGATTGGTCTGTAGTTTTCTTTCTTGGTTTTTGGTCTGGCTCACTTTGGAATCAGTATCATATTTGTATCATAAAAGAAATTTGGTAAAACTCTTTCTTTGCTTATTTTGTCAAATAATTTGTATACTATTGGGATTAGTTGTTCTTTAAACATTTGATAGAATTCACTTGTGAATCCTTCTAGCCCTGGAGATTTTTTCTGAGGAAGTTCCTTAATGGCTTGTCCAATTTCTTTTTCTGAGATAAGATTATTTAAGAATTCTATTTTCTCTTTTGTTGATCTAGGCAATTTATATTTTTGTAAATATTCACCCATTTTACCTAGATTGTCATATTTATTGCCATATAATTGAGCAAAGTAGTTCTTAATAATTACCTTAATTTCCTCTTCATTAGAGGTAAGATCGCCCTTTTCATCTTTGATTGTTAATTTGATTCTCTTCTTTCTTTTTTTATTAGATCAACTAGTACTTTATCTATTTTATTCTTTTTTTCAAAGTATCAGCTCCTAGTCTTATTTATTAGTTCAGTAGTTCATGTGCTTTCAATTTGATTAATTTCTCCTTTAATTTTTAGGATTTCCAATTTAGTTTTTATCTGGGGATTTTTAATTTGTTCTTTTTCTAACTTTTTAAGTTGTAAGCCCAATTCATTGATCTCTTCCTTCTGTTTTGTTGGTATAGGTACCCAGTGATATTTTAATCTTGGTCAGAGAGGTTCTCATGGTGGCTCAGAACTGTTCTGGATTACTCAACATCTTGACTCCACCCCTGGAAGTCTCCCATCAATCTCTTCTTAATGCTTAATAAGTTTGACTTCTGACTCACTCATTTGACTAAAACTGATTTCTCCAAAGTTACTAATGATTTCTTAATGGTGAATTCTCCTGGCCTTTACTTAGTCTTCTTACTTCTTGACCTAAATGCCTCCTTTGACACTTTGATCACCTTCATTGATATTCTTGTCTCTGTTCTGTTATACCTTTCTCCTGTTTTTTTTTTCATACCCGTTTCACTACTACTAGTCAGTCTTCTTTGTCAGATCTTAGTCCAGGTAGTTCCTGCTTACAATGAGTGTTCTCCAGAATTCTGTCTTAGATTCTCTTCTCTCATATATACTATTTTGTCTGGTGATCCATTAGCTCTCATTGCATTAATTATCATCCAGTAATATAGTGGCCTTCTTTCTATTCTTCCAGAACACTCCATCTTCCAAATCTGTCCATTGTCATTGGTTGTCCCCCATGCCTAGGACTCCCTGCCTCGTCATGTCCACTTCCTGGTTTCCCTTCAGGTTCCAGCTGAAATTTCACATTCTGCAAAAAGTCTTTCTTTTTTCTCCTTAATAATGATGCTTTCCCTCTAAAATTAGTTTCAATGTAACATTATATGGTTTGTACACAGTTATTCGCATATAATCTACTGTATTAGATTGCAAGATAATTGAAATAAGAGACAATTTTTTGCTTTTCTTTGTCTCCTATTGCTTAGTATAATGTCGGGAATATAAGACAAGCTTAATAAATACTTGTTGACATGACTTTTTACTGGCTGTCCATCATATCTGGAATGAACTCCTTATTTGTTTCTCATAGAATCCCTCCTTTCAAATATCACTTGTTACATTGAACCTTTTCTCATTCCCCATCTCCCAGTACCCTTTCCCCCCATCTACCATTGCTTTAATTTTGTTTGTATTTACTCTCTCTTTACTTAATGAATATGTGTTTCCCACAATTGAAAATAAAGTCCTTGATAAGTATGGGATTTGTGCAAGGGTAATGGGACAAAAGGAGCCAGAAGAAGGAGTTGGTGACAGTTACTGACAGTTGAGACCAGGGAGAATTCTGAGAAATTCTCTGGAGAAGGAGAGGGGAGGTCTTAGGGCAGAGGACTGGGAGGAGAGAGGACATCCCAGTTTGGATCCAGTCCTGAGGGCTTCCTGAGGATCTTTCTTTGGAAATTGAAACCCTGATTCCCTGGTCAAAGCCATTCATTGTATCTCGCCCATCAAGACTTCAATCATCGAGTAAGCTAAGTTTTTGGTCTCCATTTTGGAAGTGATCTCTTAGTCTCCTTCACCCATTACCCAACTTTGCTGAGAAACCACCTTTCAGTCAAAACTTACAATTATAGGAAAGGATAGAAATAGAAACAGAAGGAGAAGAAGTGAGGGGAGAAGCTTAGCAGTGGGAACCATGTATTTCCCACCTAATTGACAGACCCCATAGGAATAGCAACGAGAAGAGGGCACCCCCAAATCCCTCTGCCCTTCACCCCTTTCCCCATTCCCTGAATTGTGAATAATAAAAGCCATTCATCAGTCAGATAGCGTTCCAGAGTGCCTGAGAGACAGCAAGGGAGACGGAAACTACAGCTTGGTCTGGCTGCCTCCATCTTGAAGCTGAACTACCTGCTGTGAATTTAACTGATAGGGGGAAGTTTGTGTGAACCCTGTCTTCATTCGGGATCAGATTGGGGTACCACATACCTCATCTTATAGGGAAGCCTTGCCCCCAACTCCTGTGGGGTGGCATGATCATCCAGGTCACTCAGTTTTGGGGTGACACCCTCTTAACTCTCCCAGTGTATATTCGGCCCCAGGGGAGAGCTAGAATAGAGACTCACCATACAGACTCTCTCTCTCCCCTCTATCAAACATTGGTTACTGGCTCTCATTATTGTTACAATAGTAGTAATTATCTCTTTTTATTTATAACCTTGTTGTGTACAACTTGCCTAGTATGTAGTAGACAATAAGTGGTTAGTGACTGGTTGTCATGATGAATGGGATCAAAATTCATTCAAAGTCACATTTCTCACATCTCTCTATTCACCTGCCACCTTAGTTTAGATCCACATCTCAAATTTATAATTATTAGAGATTCTTCTTTATTTTCTTTGCTTCCACCAATTTTTCTCTAACATAGCTTTCATATAGTCACCATAATAATAATATGTCTAGGTTTGACTGTCATTCCTTTTTGAAAGAAAAATTTAGTTCTTTTCTCTTACTATTAGGATAAAATAAAACCCATGTTGTCTCTTGCCTGCCCTCCAGGTGAATTCTGTTTTACTCACCATCTCATATTCTACATCCCAGCCAATCTGGCTTCTAGATATTTCTGGAACTAGTCATTCTAATTTCAACTTCTTTACATCCACAGAAGACTTCCCTTATACTAGGATGTGCTTTTTGACTCCATAGTTTTCTTTCAGGATCACATCAGGTACAAATACTTTGTAAGATTTTAAATTATTATTACTAATAATAATTATGTATATAATTCCATAAAGGTTGCAAAATACATTTCATTTATCTTATTTAATCTGTGCAACTCCACTGAGACAGGTACTCCATTTTACACATGAAGAAAGTGAGGATGACAGAGGCTAAGTAACTTTCCCAAAGATATACTGCTAGTAACTCTCTGAGGCAGATTTTGAACTTAGGATTTAATGATTCCTAATGTAGAACTTTTATTCACTATACCATTTAGGTGCCTAGAGAGAATCAATCTCCCCCAGCTATTTCTCATTCATCAAATTATATTTATTTGTTTACAGATCATATATCTCCCTTGTAAAGATAAAGGATCTTTGTAGAAAGAAGGTCTTTGTTTTCTTCCCTCATTGATATGGCCTTCATTTGTTAAACAACTATTATTAAGAATCATGTGCCATGTACTGTGCTGGTTTCTAGGGATACAAAGACAAAAACAAAAAATGTTCCATGCCTTGGATCTCATATTTCAGGTGTGAAGGAGAGGAAAGAGAATTGATATATACACAGGTAAATTTGAGAGCTGTCCAAGAACAAGATAAAGAACATAATATGTACAAACATTGGAGCCTCTTCTTATTATTGAGGATATCATGAAAGTCTAATGTAGCTATTGAACTGAGCCCTGAAGAAAGCTGGGAATTCAAAGAAATAGAAATAAGATGGTATATTCCAGCATGGGAGACATTCTGTGCAAAGCTTCAGAGATTTGATATGGAATTGAATTGAATATATTATGCTTGTGCATTCCCTTTTATTCATCTTCCCTTATGCTGTATCATTTGAAAGAAATAAATTGATCTGGCATAACTTATTAATCATAAAATCATGTCAGCTGTTGATTGTTGGTTGATCCAAAGAGGTGGGATGCCTAAGCAAAGGAAAATTATCCTATTTCACATGGGTAGGAAAAATCTAACTGTTCCTTTATACTGGGGAAAATAAAACAGAAGCACAGAGAATCCTCAGGATTCCTTTCTCCTATGTCAGCATAGGATATCTCCACCAAAATAAAAATTCAGACATATAAGTGTTAAAGAAAATATGTATTACTTTTCAGGGCACAAATCACTTACCATTGGAATCCTTCACTTTCATTTCAGTGATTATATTTAATCACATACAGGCAAAAACATTTTACCCAGCCTGGATTTATTTTTAAAGCCATCACACGTGAGCAAAGTATGGAAATGAAGGGCATCCGCAATGGTAATGTTGAAAAGCAAATTAGAAGTGAATGATGATAATTAGACAGTGTAACCATGTCTTCCCCTATATACATAAAGGTAATGAGAAAGAGCTACATTGAAAGAGCTACGAAAAGTGAAAGTGGCATATGCTTAGTGGGCTTCATATGAAAAGAGCATCATCATCACACCAGCCATACTTCAGTGTTCCTTGAAAAGGGATTTTTTTTAATGAACATGGGTGACTAAGTTGTTTTATTTGAGAGAAAATTAAACCTCCCTTGGGAGCATGTTCAATAGGGAAACTGAAAAACATGAAAATAAAATTTTTCAAATGAACTTTCTATTCCAAGCAATGAATGAATACTTCAGTAGAAATAACCAATCATGTTCAAATAAATCATGAATAAATGCAATTAACTAAAGCAGTTCCTTGTCACGATTAGCAAAGCATATCAATGTAAATGAAAAGCAAATCCCTCTCAAGTACAATAATGAAAAAACTATAAAAGTTGCTCTTCACCAGATACAAAGATTATAAGGTTAAGTTGTTACAATGGCCTCCAAAATTTATGTTTCATTCCTCTTCTTCTAAGGTCTGAACTTAAAATACTTAACAGTTTTAAATTATATATAATATATATATACACACACATATATATGTTTGTGTGTGTCACATATATATTGTCACAAAGTGCCATAGCTAAGTAGTTGAAAGTAAATTTTAAAACATTAGAAATTGTTACTTTGTGTTTCCTGGAAACATAATTAGAGGTAATAGAAACATTACCTCTCTTTAGGATTACTCTAGCTATCTTGCTGTAATGCAGTATCTACTTTTGCAAACACATCTTTGACTTGTGCTTTTTTAGTTCTGGAGTGATGAACATCATCTTTGTTACTCCATGGGTTACTAACCCTTCCTTGTCTTGCCCTCTAACCAATTCTCTATTTCCTTCCCTGATAATTATTCTTTCTTCTCTCACATAGGTTCAGGTCTCAGCCTCCTAGTCACTTTATCTCTTGCTCACTTCTCTTGACTTCAAATGTCCCTTCTATGTGGAAAAATCCCAGATCTCCAGCTCTTATTTTTAATTTGAGCTCTATATTTCAAACTGCCTCCTAAACATTTTCTTACTGGCTATCTCAAACACAGTATGACCTAAACCCAAACTCATTTTCACCCTTCTCTTCTGATATCCCTATTTCTGTTCATGGCAAAGTCATTCTCCCAGTCTCCCTGACTTGAATGAATGCCTCTGTAGAAATACTCAATTGTGCTCAAATAAGTCTTGAATAAATGCAATTAAGTAAAGCCCTTTCCCAAACCAGATCCCAAATGGATTGCCCAAACAGAATAAACTCTGTGGAAAGAAAAACTTTCTTCCAACCTTGTTGCTAGTGCTACTTTTCCTGTTAGCTGCTTTAACCTGAAGGCTGATTTCTCCCCATCAGTTCTTACCACTACCACACTTTCCCTCTCTCTCATTCCTTCTCATCCTATTATTCTCTTTCCCTCCTAAACCTCCTCTTATCTCCCCTCTCCTACCAACCCTTCTCTAGTTTCCCCAACCTTCTCCTCTTTTCTCCCTTTACTTTCCCCCCTTCTCTTCTCTTCCCTCTTCATTTAGAAATATATTTTCTCTCCCAACTTTTCTCCAGCTCTTTTGGAAAAAAAAATCCATTATAACAAATATGCATAATGAAATAAAATGGATTTCCAATTGAGTATGTTCAAAAAATATTGTTTTCATTCCTAAATCTTGGATCTCTCATTTTTCTGTCAGGTTTTGAGTAGCATAACTGGTCCTTTAGAATCATGGTTGGCCATTACATTGATCAGAGTTTTTATATCTTTCAATTTGTCTTTATAGACAATTATTGTTATTTTATAAATTGTCCTTTTAGTTCTACTTACTTTAGTCAGCAATAGTTTTGTTCAGATCCAACTCTTATTTTCCCACCCCAGTTTCTATTCCTTTTATTTTTTTTTTCAATTACATGTAGAAAGAATTTTTTAACAATTGCTTTCTGATCTTATGCGATGCAAATTCTCTCCTTCCTCTCCCCTCCCTTTCCTTCTGGCAAAATAGTATTACATTACAAACATATACAAAAACTTGTTTAGCTGTTCTGCAAATGATGGACATCTCTTCAGGTTTCCAATCTTTGCCACCTCAAGGAGAGTTGCTATAAATATCTATGTTACAGGTAGGTTGTTTTCTCCTTTCTTTAATCTCTTTGGGATACAAACCTATGAGTGGTTTTGCTGGGTCAAAGTGTATACATGGTTTTATGGCCTTTTAGGTATGTGTATTAGTATTTCAAATTTTACACATCCCCTCCAACATTTATCATTTTCCTTTTTGCCATATTAGCCAATCTAATAGGTGTGCTATTTCAGAGTTATTTTAATTTGCATTTTTTAAATCAATAGTGATTTAGAGCTTTTTTTCAAATGATTCAGAATGTTTTTTATTTCTTCACTTGAGAATTGCCTTTTTATATCAATTGACTGCTTATGAATTGGCATTTTAACTTGTATTCTTATAAATTTGCCTCAGTTCTCTATATGTTTGAGAAATGATGGCTTTGTCAGAGATGCTTACTATAAAAATTCTCCCCAGTTATTTGTTTTCCTTCTAATCTAGTTCACATTGGTTCTATTTATACAAAATCTTTTAAATTTAATGTAATCAAAAGATTCCATTTTATTTACTTTAATGTTCTTAATTCTTATTCAGTCATCCATTCTTTCCTTATCCACAGATCTGACAGGTAAACTAGGCTATATTCCTCTAATTTGCTTGTGGTGTCTCCCTTTATTTCAAGATCATGTATCTATTTTGATGTTATCTTGGTATTTAGCATCAGATGTTGGCCTATGTTGACTTTTTTTTTTTAAACCCTTAACTTCTGTGTATTGGCTCCTTGGTGGAAGAGTGGTAAGGGTGGGCAATGGGGGTCAAGTGACTTGCCCAGGGTCACACAGCTGGGAAGTGTCTGAGGCCAGATTTGAACCTAGGACCACCCGTCTCTAGGTCTGGCTCTCAATCCACTGAACTACCCAGCTGCCCCTCTATGCTGACTTTCTACCTACTGTTCTCCAGTTTTCCCAGCAGTTTTTCTCAAATGGTGAATTCTTCTCATAGTTTAGATCTTTGGGTTTTTGAAATACTAGGTTACTATGCTCATCTACTAATATGTACTGATCACTTAATCTATTCCATTAGCTCTATTTCTTAGTCAATACCAGATTGTTCTGATTTTTACCCCTTTATGTAGTATAGTTTGAGATCTGGTATGGCTAGGTCTCTGTTCTTCATAATTTTTTTCATTAAATATCTTGCTATTCTTGGCCTTTTATTTTTCAAAATCAGTTTTGTTATTCTTTTTTCTAGCTTTATGAAATAATTTTTGCAAGGTTTGCTAAGGCGCTGAAAAGGGAAATTAATTTAGACAGAATTGCCATTTTCATCATATCAACTTGTTCTAGCCATGAGTAATTCATGTTTACCAATTGTTTAGATCTCATTTTATTTGTGTTTAAAGTATTTTATAACCTGGATTCATATACTTGCTAGGTTCATCTTGGTAGGCACACTCCCAGGTTTTAAATTGACTTTAGTTACTTTGAATGGAATTTTCCTTTCTATCTTTAGCTCTTTAGCCGTTGGACTTTGTTGGTGGTATATGGAAATGCTGATGATTTATGTGGGTTTAATGTATGTCCTCTGACTTTGCTAAAGTTGCCAATTTTAAAATTATTTTTTAGTTGATTCTATGGGACTTTGTAAAAGTGCAATTATATCATCTGCAAAGAGTGATAATTGTTTCCACATTCACTATTCTAAATCCCTCAATTTGTTTTTCTTCTCTTTTTGTTATAATAAGTATTTCCAGTACAATATTGAATAACAGTGGTGATACAGGGAATCCTTGCTTCACCCCTGATGTTATTGGAAAGAATTCTACCTCATCTCCATTACAGATAATATTTATTTATGGTTAGGATAGATACCATTTATCATTTTTAGAAAAGTTCCATTTATTCCAGTGGTGTCTAATGTTTTTAAAAGGAATAGGTGTTGTATTTTAAGGCTTTTTCTTCATTTATTGAGGAATTTGTTTTGGTTTCTGTTGCTTTTAGTGTTAATATGGTCAATTCTACTGATAGTTTTGCTAGTACTAAACCACCCCTTCATTCCTGGTACAAAATCCACCTGATCATAGTGTATGATCCTCATGATATATTGCTGTAATCATAAAGTATTTTATTTAAGATTTTTGCATCAATATTCTTTAAGGATATCTGTAGTTTTCTTTCTCTGTTTTTTTTTCTCTTTCTAGTTTAGATATCAGCACCACATTTGTGTCATAAAAGAATTTTCTTAGGATTCCTTCTTTACCCATTTCTCAAATAGCTTATATAGTATTGAAATTAATTTTTTTAGTGTTTGGTAGAATTCACTTTTAAATCCTTCTGGCTCTGGAAATTTTTTTTTACATAGGGAATTCATTGATAGTTCAATTTCTTTTTCTGAAATAGGGTTGTTTAAATATCCCTTTCCCATTTCTCTTAATTTGGATGATTTATATTTATTTAAATATTCATCTTTTTATCTTAGATTATCAGATTTATTTGCACATAGTTGAGCAAAATGATTCCTAATAACTGCTTTAATTTCTTCTTCATTGGCTGTGAATTCACCTTTTTTATTTGTGATACTTAGTCATTTGATTCTCTATCTTTTTTAAATCAAATTAAACAATTATTTATCTATTTTCGGTTTATTCATAAAACAATGTTTGTCATAAAACAATAGTTTCCTGACTTTCAATTTTATTATTCTCTCTTTGATTTTTCAAAATTTCCAACTTGATGTCTAATTGAGGATTTTTAATTTGTTCTTTTTCCAGTTTTTAGTGGCATGCCCAATTCATTGTTCCACTTTATATTCTTGTTGTAAACATTTAGAGATATTCCCACTAAATATTGCTTTGATTGCATCCCATAAATTTTGATATGCCATTTCCTCACAGTCCTTCTATATAATGAAAATTTTGAATGATTCTATAATTTGTTCTTTGACTCATTCATTCTTTAGGATAAGATTATTTAGATTCCAATGATTTTTTTACCTTTTTGCTGCTCTGTACTGAATGTAACTCTTATTGCAGTATGGTCTAAAAAGTATGCATTTAATATTTATGCTTTTCTACATTTAGTTGTGATGTTTTGTGCATTATATAATCATTTCATGTGAATGTGTCATATGCTGCTAGAAAAAAGGAACATTCCTTTCTATTCCCATTCAGGTTTATCCAGAGGCCTATCATATAAAATATATTTAAAGTTTTATTTATCTCAACTTTTTTGGTTTTTTTGGTTGGAGTTTTCTAGTTCATTGCCTGCCAACTCCACATCTTCTCCACTATATTGACTCTTATGCCTCTCTTAATCTAAGATCATTTATCCTTCTTTGTCTTTTTTTATTCTCCCATTGTGTTCCTCTTTTTTGTTCCTAGTTTAAAAAAGCAAAACATTATCCTATCCTATTCATCTTTCTCATTTCCTTCTGTCTATGTGTACTCCTTCTCTCGATCCTAATAGAATTAAAGTTCCTAAGTTCCTTAAGTATCTTGATTTCTTTACATATCCCAAGTATCTCTGGTATCATGGATATATTAAATATCTTGATTATTACTTTCCCATGCAAGAATGGAATAAGTTTACTCTTATTGAATCCCTTCAGTTTTCTTTTTTTTTATTTAACTTTTTCTGCTACTCATGAATGTTGAATTTGATCCTTGAATTTTTTTTTCAAATGTGATCTTTTTGTCAGGAATTACTGGCCCAGCCATTCTGGAAATCAAAGACATTATACCTCCAAAGAGACTAAAATATGCTTACCCCTCCTTTTAACAAAGAGGCTATTATTATATCAAATTCCAAAAGGGAGCAAAGAAAGTGGGAAGCAATCTGTTTGTGGAAAAATATTTATAGCAACCAGTTTTGTAGTGACAAAAAAAAAGGAAATTAAGTGAGTATATACCAACTGGGCAGTGACTGAACATATTATGTTATAGGAATGTAATGTGATACTATTTTGTGGGACTAGTTCACAGTTCCTTCAATAGGGCATTGATGTGCCTGTTTTCCCTTAGCCCTTCCACCATTTGTCCTTTTCCTTTCATATCATCTTTGACATCTGATTAAAGTAGAATTTCAGAGTTGCTCTCATTTGCTTTTCTCTAATTCTTATTTATTTGGAATATTTTTAAATACTCTTGACAGCTTGGATTTCTTCCTTTGAGAAATGCCTTGTTATGCCCTTTGGTCATTTATAATTGGGGAGTGGCTCTTATTGATGTAAATTTGATTCAATTCCATGTCTATATCATGGTATAGCACATAAAGTACCAGACAACCAATTTTCCTTCTAGTTCTAGTTACTTTGGTTGTCTGGTGCTTGCTACTACATCATGTTTTTCTCCCTTTCATTTTTCCCCATAGCCAATCAGTCCTATTAGTTCTGCTTTCATAAAATCTTTCAGATTTATTTCTTCCTTTCCATTCCATTTCATTCTCATTAGAGCTCTCCTAGTCCAAGACTTTAAGTCCGCTTCCTTGAAATTTTGCAATAAATTTATAAATTGTCTTCCTGCCTTGTCTGTCTCCATACTCACAGTCTTCTCAGACCACACACAGAGCCAAATTTATTTTTTAAAACAACATTCTGGTTATATTGTTTCCTATTCCCCAAAAGAATAACTATATTTCAAAATAATTCTAAACTCAAAAATTAGATATTCCTAATCCTAGGAGCCACTGGAACTTCTTGAGCAGACAAATAGCATAGTCAAGCCTACATTTTAGAAATTATGTCAGCAGATCTTTGGAGGATGGACTAGGAAGCAGAGAGACTAGAAACATGGAGACCAATTAAAAGACTATTGTAATATTCCAGAGGAGAAGTGATAAGGATTTGAGCTCTAATAATGGCAGTCCAAGGAAGGGAAAGGAAACAAATGAAAGAGATGCTGTGCAGGTAGAATTCTAAAAGACTTGACAACTGATAAGATAAGGGGCATGGGAAACTGAGGGTGAATCTTATGTTGCAAACTGGTTATCTAGAAGAATGATGATCCTTCTACTGAAATAGGGAAGTCAGGAAGAAGGGAGTTTTTGAGAGAAATGTGATGAGTTCTATTTTGGACACTGAGTTAAATGTGGCTTTGAAATGTCTTATATGTGGGTGATGATGTAGATATAGAGCCCAGCATAAAGACTAAGGGTGGATCTGGGAATCTGCTTAGAGACCATTGTTAAACAAATGGGAACTGGTAGGATCAGGAGAGGGAATTAAGAGATGACAAAGCCTAGGATAGCCCTGGGATAGCCTTACAGTTAAAGGATTAAATATGGATGATAATCTAACCAAAAAGACAGGTAGAAGAATCATAAGAAAATTGTGTCTTGAAAACCCAAGAGTGAGAGAGTATTCAAGAGAAAGAGATAGGCAGAAGATTCAAGCTAAAAGGTCAAGAATAATAAGAACTTCAAAGAAATTAAGGAATACACATAAAAAGAAAGGGGATCAATAGAGCACTCTACTGTGTTATTTTGGTTCTATTTGCTCAATGTTCTACTCTTTCCACAGTGACACACTTTACACTTGTCATTTACTTTGCCTTTATAGATTTATCCCAATCACTTCATTCTTAGCAAAACTGTGTTAAATGTATTAACATAAGATTTTGGTAAATTGGAAATTCACTGACACAAACCCAGGAAAAATACAAAATATCCTTGTTTTGTGGTCAACCTTTAGGATTTAAAAGAACTATTTAACCCCCCCCCCATTTCAGTGTTCATTGGGCTTAATCTGTTTGACAGGGAATTCCCTTTGATGTTCACCTCCATAACAGGATCCCATTTTGTATACAGCATTTGGCTCTAAAAATAAAAACAGGAGCCAAGTTACAAGTACTAATTGACTTTGTTTTTTTTAACTCCCTTCATTTTAGAACATGTGTCCAAAACACAATTAGTTCCCCCTGATTAAAGAACTAAAATAACACAATAATTCTATTTTATAACATGCTAACTAACTGTGATTATTGTTGGTTTTAGAGAACCTGAGATGAGGAAAAGTTCTCCAGCAATGCTGACTAGAAAATGTTCTGCATTTTATAGCTTAAGAGAGTTACCTGGGTATCTGAGAGATTTCAGAGGTGGAGCTCAAATCCAGGTCTTTTTCATTCCAAGACTGGCTCTCTCTCTATTATTCCCTTGTTCTGCTGTTTTTCTAATATGAAAATTAAAGCTGAGAAAATATTATGAGAAAAGGGAAGAAAGTAAATAGTTCCAATTATAGGCCAGTGGGCTTTTACTTTGTCACCTGAAAAACTTATAATACTTAGTATTAAAGGAGTGATTTGTGAATATTTTGGGAAAAAACTGTAATCATTGAGCCATCATGGCTTCATCAAGATCAATTAGTCAAAAATTATTTCCTTAAGTCTTATTGTATTCCAGGCACTGTGCTTAGCATTGGGGCTACAAAGAAAGGCAAAATAAAAATTGTAAAATTTCCAAAAGCACTATACCAAGATGCCATCATACTAATCTCATTTCCTCTTTCAACAAACCTTTTAAATTAATAGATCAAGTACATTCAATACACGTGTGTTCTTCATCTCTCTCAGGTCATTTTTACTTTAAATTTAGCGCTTTCTACTATATAGTTGAGATGTCCATGGAGAGCTCCTTTGGAGAACATTCCTCTTCTTATATGTTTGTACTGAATGATTCTTCCAATTGTGAAATTCTGGGATTATGTAATCATAGCTCACATTTTCTAACATTTTACAGTTCAGTTCAATTTAATTCAACAAGCATTTATTAAGCACATCCCCTGTCAGGTAATATATTAGGTTCCAAGCAAACAAATTGTGTAGGTGCTGTGCTCAGCACTTTATAATTATTAACTTATTTGATCCTCATAATTACTCTGGGGTATAGGTACTATTATTACCCCCACTTTACAGATGGGGTAACTGAGAAAAATAGAGGTGGTCAAGTGATTTACTATTAAATGTCTGAGTCTAGATTTAAACTCAGGTGTTCCATACTCCTGACCCAGTGAGTACTGTGCTATCCACTGTACTACCAAGAAAGCAAATAACTTTTGCATTTCAGAGATTTGTGTTCTATTGATGATGGGGAAAGTTGGACATGCATACAGATAAGTAAATAGAAAAAATAATTTGGGACATGAGATAGAGTGCTTCCAAGGTTAAAGGAAAGGCTTTGCATATCAGAAGGGGTCCAATGGACTTAGGCAGGTTCTTAAGAAAGAAAAGTAATATCCTCCCGACAAACCTATGAAGTAAGTAGCAGAAATATCAGTCTTCATATTTTACTAATGAGGAAGCTCTCTAAGTTTAAGTGATTTATCCAGCTGGTTGTTCAGTCATTCATTCATGTCTGACTCGGTAACCACAAGGATTATAGAGCTCCAGGTCTTTCCATCTCCCACTATCTCTTGAAGTCTGCCCAAGTTCATGTTAATTGCTTCAACGTACCATCTATCCTATTTTATGCTGTTCCATTTTAATTTTGCTTTCCATACTTCCCAGCCTTAATGAGTCCTGTCTTCTCATTATGTGGCTAAAGTATTTAAGCTTCAATATTTGACCTTCCAGTGAATGGTCTGAATTAATTTCATTTTTTACTCATTTGGTCTCTTTGCTGTCCAAGGAATTCTCCAAAATCTTCTCCATTGCCAAAATCAAAAGTGTTGATTCTGTGGTTCTAAGCTTTGCTCATTGTTCAATTTTCACAGTCATACATTGCTACTGGAAAACTCATAGCTTTGACTACATGGACCTTTGTCAACAAGGTGATGCCTCTGCTTTTTAGTATGCTGTCCATATTTGCCATGACTTTCCTTCCAAGGAGCAAGTATCTTTTAATTTCATGGTTAATATCTTGGGGTTTTTATGTTAAGCTTTAAGCAAGCTTTTACACTCTCCTCTTTTACCCTCATGAAGAGGCTACTTAATTCTTTTTTTACTTTCTGCCATCAGATTGTTGGTATTTCTTCTGGAAACTTTAATTCCAGAGCTTTTGATTCATCTACTCTAAAATTTAGTATAATATACCTTGCAAATAAATTGAATGAATAAGGTAATAGTATCTGGCCTTGTCATAGTCCTTTAAACCAATCAGTTGTTCCCTGTTGGGTTCTGGCTTTTGCTTCTTGGCCCACATACAAGTTCATCAGGAGACAAGTAAGTTGATCTGGGACTACCATCTCTTTGAGAACTTGCTACATTTTGTTGTGATTCACACAAAGATTTTAGTGTAAGCAGTAAAGCTGAAATAGATGTTTTTCTGGAACACTTTTGCTTTCTATAATTCAACAAATGGCAATTTGTTTCTAGTTCCTCTGCCTCTTTAAAAAACAGCCTGATCTTCCGGTAATTTTCAGTTCACTTATTGCTGAAACCTCACTTGCAGAATTTTAAGCATAACCTTGCTGGCATGTGAAATGAGCACAATTGTTCCATAATTTGAACATTCTTTGGCATTGCCCTTCTTTAGGATTGAGATGAAAACTGATCTTTTCCAATCCAGTGGCCACTGTTGAGTTTTCCAAATTGCTGACATATTGAATACAGCACTTTAACAGTATCATTTTTCAGAATTTTAAATAGCTCAGTTGGAATTCCATCACCTTCACTAACCTCGTCGTTAGCAAAGCTTCCTAAAGCCCACTTGACATCATTCTCCAGGATTTCTGGCTCTAGATCAGTAAAGACACAATTGTGGTTATCTGTGATATTAAGACTTTTTCTGGTATAGTTCTTCTGTATATTTTTGCCATCTCTTCTTAATCTTTTCTGCTTCAGTTAAGTTGTTACTATTTTTGTCTTTTTTCATGCCCATTTCTTCATGAAATGTTCCCTTGATCACTCTAATTTTCTAGAAAGCATCTTTTGTTTTTTTATTCTATTATTTCTTCTAATTATTTATATTTTTCATTTAGGAAAACTTTTTTCACCTTGTTCTCTGGAATTATGCATATAGTTGAGTATATCTTTCCTGTTCTCCTTAGGTTCCTGCTTTCCTTCTTTTCCCCTCTATTTGTAAAGCCTCCTCAGATAGCCATTTTGCTTTCTTGCTCTTCTTATTCTTTGGAATGTTTTTGTTGTTGTTTCTTGTACAATATCACAAACCCTTGTCCAAAGTTCTTGAGGCATTCTCTACCAGGTCTAATACTTCAAAGAGATTTATCACTTCTACTTCATATTCATAAATGATGTTATACTTTCTTCAATTTAAGTCTTAATTTTGCAAAAAGAAGCTCATGATCTGAGCCACAGTCAAGTCCAGATCTTATTTTAACTGCTATATATAGTCTATACTTTTGGCTGCAAAATATATAATCAATTTGATTTCAATATTGATCTTCTGATGATGCCCATGGGTAGAGTAACTTTTTGGGTTGTTGAAAAGAAGTATTTGCTATAACCAGTCCTTTTTTGTGTGTGACAAATCTCTATTATTCTCTGCCCTGCTTCATTTTGTACTCCAAAACCAAACTTGGCTGTTATTCCAATTATCTTTTGATTTCCTACTTTAGCACTCAAATCTGTTATGATGAATGTGACTTTTTTTGAGATGTCATTTTTAGAAGATATTGTACCTCAAAAAAAAAAACTGATCAACTTTAGCCTCTTTGGCATTAGTGGTTGGAGCACAGACTTGTATTACTGTGATATGGTTTGACTTGAATTCGAACAGATATCATTCTGTCATTTTTGAGCTTATTCCCCAGTATTGCTTTTCTTCATATTCATAAATGATGTTATACTTTCTTCAATTTTTTACTTTTTTTGACTAAGAAGGCTACTCCATTTCTTTTAAGGAATTCTTGCCCAAAGTAGTATAAATAATGATTACCTGAATTAAATTCAGCTATTCCAATTCATTTAAATTCTTTGACACCAAAGATGTCAACATTTAAATATTTTATCTTCTGTTTGATGTCTTCCAGTTTACCTTGGTTCATAGACCTTACATTCCAGTGTCCTATGCAAAATTGATCTTTACAACATTCAACTTCCCTTTAACACTAGTCACATCTACAGTCAAGCTTCCTTTTGACTTTGTCCCAGCCTCTTCATTAGTTCTGGAGCTAAGTGAGCTCATTGTCATTGTCCTCCATTTTTCCCTCGTAGCATGTTAGGCACTTTCTGACCTGAGGGGCTCATTTTCCACTCTCCTATCTTTTATCATTTTAATACTCATCATGGAATTTTCTTGGCAAAGATTCTGGAGTAGTTTGCTAATTCTTTCCCCAGTGGATCATCTTTTGTTAGAACTGTCCAGCATGACCCATCTGTCTTGGGTAACCCCACCTAGCATATCTCATAATACCATTGAGTTACACAAGCCCCCTCAGCCAAGACAAGGCAGTGATCCAAGAGGAGTTACGCAGCAACACTTACTAATTACTGTTGTAACCAAAATTCCTTAAATGCTCATTTGACTTGAAGGCCAATGCCTTTCCTTTTCCTGTTATCAGTTGGTCAAAGCCAAAAAGCATTTATTAAGCATTCACTATGTGCCAGGCTAGGCTAAGTGCTGAGAATATAAAAAAAGAAACAGAAAAATATATTCCCTGCTATCAAGGAGCTCACTTTCTAATGTGAGAAAACAACATGCAAATAACTACATGCTATTTATCTTTTCATCTACCTATATGCATGCACATACATGTATACATACTATTTATCTACGTGTATGTGTATTTATACATATGCATATGTGTATCTGTGTGTGCATAGGTATACACACATACGAAGGTAGTCTCATAAGGAAGGCACTAATAATCAGAGAGAACAGAAAAGTACAACTGCAAAAGTCCATGGATGATACACTGGAAATTAAAATAAACCTGTATCTTGTTATGCCTTAACTTACTTTATTGTTTGTTTGTACCTAGTGTTAGGAATTTTAGGGATATGACAGAAACCAAAGACATCATGCTTTGGAAAATGTTTTATTTAATTTTAAATGGAAAAGACTTTCAAAAAAAACATGAGCAACAGGCACTATATATTCAATTCTACTCTACCCCCACAAAAAATAAAAAATATTTTTGTAGCAGGCTATTAGCATTGAGAGTGCTACTTAGTGTGGGAAAAATAGTGGCGACAGTAATTTAAGATGTTTTGTGGTAATTAGAGTGAGTTGCCTGATTCGGTTGAGTCCAGTATGTTAATACAAATGGAATTCCACTTTGCCCATGCCTAAGTTACTGTCTGGGAATAAGCTGAGTGCCTGGGGAGGTCTATTAACTTATTCAGGACACTAGGGTATTATTTAAGTGCATTACTATAGTGTTCAGTTACTCTAAATGGTACCCTAGTGGCCTTCAAGATCTAATTTGCCTCCCTCTGTGTGTAACTCACTCCCAATAAATATAGATCTGGAGTACACAGGCTGTAGGTCAGGGGTAGACTGCCTTTTCAGGAGTGAGGTGCTTAGTAGCTGAAACTCTGTCAAAGGAGCAGGAGAAAAAAGAAGTGGGAATATAGAGTGGGCTAGGTGCATTTGGGAAATCCCCATTATCAAAATATACACCCCCAAAAATGTTACTCAAATTGGTGATTCAGTAGAATCATGGGGATGGTCTTGGAAAATGACAATACCCTTGAGAGGGTTTAAGCCCAAATCACTCATCTCGAGCGTGAATTACTTTAGCCCAAACATTGGATTGTCTTCCTCCTTGCTTAGATCTGTCCATGTGAGGCAGTCATTTGGATTAGAGATGTGGGGAGCACAGAGGCAATTTAGGAGCCTGGGGCACTCTTGGTGAAGGCAGGCTTAGAGGCAAGTACAAGAAAAAGCCAGAGGTGAGCCTTCTGCACCTAATACCCAACATATGGTCTACCTAGATTTCATTGAATATTTGACAGCACCACTCAGGTATTCTTGGGGAAAAGATGGGAAGGTATTGGCTAGATATGTTCATCGGGAAAGAGATATGGGGGATTTAGAAGAGCATAAGCTCATAAGTCAACAGTATGATATAGAAGCCAAACAAGCATGGGCTCCTTTAAGAAAAGTGTACATTTAAGACTCTGGAGATGATAGAGTTTGGCAGATCTTCAGCTGATTTGAGCTGTCAGCAATAGGAATACCCCTTCCAGATGACAAGCCATGCCTGCCTCTTTATCCTGTCCGGTTTATATATTTACCCTCCTTCCCCATGCCACCATATCATGATCTCACCTTCATCCTGTTCCCCATCCTTCATCCTGTTCCTCATCCTTGGAATGCAGTCAAACTCTCCCCTTGTTAATATTCTGTCCTTCAATAGCCAGTTTTAGTGTAACTCCTACTATTTTTCCAGTTGGAAAGAATAGCTCCTTTGTCTGATCTCATATAGCACTTCAGACTTTTCTCATACACTTCAAATATTTTAACATGAATTACAATGGTTTATATTCATGGCTTACCTCTACAAACTAGATAAAAAATAATACTCGAAGGTAGAAAGAATAACTTTTTGATAATTGTTTCCCTTAGTTATATGCAGTAAGTACTAAATGTTTTCTGAAATGCTTTTTTTTTCTCTAAGGTTTTCATAATTACTAGGTATTTACTGTGTTGTTTGCATGATAAGGGTGATTTAGCATATATTCCTGACCTATACATTCATCAGGATAGGTAACTGAGTTTGGAAGCTCCTTTTACCAATGTAGATAAACAACTTCTCTGTAAATGAGTTGACCAGGTCATGCAACTAGTCTGGGCAAGGGAACAGTATCTTGAGTTCATAATGGGAATTTTAGACCCCATGGTCAAAATGTTAGTAAGAATGCTATTTTAGGGTCAGCCTGGATTTTGTACTGATTGGAAATACATGTGCTTATATTAGCCTTCTCAATGAAACTTGATTACCAAGGAATAATATGACACAAGGAGGTTAGGGATGTTCTGATGGTCAGGGAGTCAGTGGCATTATTAATATCTCAAGGACAAATATAATTTTTATCATTCTTATTTTTTAATAACTAAGATCTCAAAATATATCTGATTCTCATTTTTATTTTAAGGATGACATTTCTGAAAGTATAACTTCTGGTCTAGATAAGGCTGTATGTAAACATGTAAAATAGTCCAAAAATATGAGGAGGTAGCTTAATTCAGCACAAAGAGCTTCAATTTGAAGTCAGAGAATCTGTCTCTAAAACCTGATTCTGCTACTCACCTATGTGACCTTGGGAAAGTCACTTTGATTCTCTCAGTCTCAGTTTTGTTTCATAGAAAATGAGAGGGTTGGACTAGATGAACTCTGAGGTCCCTTTGAGCTCTAAATCTATGATCCTCCAAACTGAGAGTTCAGTTAAAATGATCATCGAAGAATCACTATTTTTAAAATATTGCTTTGACTCAATTCAACTATGCACCACTCACCTAATAAATTACTGAAATGGTTTGTTTTTTTAGAAAATTTCTGTGAATTTAGTTTAATAACTATTAGAAGAAACATGCAGAAAAGTCAAAGGTCTTGAGTTCTATTCCAATTTGGGCTACAGTCACATAACCACAAACTGGACCCTAATTCTAATTGACCATTTAAAAAATGTTACTACTTATTAATGACAGCACACACTGATATAGCACATTAAGAAATGCAAAATGGTTTCCTCAAATAACCCTATGAAGTAGGCTGTATAAATATTTTATAGATGAAGAAACTGAAGATCTAAGAGGTTGGCTTGCCACTGTCACGCAATGAGGGCATATTTGAGCCAGAAATCAAAGTTGGAATCAGTGATGTCATCTTCATCTAGGAAGGACAACACATTATGAAATATAAGGCACTTAGTACTACAATACTATCTTGTACTTTAAAAAAATCATTTCTTTAATTTGTCAAAACTTTTTAAAAACTCCAATAATGTAATTTAAAGTACTGGCTGCTATCATCTTCACCTGAACTATAGTTGTTTCCTAATTGGAAGCTTACCAAGTCAATTCTTCCCCTTCTCTTATATGCCTACTACATGGCTGCCATATTGATATTCCCAAGGTGTGTGTGTGTATATACATGTGTGTGTGTGTGTGTATTTATAACCATATTATTCCTATACATAGGAAGCACCAGTGGTTCCCCTTTGCCTCTAAAATAACACAGTGGGGAAATCCTTTATTTAGCATTTAAAACCCTTTAATATTAGTCTATGCTTTTTTTAAAAAACTGATTTCATATTACTGCATCTCACATAGGCCACATCCCAGTCAAACTGACCCACTTGCCCATCCCTTACATTCCATTTCACCTCCTTTGTCTGTGTCTTTGCCACAAGCTTCCTTCTCTCCCTGAAGTATTCTTCTTCACCCCTTCCTTGTAGATTTTGTAGCTCTCTTCAAGATTCTTAACTATTTCATTTAGGATTTGCTTTGTAAATATTTTCATTCATACCTATTATCCCCCCCACCTTTACCAGCCCTCCATTTCCCACTAGAATATAAACTCCATGAGAGCTGAGATTGTTTTGTTTTTATTTTTATTCCCTGTGCCTGCCTTCATAGCTAGCTCCTAGTTGGTGATTAGTCTTCTTTAGTTTGCGATTAGTCTTCTTTAGTCAAATAAGCATTTACTGAGTGCCGACCATGTGTCAGACACTGCTGAGGCACTAGACTAGAGCACGTACAAAGTAATTAAGGGAAAGCACTATCTCACTTATCAAAAAGGCCTTGTGTAGGAAGTGATACTTGACTTGAACTTTGAAGAAAATTAAGGATTCTGCAATATGCAGGTGAGAAAGGAATGTATTCTAAGCGTGGGGCGTAACCTCTGCAAAGGCACAAAGGTGGAGGGTAGAACATTATGTTTTAGGAATAACAAGTAGGCCAATTTGGAAAGGGTGGTAATATGTAATAAGTCTGAAAATAATAATAAAAAAATAAAAATAAATCTGAAAAAGTCTAGCTAACGTTAGATCGTGAAGCAATTTAAATGCTAAACAGAAGAGTTTGTATTTCATCCTAGAGGCAATAGGGAGTTGGTGATGCTTCTTGAGCAGAAAAGTAACAGTTATTCATTTGCTTTAAAAATACCTTTTTGGAAGCTGTGTGAAGAATGGATTAGAATGGGGGAGATTAAAAAGAAGAAAGACTATTATAATAACCTAGGTTAGAGGTGATGAGAGGAGAGTGATAGCCATGTGAATTAAGAGAAGGCAGTTGTTACAGAGATGTGTTTCACAAGACTTGTCAGCTTATTACATATGGGGGAGAATGGATATGAGAAATGAGTCAAAAGACTCTTAAGGTTGTAAAACTGAGTGTCTGGAAAAGTTAGCAAGAGGAAAGTTAGGAAGAGGGTAAATTTGGTGGGAGGAAACATAATAAATTCTGTTTGTGTGTTTAGTTTGATATGGGATATCCAGTTGGAAACGTTTATTAGGCAGTTGATGATGAACTTGGAAGAAATATTGAATATATTGATCAAAGAGTTTTTATCTATGTAGATATTTGGGGAATTGATAAATTACCAAGAGAAAGGTCTGACAGAAGGGAGCACAGAACAGAACTTTATAGAACTCACCTCAACTGTGAAATCACAAAGGCCTGTGATTGCTACAGCATAAGGATGCCTCCTAATATAGGTATCAAATTGTCCAGGCTTTAGAAGGTGATCTACATGACTTACTGGTGGCAAAAAAAAATACATTACCTAGTTGTCAACTTAATGAGTCACCCAGAACCTATATAAATTGATCTATCGATATCAGATTAAACTTTTATTTCTGAGTCTTAAGAAAAGACATTTACAGTTTGGTAGGCATTGTGTTTCAGCCACCTGCCTCAGAGAACCTAGAATAATTTCACAATGCCATGAGGCATCTGAGAAAGAACTTAGTGAATGTTACAAAATTTGCTAGGCTTTACTCATCCCCAGAATGAAAAGAACTCCCTTCTACAGTTAATTTGCTAACCAATTACATATTGTGTGATGTACATACCTAGACTGTGTGAAATATACTTACTACAGACCTGAGAATATTATTTCCAATTTTTTTTCAGTCCATGTCACATCTGCAGATTTGGTAGGAAACACAAGTGTGTAACCATTAAGAGCTGTTTCCATTCCTGTCTAGCCATTTAACAGCAGTTCTATTATCTATCCACTATCCATTCTCCCCTCCCTGCAAATTCTGTGTTCAGGTAACACCAACATATATGGAGAGAGAGATTTAGTTTATTCCTATATATGTGACCTGAAAGCAACTGCTCTTCTCCACTCTGGAAGTACAATCCAGAACTGCGTATAGTCAATAAAATTGCTAAACCATAGTTAGCTGCACTCACTACTAGTAAAGCATCCCTGTAAACTCTTTCTAAACAGTTGTCTGACATCCTTACCTCCTCTGAACTGTAGCTGCTGCTAGTGCTACCACTGTTCCAGCCACATCAAAGGTCTCCTGCTGGTTTTTCTGCCATTTTCAGACTGGCCCCCATCTTGGTGTAATAGACCTCTGTTGTCTCACCAACTTTCTAAGTTGTCATAGGCTGAAAAAAAAATGTCTCTCTTTGACCTCTTATTGGCTCTCTTGCTCCATGTTTGATTCAAGAAGTTATTTTAAAATATTTAAAAGTTATTTTAAAATATTTAAAAATATTTAAAATTGTTTGGAGGGAAATGTTGTGAGAGTTTATCTGGGTTGTAGCCCTTACTCTTGGTCCTATTTTCCTATAAAAGTTTATTAAAATTCACGGACTTAGGTTAAGAACCTCTGACCCAAGTGTTTTGTGGTTCTTAACATTTTCTGAGTCTAATTGTCATTTTGTCACATTTACTACAAAAGTAAAATTGACCTACACAAAACATAAGAACACTGGATGTTTTTCTGTCATAGATTATGATGGCCAAGGATTAAGCCTCCAACTATCCATCATTTTGCTGCTGAATCACTCCATGTTTAAGTACTGGTTCTTAGAAAAAAAGATGTAGCCCAAAGTTGGAACTCTACCCGAGTACTACACTCTGTCCCCCCAATCCCACAACATAGCAAAATGTACTGCAGCTTCTGCTTCTCTGATTCTAGAACCAGGCTCAAGAACTCAAGATAAGTAGGAAAGCTGGAGACTAAGAGATGTAACCGGTTAGTGGACAACATTTCTAACATTGATTTTCAGTGGTCATTCTTGCCAAGCAGCAGTGGAGTTCTGTGTTGGATAGTGTGTTCCTGGGTCTGGTATGAAGGTCTCTAGCCTCAGGCTGATCCATCTGCTCTGTACTTTTTCTAGGCCCCAGTGATTCCTGCAACTGGACCTCATCTCTTTTCATACCCTCTGTTCTCACATTTCATCTGTCTCCAGAATCATCCTTATTCTTCTAGGTGTCAACAGATACCTTGATCTCAATGCAGCTATATATTTTTTCTTCCAGCCTTGCAACAATTCCTTTTTATTGTATCCTTGTCTTTTCAAACTCTTAATCTAGATATCCCTCAATGATCTGTGCACAATTCTTCCTAACTGCCTCAAAATAATTTCACCAGTACTCACATGCTTAAAACCAATTTTATTAATATTTTCCTGAAACCTACTCTTCCTCATCTTATTCTCTTTTTCCCCAATGGTATCTGTATCTACTTATTGTCCTGATACAAACCTTACATATTATCTTTCTGTCCTTCCACTTATCAGTTACTAAATACTGTCCATTCTACCTTTGTAATTTCTCTCAAAAACTCTCAATTTCTTCTGTCATTTCCCTGGAATAGTCCCAAATTTCTGTCCATTTGGACAGCTGAAATAGCTTCTTATCAGGTCTTCATATTTCCATTCTATTCTCTATTCAAATATGTCCCTAATATTACATTAAAATTGTCTATGATTGCAAATAGTAATAATATGGAAATAGGTTTTGAACAACGATACATGTAAAATCCAGTGGAACTGTTTGTTGGCTCCAGGAGGAAGGAGGGAGGAAGGGAAAGAACATGAATCATCTAACCATGGAAAAGTATAATTAATTAATTAATTAATTGAATGAATTTGAAAAAATTAAATTGTCTATGATATACATAGATCTGGTCTGCCATTTGTTGTTCAATCATTTTAATCATGTCTGACTCTTTGTGATCTAATCTGAGTTTTCTTCACAAAGATACTAGAGTGGTTTGCCATTTCCTGCCCCATCTCATTTTATAGATGAGGAAACTGAGACAAAGAGGGCTAAGTAACTTGCCCAGGGTCACATAGCTAATAATTACCTAAAGCCAGATCTGAATTCAAGAAGATGAGTCTTCCTGACTCCAGGTTTGGCACTCTGTCTCTACTGTGCCATCTAGCTGCCCAATTTAAATTACCTTTGATTTAAATTATGCTGATTTTGTCCCATTTGAAGCATAATTCTGGAGCTGATCAGATGCAGTGTGGCAAAACCATGTTCCCCCCCTGACAATAGCTATTTCTCTTAGCTATATTATGTTCCATTCCACCGGTGAATTCTCAGAGCACTTTATTTGTAACTATTTGTAAATAAACATGTGGTTTATTACCCACTACTAGACAGCAAGTTCCCTGGCAATAGCAAATATTCATCTTTTCATTGTAGGCATAAGCATATTGCAAGATATTACAAAAGAAAAATTATACAGAAGAAGCGAGATGTACACGTGGAAAAAGAGAAAGGTCCATCTCTGACTTAGAGAATGACCAGTAGACATCCTATATGCCCTAGAGAGACAATGCCATGCTAGAGGGAAGCCTCCTAGGGTTTTGAGGAGATCCCTCATGGAGGTTTTACAGGACGTTATGGATAAAAATCATCAAATTTCTATGTCAGTGATAAGGAATGAGATAGTGTATATGGAATACTTTGTAAATATTAGTGTTATATAAATGAAGCTGATAATAATTAAAATAAACATTTGCTTTCCCTGCTAAAAATCACCAGTGTCTATCTTTAGAGCAGAATGGGTAGGAATAGATGGATTGCCACGTGCATCATTAGAGGGAATACCGAAATGTTAAGGGTGGACCTAAGGGCATGTAGCCTGGTCAGGTAAGATGCTGGGATGTTATATTGACAAGGATATAGCAGCACTGAAGGTTGCTGGTGTGTCCTCCCTCATCTCTGCATGGAAATGCACATGATCTTCAGACACATAGGAGGTGTCCTTACTCCATGCATTTGGGACTTTTTACGCTGGTAGGTTACCAGGAAACTTCCTCAAGGGAGGCAGGAGCTAAGCAGATCTCTAAGACAGCTTTGTTGTTTATAAGGTGGGAAAAAAGTCCCTGTTTCATTTTAGAAATTGGAAACCCTCATCCCATCAAACCATGTCAATCAATCTTCAGAGCCATCAAATTGTTGCTGCATCCCCTCTGAATTTAGCATTGTTACCTACAAACAACAGATATTCAAAACAAGTGTAGTGAATGGAGCAGGATTCTCCTGCCATCATTTTCTATCTTGTCTTACAGAATGGAGAAAGTTTTTGTTAAATGCAAGGCAAGCCTATCACTGACTTCCCAATTGCCTGTCTATTGCTTCTATGGATTAGATATATCACAAATAATGTTTGAGGTGTTTGTTGTTAACTCCGGAGAGTGTGATACTTCCATTCATTTCTTTACGTGCCTACCTAGTGGGACTGCTATTCAGGGTGAGCCTACATATAAATAGGTAAGGCACAGGGTAGCAACAGCTTCGGGCAGAGACTACATGAAATAGAAGAAAGGATTAGGAGAATGAGAAAATAACAGAAAAGGTCAGCAGCAAGGACATCGAAGTGAGAAAGAATGGTGATACTGTCTGTAGGTTGTAGGTTGGACAGGAAGACTGTCAACCAGATACTGAAGTTACAGAAGAAGTATACATACTTATATGCACACATATGTTGTCTCCCCAAATGTAAGCTCCTTAGAGGAAGGGACTATATCGTTTGCCTTTGTAACCTTGGCACCTGGCATAATTTCTGGCATATTATAGATGTTTAATAAATACTTACTCATTGGAAGAAGATGGATGACCAAGAGGTTGATACAATGATCTCAATGAACCTGGGTCGAATATGAGATATAATTAAATCATGAGTCCTTCCAAGGAGGAGAGGTTTTTGAATGATAAACAATGGGTCAAAGCCAGTAGCAAGGGTCAAGGAGTAAACATATTCCCATTCCATCAGAAATTGTTTTAAGGATATTACACACATAAGAGAAAGCCAAGTGTCATATGAAAAGAGAGAAAAAGTAGACAAGATGTAAAATGATGATTGCAATAGAAAGAGTATTCTAAAAGTCAAATAAACGGGCCATAAATGAACTTCCTGACGAAAAAAGCATCAGGACCAGACAGACTTAAAAGTGAATTCTACCAAACAATTAAAGATCAACTAATTCTAATAGTAAATAAATTATTTAAAATAAAAGGCAAAGAAGAAGCTTTACCAAACTCCTTTTGTGAAGTAAGTATGGTACTGATATCGAAATCAGGAACAGCAAAACCAGAGAAAGAAAACTATAGACCCATTTCATTAATAAATATGGATTCCAAAATCCTAAATAAAATACTTAGCTAGGAGACTACAACAATATATCACAAAGATTATACATTGTGACCTAATAAGATTTATACCGAGAATGCAGGAATGATTTAACATAAGGAAAATTATTAACATAATTGATTATATTAATAACAAAAGTAATAAAAACATATGATTATATCAATCAATGAATAAAAAGCCTTTGACAAAATATAATATTCATTCTGTTTAGAATCACAACAAAACATGACAATAAATGATTTTTTTTCTTAAAATGATATGAAGCATCTACCTAAAACCATCAGCAAGTATTATCAGTAATGCGGAGAAGCTAGAAGCCTTCCCAGTAAGATCGGGAGTGAAAAAAAGATATCCATTACTGTCAATATTATTTAATACAGTTTCAGGAATATTAGCAATAGCCATACAAGAAGAAAAAGATAAAGGAATCATGAATAGGTAAGACATAATAAAACTATCTCTGTTTGTAGATGACATGATGAGATATGTGGAAAATCCTAGAGATTCAACTAAAAAGTGAGTGAAATTCAATCAATTTTTCAATTGATTGAAAAAATCAATACTATTGATAATTTTAGCAAAATAGCAGGATATAAAATAAACCTACTAAATCACTAGAATTTTTATATATTATTAATAGTCCTACAAGAAAAGATAGAAAGAGATACTCCATTTAAAATATCCACACATAGAAAAAATATCTGCGAGTATACCTACAAAAAAACCAAAACAACCCAGGAACTACATGGACATAATCATAAAACACTTTTTACATAAAGTCATATCTAAATAATTAGAGAAATCTTAATTGTTTGTGGATGGCCAAAACCAATATAATTAAAAGGACAATCCTAACTGAACTAATTTATTCAATGCTGTCCCAATTTAATTACCAAAATATTATTTTATTGAGCTAGAAAAAAATAACAAAATTCAATTGGAAGAACAAAAGATAAAAAATATCTAAACTCATGAAAAATTTTAAAGAGGTCTAGCAGTACCAGATTTTAAATTGTATTATAAAGCAGTAACTTTCAAAATTGCCAGTTATTAGCTAAGAAATAGAAAGATATATCAGTGGAACAAGATAGAAATACAACAGAGCAAAAAATTATAGTAACTTTGTTGTTGACAAAAGTATAGATCCAGGTTTGAGGAATATGAAATCACCATTTGATAAAAATTATTAGGATAACTGAAAAGTAGTTGAGCAGAGATATAAGCTAATGTATTAACCCATTTATTAAGTTAAGATCAAAATGGATACATGACATCGACATTAAAGGAGACACATAAGTTAATGAGAAGAACAGGGAAAATATTACCTATCAGATTTATGCAGAGGAATTTATGACTTAACAAGAGATGGAGAGCATTGTGAGATATAAAATGTATAATTTTGAGTACATTAAGTTAAAAAGTTTTCTTACAAATAAAAACATGTTGACAAAATTAGGGGAAAAGTAGGAAAGGGGGGAAATTATTATAGACAGCCTCTCAAATAGAGATATTATATCTAAAATACATGGAGAACTTTGTTAAACTTATAAGAATAAGATCCATCTCCCAAATGATAAATGAGTAAAAGATAGAAACAGACAATTTTGAATGAAGAAATCAAAGGCCTATGTACCTATATGAAAAATGCTATAAAACATGACTGATTAGAGAAATGCAAGCCAAAACAATTCTGAGATATCTCATAATTGGCTAAAAAGATAAAAGGACAAAGCAACGAATGTTGGAGGGGATTTGGGAAAATGGGAAGAATAATACACTACGGAGCTGTGAATTGATGCAACCTCTGGAAAGTAATTTGAAATTTGGCATTACTCAGATAATTATAAAACGGTCTGGGTCTGTTTCCCAAGGAGATGAGGGAAAAAAGGAAAATAATCTATATGTTCTATAATGTTTATAGCAGCTCTTTTTGGGGTGGTAAAGAACTAGAAATTGAAGAGATGCCAAGCAACTAGAGAATGACTAAACAAATTGTGGTATATAATTGTGATGGGATGCTACTGTGCCATAAGAATTGATGAACAAGATAATTTTTTTAAAAGCTTGGAAAGAACTACATGGGATAATAAGCAGCAAAATAAGTAGAAGCAAGAGAACATCATACACAGCTACAGATTTAATACTTGAAGAATAACTTGTGAATACTACCTCCAGAAAATGAAAAAAAATGGAAGCCCTAGTTTATGTGTATGTACATACACACACATACCCCTGTCTCCTAGGTCAGTGATGGGCAAACTTTTTAAAGAGGGGGCCAAAGGAAAGGAAATGCTCATCTGTCAGTCTGTTTCTAAGGTAACTCTTTCGAAGTTTCATTGTATTATATCCTATTCATTGTATTCATCTGATTAGGAATAATGTCATGGGGCCAGATAGAACATTTCAGGGGGCCACATCTGGCCTGCAGGTCATAGTTTGCCCATCACAGTCATAGATGATGCCTTCAGTAATGCAAGGTTGAGAAGAAGAGACTGAGACACTTGTAAATAAATTATATTAATAAAAAAATCTAAAATAAGGTAGTGAAGTCAAATGCTATGAAGTAGGTAAGCCAAAGGAAAAATAAAGCTGAATGAGATAGAGATGATAAAGAAGCAGGAAATGAAGCAAATGGACTATTTTTTTTGTTGTTATTTGGTCTACAGCTATAATTCTAGAATCCTATGATTAGGATATTGAGAGACATATGGGAGAGCAATTTTTTTCCTTCTAAATGAGGGGAGGAGTGCTAAGTAGTCAGTTTCTTTTTTTTTTAAACCCTTACCTTCTGTCTTAGAATTTTATGTATTATTGGT
Source organism: Gracilinanus agilis (assembly GCF_016433145.1). Lineage (NCBI taxonomy): Eukaryota > Metazoa > Chordata > Mammalia > Didelphimorphia > Didelphidae > Gracilinanus > Gracilinanus agilis. The sequence continues at coordinate 153,691,512 of NC_058134.1, read as the reverse complement.
TCTAAGGCAGAAGATTGGTAAGGGCTAGATTGGTAAGGGCTTGCCCAGGGTTACACAGCTAGGAAGTGTCTGAGACCAGATTTGAACCTAGGACCTCCTATCTCTAGGTCTGGCTCTCAATCCACTGAGCCACCCAGCTGCCCCTCAAAATAGTCAGTTTCTTAAGAAGGTAGAAAAGGGAGAAAGTATAAGTGTATTCTTTCAAGAGACATCTATGGATCCTCTCTGCACATCTCTGGTAGTTTTCTTTCCTTTGATCTTTCTTTAATATACCTTTTACACTTCAAAAGGAGACAAACTCCAAGGGTCCATAACTTCTTCCCTTGGTGCTAAATAAAATCATCAATAACTTCTAATGACATGAGTTTGGAAAGTTGGCATTTTATAGCCTTTAGAAAGAATATCACCTTTACCTTCAAAGCAAGGAACAGTGAAGTCTGTCCTAGGCAATGTGATATATAGGAAAAGCATTGACTTTGGAATCAGAGGGTTCAGGTCCCTGCTCTGCTACTTACTCCTTGTGTCACCTTGTGTGTTACATTTGACCTTTTCAGGATTGTTTCAGAATAGGCAAAACGGGAGAAGGGGACAGAGTCTGACTGAAAGATCTCTTGGGTCCTTTCTTTTCTAAATCTATGATCTTCTTATGCCTTCTTATCAGTGCTTTCCTTTTAGAGGAAGGCATTACAGACTTTTTTAGGAAGCCATTAATTGAATTTCCAGCTTACTACATGAATTCTTTGCACAGACACTCTTGAGAAATGAATTAATTTAGAAAAGGCTTTACTGGTTGTTTTTAGGAGGACAGAGATCGATATCTTTAAAGGAAACTATGCATAAACTTAGATTTCTGACTGCATTCTGAAGCAAGAGAGCACTTTTTCTGCTTATTAGCTATGTTACTCTAAATATTAATCATCTTTTTACTATTTCTGGAGATCCACTTTGCCCTCTTTTTGGTAGGAAGAATATATAGAAGTTTTCTTTCGAGTTGAGGAAAGAGAGGATTTCTTCTTCTCAATTTCCACTCCTCCTCCTTTCCCCCATTTCCCCCATATAATAAGATGAATTCTGAACCTGCTGCCAAATTAATTTCAGTGCCACAAAAAGAGACTTGCCTGATGAGGCTGTGGGATGGTGAAATAGTTATGTTCCAGAAATGTATGGGTTCATAGATAAAAAATCAAGGGGTGAGAGCCTATCTAATCCAACCCCTTTAGTTAATAGATGAGGAAACTGAAGTTTATAGAAAGGAAATTACTTCCCCATGGTCACATGGGTAGCAAATAGGTATTTGAGAGCTATTTCTCAGAGTAAATCATTAATAGTGTATTCCCACAGGTAGTAAGTCGGTATTGCCCCACAGAGAAATGGGGAAGGAATATGTCTTCTACTCTTTAAGAACCAAAGAGAACTTGGCACCTTCTCAATTCTTCTGCTAGTGAGATGAATGTATATAAAAGCCAGGTTATAAATGTGGGGGCATCTAGTACCAGATCTTTTTTGGTAAATATTGTCAGGATAGTGGCTTAGGCATCTTGTGGTTAAATCTGTCCCTACATTTTAATGAGATTTTACTGGTATTCCCCACCATTGGGGTAATATATTCATGCAGAAAAAAAAATTCTTTAGTGCTTACTTCTTTTTGAGGTATTAGACTAGGTGCTATCATAATGCAAATGGGATTATAAATGCATGGAAGATTCATGCATTCTATTTTAACATCTTTGACCTCTCACTGGAACTTCATTGGCTCTCCAGATTCCTTGAGACCCAGAGTCCCTTATTTTTCAAGGGGAAAAAAGATAAAGGCAATAAATATTAGTTATAAAGTCAGAATGTTAAGGAAGGGAATGATTGCTTTCCTAAGAATGAATTGAATCTGGAAATTTAAAAAAATCTTCAAAATAGTAAGAAACATATTGCAGACTAGGATGTGTGATACACATGGAGGAGCTCAACTCTTTTTGAGTGGGAAACATACTCCCACTGCCCTCCAAAGAGAACTGTTATTCCAACAAAAGCTTAAATGGCTGTGGGAACTGTACCACTTTCTTATATTTTCACTACCATATACATGGCTACAGCTCATTATCTGTTAGCTGAGAAGCCAAGAGTACAACAGAAATACTGCTATATCTTATCTTATCTTATCACTGGCTTTTAAAAAAATCAAAGTCAGAAAATGAAACAGCACCATTTAGAATATTTTGGGGAGTAATGCAAAGTAAGAAATGAAAATTTGACAAATGTGAGAGAGCAACTTCATTAATTCATTCAATAAGAATTTGTGAAGATTCTTTTACATACATTTTTGAAGATGAAGCATCTCACTTTAAATGCTAAGTCACAAAGATTAGATATAATCAGATCCTTGCCCTCACAGAGCATAGCATCTAGAAAAAGGATGAGACAGATAACTATAATTCAAACAATTTTATGAAAGTCTATTTGAGGGGGCAACTGGGTAGTACAATGGATAGAGCACCAGGTTTGGAGTCAATAGAATCTGAGTTCCAATGTGGCCTCAGATACTTCCTACCTATGTGACCCTAGAAAAGTTAATCCCAATTGCCTAGCATTTATTGCTCTTCTGTCTCAGAATCAATACTAATAATTATTAATTATTCTATTATATAACCAATTCTATGAACATACATAATTATTTCATTGTTATTGATTCTGAGATAGAAGATGTAAGAGGTTTTTTTTTAAGTCTACTAGAAATATGCAAAGCAGATGTGCAAAGAGAAGTCTGAGCAGGAACATCATTTCCATACTGAAAGGATCACAAAAAACTTCATGAAGCATCTGGCATTTTAGTTGATAGGAATTCAGCATCCTCCAGTACACTCCAGTATCTTTGCCAAGAAAACCCCCAATGGAGTCACGACTGAAAAAGGACAGAACAAATTTTAATATCATCTTCAGTTAGTCATCATCTTTAATATTATAAGGTATGTCACCCATCCAAAGTGATAAAGAATAATAGATTGTACTTATTTTAACCCCTTTAGCTCTGTCATTTCCCATCGAGTCAGAATACTTGAATTCAAATCTTGGTTGTGCTGTTTCCTGGCTCTATGAAATTGGGAAATTTATTTAGTCTTCTTGTGCCTTGCTTTCCTTGCCTATAAAATGAGGATGCTGGATTAAAGGGACTTTGGGGTCCTTTCTGGCTATAGCTTTATAATTCTATGTCCCTTTGATCTCTAAAACTCTTTCTTCTTCTCTAATATGGAGGAAAGAACATCAGCACTACCCATCTCATAGGTTGAAGTAATACCTTGGAAACTTGAAATTGCTGGTTGTTGTGGATGTTTAAATGTTAATCTCCCTAAACCTCAGTTTCTGATCTGTAAAAGAAGAATAACAATGTTGGCACTGCCTACATTCCTGAGTTGTTATGTAGATTAAATCTACAGCTCACTCCTTATGCTACCTTGTAGAAGCTACTTATCTCTGTTGGCCTCAGTTTTCTCAACTGCAAAATGAAAGGGTGGACTTAATGATTTTCAAAATTCATACTCATGTATTTAGAACAATTTTAAAGCAAAAGGTGCTTTAAATGTCCATTATTAATGTCATTCTTTTCCTATATGTTTGAGGAAAAACAAAAGCAAAAAACCACTATGGAGTTGCAGACTTTGAATCTTACTTTATTTTCTATTGACTTAAAAATGAAGAGCCTCTACTTGAGACCGACTGCTGCCTTTTCATAGTAATCCACAGTAGGCATATGGTATGAAACTTGCTGTCCTCTTTAACGGTTATGTTTTTTAAACACCAGGTTACAATTCAGCAGCAGCTGTGATTGGCAAATCACAGGTACACTTGGGTGTTTGCTTGTCCCTGTAAAATTGAGCATTGACAGGTCAATGAAGGGTGGAACTGGGCTGATTGTCAACATACTTGAAACCCAGGGAAAAACCAAGTATAGATCTGAGAATGTGATTTGTGAGATTCATAACTATTCATTCATTTTTTTAACCATACTTCGTTAAATTTAACTGTTGTATAACTTAGAATTCAGGGATGACAACTGCAACATATTTTGGGTAATAAATTACTAGCTGCTTTAAGAAATGTGACTGATTTAACAATGCTTTGTGGGGAAGTAATAGGAGCACCACAATCTGTCTTTCTACTTTTAAAGAGTTTATTTTAAGAGTTTAGATTGCCATAATAAATATTCTTTTAATCCTTAGGCATACAAGTAAGTCCACTTTCAAAGGCAGTCATTTACTTGTCTAGTAATAAACAGTAATTTATGATACCCAATATCGATTTACATTTACTCTTTAACTCGGTAGCAGTGGTGTAAAGCTGTTTGGTTGCTCTTGCTGAAAGTGCTATACAATTATCTGCTGTTTGAAACAAAAATACTGCCTGTGTTAAAAAAAAGAGGAAATAGGGGAGTAGAAAGGAAAGGAAAGTTGGAGTGGGGCCTGGAATTTATGTGAGTGGGAAACTATTAAGTCAGCAAAAAACGAATACATTGCTAAACATATAGACACGGCAGTTAGGTGGCATACTGGATAGAACTCATCTTGGAGTCAGGAAGACCTCAGTTAAAATCCTATCTCAGAAACTGTGGGACTCTAGAGGATTCACTTAATCCCTCTTGGCTTCACTTTCTTCATCTTTAAATGGGAACCACAGAAGAATCTACTTCAGCTAGTTGTCATGATGACCAAATGAGATAATGTAGGCTTAGGGCTTTGCAAACATTAAGAGTGATATGAATGCTGGCAAGTAGTAGTATTCATACTTTTAATAGTATTACTAATAATAATATTATTGTCCTCTACTAAAAACCATCAGTGCAGATCTTTAGACTTCTCTGTTGCCTTTATTATTTCACCTATATTAAGATTGTTTCTCCCCGATGTGTCTGTGGTGCCCTCCTCCCATTTCACTTCATATTCTAACTCATCTTGTGAGATAGGAACTTTAAAGAACACTAGGACTCCACTGGAGATATACCCAACTACAGGATTCTTGGGATGGCAACATCTGTTAACCAAAAGATCAAATGAGAGTTTGCAAGAGCCAGTGGATTTTAGCCAATGATTTTCCTGGTGAGAGGGTTAAATTTGTGCTTATTAACATACCCAAGATACTGATTAACTCTCTGACTTAGTGTTTATATAATTAATTCACTGGCCTCCAAATGGGAACTATCCTTTGAGGAGAAACTTGAAAGCCAACATTTCTGCATTTCCCAGGTGTTCTAGAAATCAAAATGAAAAACAAAAATTTATTAGAACTCAGCAGACCCCACCTGCTGCTTGGGCTGGATTTGATGGCAGCTGTGTTATTAGGATTTCCCTCCAAAGACCACATCTACGTGTTGGAATTAGATCCACGTGTGGTTGCATGTGGGTTTTAAATAATTTGCAAAAAGATATTGACTGTGTAGCATTTCTCACTAAAGTATAAAGTGATGCTCCTATGATACACTATGAAACAACTGGAAATGGGTGGGTATCTAAACTCTCTCTGGCAAGATGGGGGAAACAATGCTATTTGGTCAACATATAATGCTATAATCAGCTTACTAGAATGCTGCTAAGGAACTAGGAAACATCCTATATTCACTTCTTAGTTCCACCTATGTTGTTCCTAACTAATAGGGTGGAGTTACTGATATGACTTTCTTAGACTGAATCAGTTTCCGGGATGTGTTCCAGTTTAGTTGGTCCTCTGCCCTCTCTAGAAATGGTCATTGTTGTTTTCTCATATATATAAAATATATACATATGTATATATTGTTAAATGTATATAATATCTATAATATTTATATGTAATGACATGGGAAGAGGGGAGGGGGAGAGAGAGAGAGAAAGAGGAAGAGAGAGAGAGAGAGAGAGAGAGAGAGAGAGAGACAAAGGGAAAGAGAGAGAAAGAGAAAGAGAGAGAAAGAGAAAGAGAAAGAAAAAGAGAAAGAGAGGGAGGGAGGGAGGGGAAAAAAAGAGAGGATTCTGAGCCAGTAGCCAACCAATGAAATCACAAATCTGAACCACTTCCCCATCTAAAAAAATTTTGTAAGTTCTTTATTCAGAGGAAAAAATGGTATGATAGGCAAATACACACAAAGGAAATGTATATGTATGTACATATATATGTATATGTATACATATGTGTGTGTATTTCCTCTAATTTCCATTTGGTATCTCTTTATTGTATGACAGCCTAATATAATAGATAGAAAGCTCACCTTGGAGTCAGGAAATCCTTGGGTTCAACTTCTGCCTCTAATGTACATTCTTCTAATTTGCAATTTCCAATGGTTCTTATTGAAACCATTTTCCTTTTTTTTTTTTTTAATCTCTCAGTATCTGGCCCCTTCCTTCTTTTACAGGGTTATACCTTAGTCCTCCTATCACATACTCTGATCCAGTGACACCTCTCTCTTTCTGTTCTTCTCACAAGACATTTCCTCTCTTGACTCATCTATCTCCTGATTGTGCATTTTCACTGGCTTTCGCCCATTCCTGGAACTCTTTACCTCCTCATTATGACCTCTTAACTTTCTTCAAATATCAGCTGAAGTCCCACTTTTTTCAAGAAGACTTTCCCAGTGTTTCTGAATCTTTGTGCTTTCCATTTAGGATTATCGTCCTTGTATTTCCTTGTACTATAACTTGTTTATACATGGTTTTTGCATGTTAGACTATGATTTCTATGTCTTTCTTTGTGTTCTCAACCTCAGCACTGTGGAGTTAGTCAGTGCTTGTTGACTTGACTTTATACTAGCTGTGTGATATTAAACACATCACTTAAAGTCTCAGTGTCCCAGGCAATTCTTTAATACTATAAAAATCTAGAACAGTCACCAATCTGCAATGATAGAGAAGGTTTCTAATTCAGTATTTCTTATACCAATAAAATCATGGGCCAATCCTTTCTCTACTTCCGCCCATACCCCAATTAAAAAGAGTTCTTTATTCAGTAACAAAATGGTATGGTAGAAAGAACATTGGCCTTAGAGTAGGACATTCTGAGTTCTAACCTTGGTCCATCACCTATTTTATGACCTTAGGCAAGTTATTGAATCTCTGAGCTTCATCTTCCTTATTTATAAAAGGGGAATAATATCTACCCTTCCAGGCACTTTACAGATTTGTTATAAGGATGAAATGGGATGCCAAAGGGGAAGGAACTTTGTCTACTATATAGTGCTAGACAAATGTAAGATATTGTGATTTCTTGTCCACACATTATCATCCCAAATTCCCCATAATAAGACACTCTGATAGAGAAATTGGGCTTTTTTTTTGAGAGCATCAAAGGACCTCCAGCCTAAATTATCATTCTAGTGATTGAGCATGTCATTAAGTTTTTCCAAAAATATAGTTTCCCTTGATTTTTATCCTCACTACTATTTCAGTGTAGTACCAGACTAAATAATTCCTCCACCTACCCTACTTGGTGTTTGCACCTTTTCAGTATTTATAGATTGCTTTTATAACTTCACTTAGTCATCCCTTAGTCAAGCTCACATATTTAGCTTCTTCCCTATTTCTCCATAAATCCATTTTTCCATAAAACTGAAATTTTCTTTTGCATTCTGAAATGTTCTGCTGGTCTCTCCATTGCTAAGAATAGGCAGCATTTTTGTAGTGCTTTTTAGACTTGCAAAGTGCTGTCCGTGTTATCTCAAATGATCCCACAGCAACCCTGTGAAGTAGGTGTTATTATTGTCATCCCCATTTTACAGATGTTAATGAGATTATGAGTCCTTGACAGAGGGCAGCAACCTCTTTGTGCTCCCCTCAATGCTTAGCATGATTCCTTATGCAGACTAAATTTGTTAATTTGATTCAAATGGTGCATATCAAGAGAGATTTCCTGAGAACTGTCAGGAGAGTCAGCTCCTCTCTTTGCTGTCATACCACTCAAATCCTGAAATGGATCTGTAACTTCAGAGACTGGAGAGTTGCCTTCAGTGATGAAGACTGGAACCTGTCTATTCCTGTCAATCTGAAAATGACTCTTGCCTATGTCCCCTAATAAATCTGCCACATTACACGAGAGTCCTTCTTCGCTTTCTTCTGATATTTTCAGGGTACCAGTGGAACACCCTAGCTGTCCACCTGTCTCATTTTGTTCTTTCTATCTAACCACCCTGTCTTAACTTACTATCATACAACTCCTTGGTGACAGCCTTTCTTTATATTTTTCTTTTTTTTCTGGAGTTCTTCATTGGTTATATGTTGAAACCTGCTACTGCTCATACCTACCATGTACCTCTCCATTTTTAGTTCTTTGGAGGAAGTGGTTTTCCTTGTCTTGCTGCAAAATAAAGACACCAATAAAATATTAATATTGTTAAATGTACTTTTGTTTTCACAGGCAGTTTGGGGTTATTAAAGGAGTTTTGCAATTTCCTAAAAGCAATTCATCTCTCTCACCTCCTACTGTCAAGGCAGCAGGCATTGCAATGTCGCCAGCAATTATATGGGCATGGAATCAGGAAGACCTTAGTTCAAGTCAGACCTCAAACAGTTTCTAACTGTATGGCCCTGGAAAGATCATTTATCTTCTGCCTGCTTCAATTTTCTCAAGTATAAAATAGGGGACATAATAGCAACTACTTTCCAGGGTTGTTGTGAGGATGAAATAATAATATTTATAAAATACATTGCCCAATATCTAGCACATAGAACACACTTAACAAATGTCTCTTTCCTATCCCTTCCTCCCCACCCCCTTTCAAATCTGGGCTAACCTCATTGCATCCATATATTGTCTTTAGCAGATATACAATAGTGTGGAGTTAATCCAAATGCACATGGAAATGTGGACAATAGCCATTCTTAACCCATTAGATCTTTACTATATATATAGAAAGGTCAAACTCTGGGGAATTAAAAAAACATGCTTTATGTGTGTCCACTGATGATTCTAGATCTTTTTTTATGATTTTTCTCCCAATTCATTTGAAGATAAGTGTCTTCAAGGTATATCAGTAACCACCTAGTGGTTTTTAAGAAGATAGAATAGAATATATTTTCTTACTTCCTATTCTTGGACTTGTGTCTAATTTCTCTTATATTGAGGAAATTTGTGGCAAACCCAACTAATGCACTACCTTGTAGTTATATTTGTTTTAGGACTTTATAACAAGACTTCAGAAAACCTGGGAATTTCTGTTACTTCCACTTATGTAGATCTTGCTGATCTTCTGGCTATGTTAACTCATGGATCCTCTACAGATGGTCTACTTGGCATCTGGAAAGCTTTCCAGTAAGGCTTTTCAGATTCTCTGGGTCCCAGCACGACATTTAGGCTGTTCATTGATTATCCCTCATTCTCATTACATGACTACCTTCTTCATCTGTTTATATGTTTCTTCAGTGATATTATATATTCCTGTTATTTTATGCACTGTCACTGAAATATATTTAGCCTGACTGCTCCTCCCATGCCACTCTCCACCTCACTCTTGGCCACCTGGAATTTGATTATTTGGAAATTATAGAATTCTAAGATTCGTGACCAGGTGCCCTCATTAGAAGAACATCTGTGATTAAAATATGGGGTTCTGTTTTAGGGAGCAGCTTAGGACTTGCAGTTTCTGCTGACTTGGTCCTATTCAATTCTAAGTAAAACTCCGTTTCCTTCCTCAGTGCCTGTTCCAGATAAGTGAGTACTCACTGACATACCAAATAACAGATTAACTGTGAAATTGCATATCACAAGACAAAAATAAACATTACATGAGAAGGTCATATAATGTTCTGCAATTTACCACACTATCATCTCCAAACAGAAACGTTTGGAAGACATCACCGTGAATAGGGAATCTGTCTTCCATCGGAAGCCTGTACAGAACATCTTTCAAGCTTGCATCTCCCTTTTATTTGGTTCTCATCGTTCAGTCATTTCAATCATGTCTGACTCTTTGTGACCCCATTTGGGGTTTTCTTAGCAAAGATACAGGAATGGTTTGCCATTTCCTTTTCCAGCTCATTTTACAGCTGAGGAACTGAGGCAAATAAAGATAAGTGGCTTTCCCTAGGATCACCCAGCTAGTAAGTGCCTGAGGCCACCTAGCTTCCCCAGTTTTATGCTTTACTTAATGTTAGTAATTGCAAGATCATTGAACAGAGGTGGTTTCTATGGTTATATATATATAACAAGATATATATATACAAGATATATATA